>NW_023595898.1:0-51086 GCF_011947565.3 Pollicipes pollicipes
GAGAGGAGAGAGAGAGAGAGAGAGAGAGAGAGAGAGAGAGAGAGAGGAGGGAGAGAGAGAGAGAGGAGAGGAGAGAGAAGAGAGAGAAGAGAGCGAGAGAGAGAGAGAGAGAGAAGAGAGAGAGAGAGAGAGAGGGAGAGAGATGAGGAGAGAGAGAGGATGGACGAGAGATGAGAGAGAGAGAGAGAGAGAGCATTGCTTTGTTTCGGCGAGAGATCATCAACAACGAGCAGTCGGCTCTGCGCCGGTCCAAGCTCCGGGAGCCATTTCCCAAGCACGGACAAGGCCTTGCCGCGATTCGCATTGGTCGGGGCCCCTGCAGCAGTGCCGGGCTCCTGTATCATTCAGTGGCCAACAGTGCCGAACAAGGTATTCTGTGTCAACAGGGGGCCTCGAGTCGGTCAGAGAACGATGTGCTCAACAGAAATGGAGACGGGACCCTGAATGGCAGATGCATCTTGCGTTTGTCGGGGCCCTCTGATAATGCAAAAAAACATGACAGCTCATGATCATTGTTCACATTGAGGCAACAGAAGGGACCCGTGCCAGTCAGGGTCACCAATACCGAACGGTAGGCCCTCCAACCCAACTCCCGCATGACGCCCGTTAAGCCAAGCTGGGAACTACGTGCCAATTATTGGATTACCTGCGGGGATCAGGAATGTTGTTGCGTCAGTGAGGGTTCCTGCGTCGAACTTGGGTCAAGTGCGGTCTGCGCGGGTCAGGAGGCCTCCCGCATCAGGGAGGGGATCAATGTGATAAGATGTATCCCTCTGAGGGCCTCCAGATCGGCCAGGGGGTCCCGCCCCATTTCGCCAGAATGGGGGCCGGACGATGCCCCGCGGTGGAGGTCAGGTCTCGATATCGCATCCTCACGACTCACCTCATTGCACGCAATCGGTTGGTGAAGGTCGCAAGGCGATCGGACGAGCCGTTTCGGAGAACTTGTGTGTCTGCATTATGTGCCGGTTTTTAGACCCTTCCATATTTTTCAGTTATGAGACAAGATATGGGATGACCAGAATGACCATTTTCACCATTAAAATACACACCCTGGCCTTCATCTGAATCAGAAACCCGAACCGACCAATTTATTATCAGAAGGGCTGATACATAACCAATTGCGCCAAGCAAAATCTGGTATTGTAAGCCGACCAGACATCAGAGCTAAAACATCCGATTGCATGTAAAAGATCATGAGCAATCACCAAAATAAATCGAATCGTAACCAAAAGCACAGGTCATGCCCTTCCTAGCTATGATTGGTGTCAGGTCCTGGCGATCCCATTCACCCGTGGCGGTATGCTGATTTAAGTTGTCGCCAGGATAATCAAACTAGGGAGAGGTAGGGACACTGTTTAGTGAGAACCCATCACGCGGGGGTGGTGGTAGGGTAGGAGAGAGCCCCTGCATTTTTTCTTGGCTGCCGTCCATGCGCGCTCGCTATTGGACTTCTGACCTAGATGATCTGCAGCCGGTGGCAGGGGCTGTTCAATGCCATGATGGTTACGGAAACGCGAACTGAAACTTTTACATGCAAATGCAGACAACTCAGATCTCGGAGCCTACTGGACTGATCACTGCAAAAACCTTCATCACTGTCAGAAAGCAGTGAAGTCTTTCGAACCGGGCGAGATGAGAATCGGCAGCACCGCTCTAACTAACGCTGCCGTACTCTATCAATGATCTCACATGTGCGTCGAAGCCACAGAGCAAAGCCTTGCGATTGAACCACGCTGGACGAGGGCAGGACGGCATTTGCACGCTTTGCATGAGAAGACCCAGCAGCCTGTTTGCTTTACAGTTGAATCCCTTGTACACCCTTGTACACACCTTGTACACATTGTGCAGTTTGCCATTTGTGTCTCACCCTTGTACACATTATGCAATTTGCCATTTGTGTCTCACCCTTGTACACATTGCCATATTATTGCTGATTCACTTTCAAAATTTTAACCAGCGTATGTCCAGGCCGTATTCTGGCATCTACCCTGTGCATGCAGATGCATCTTCAATGCCCCAAAATACTTACCCGCTCGTGGGATTTCGTCTCCCCAGGAATGACAATATTAAAATGGACAAATGATCTTGGGAAGTTAGAGTCTTATTTGCCGAGTGACATAAATGAGTCGAATAGGCAAGATTGAGCACCCGTGAGAAACAGCTCTAGATGCATAATGTCTAGCATACAGCCGTGACATTTGAATAAAAGCAAAAAACAACCTCCATCTCTACCCCCCGCCCCCCCCCCCCCCCCCGGTGATCCGACTTGCTTTCCAGAAAATTCATGAAGTACTGCGCATGCCCCATTTTTTGAAATGTTGATACATATATATATATATATATATATATATATATATATATATATATATATATATATATATACCTATCTGCTCAAGATTAGCTTTATCGCTTCCTCTCATTCCTGTAGGACCACCCATTAACTATTGCAATATAACTTTTTACTGCATTGCAATATTGGTTTGTTTAACACCTATCACCACCGCAAAGGAAGATCCATACACACACTCTACACCCCACACGCGTTCTCCACATTTTTTGTTTAGTGGCTTCAACTTACGCTGTTTGCCAAGAAAAGAAAGTGGGGCTCCCTAACTAATCCTGCACAAAATCCGGCTCTTCCTAAATAAGTCCGATGGCCACGTTAGAGAGGGGAAGCACGGGAAAACCACACATATGCAATTTTGCTTTAATAGACTAGGCAATACGGAAAATATGGTCAACAAGGACCGCCATTAAAGAAAACAATTTATTGCATACATGCGGGAAAAACCGTGAGTAAAAGTTTGGTTACGTTGGGTGCCGGGCCGTTGCCTTCTCCCGGCATTATTCGTGCGTACCACAGGGCTAAAGTGGAGACTCAGATCCCATCAGATCTTCGTACCCAATGACGATTCAATCGCGAAGTCCAGGACAAGGTCGGTTAAGGCAGGATCGTTGTCGCCTGGCAGCGTTCGGACGGTGTGGGGGAGGCGGTGTGCTACAAGTGACTCGTGACATTGCGACGTTCCGGAGTAAGAGCAGCGCCAAGTCCCGCTGACCGATGGTGCAGAGCGACTGAATAGATGCTTGTGGATGAGACAAGTGTGGCCACATCTCAAACACACATCTCTGCCTGTTCTCCTGATGACACGCCGCTCATGGCTGGAGTGTGAGTTTGATTCGATACATGTAGTAGCATGCGAGGCATCCCACTGATTCTGCAAATACCGGGCGAAACGGACTTCAGTTAAATGAAGAACATCTAGTGCCAGAGACACTTCCAGAGGCGTTGGTAGACGGACACCTTCGTTTGCAAGAGTGTCAGCGAAGACATTTCCCGCGATGCCACAATGTCCCAGTATCCACAGAAAGGTCACACGTCGGTCAGTAGGTAGGGAAGGCATTATATTATGGATGTCATACGCTCCGGCGGGGGTTGAAATCACCGAGCCTCTGCAGGGCCTGCAGCGACGCCTTGGAGTATGTGCATATCGTAGTCTGAGGAATACGTCTGACTCCGATATGCAACAGCACTCGATTTATAGCGTATACTTCCGCAGAGAACATCGTGCTGAAGTCTGGAAAGCGTCCGGTGAATCGAAAGTGAGGACCAACGGCTGCTGCACCAACCTGGTCACCGTGACCAGATCCATCAGTGTAAAAGAAAGCGGACATAATCTGGTTCATCGGAACTGCGCCACTTCGCTGAGAAGGATTCGGGCGTCAAAACTGCTATGAAAAAGTTACCGACGGCTTCTGCAACGATAAATACAGTATTTTTTTTTCACACAAGGAAGCATCAGACGGGAACCGCATTTTGCGACACGTAGATGATCAATCCAAGCAACGGGCCTCCCAGAACCTGTTTTGTGAAGCTACATCCCAAATGTCACTACAGCTATGCACAGAACTATTAGATTGGTGCCGCTTACTCACACTCAGTGGTGAGCTCGGCGGCAAAATTGGTTTGACACAGGGACTACGCATGGTTTTATCGCTGGCCAAGATGTTCATCCACGAGCATCAGCCGCACGTGGCTCGTGAGAAGGCCAGAGCCAGTCAAAGCCCAACCGAGCAAGATGGATGAGCAGGGATTGACCTCCGCCCAGGGGCTTCAGGTGGAGAACGTTATCGCGTGTCGGGAGGGGGGGGGGGCTCATCGACTGCTGAAGGTCAAGTGGGCTGGAAGAGAGCAGAACCTGGCAAGCTACCTCAGGCTTCGGTTTATCGCCTGCAGTCCGCCTCGCGATTCCACCAACCGCGTTTTGTGGCGGCACAAGGGCGGCTCCAAGGGGAAAGGCAACCGGGGCATGACCCCTTCAAGAGCCCAAGCCAGTAAGAATGGCGCAAATCTAGATCCTGGAGCAAATCTAAGCTGTTTTTCTGGGAGAAGTTGGTGCCAAAACGCTCGTTGAGGTAAAAAGAGTGAAACCCGATGTCTCTTTTTTAAAATCGGGACGCACTTTCGCATGCAGCCCACAAACTGCGATGCTCCAACCAGGCACCATCCTGGATCTGCCATTTGTGGCGGCACCACACTTGGCTGTCGCCAGAACTGGTACGTTCCACTTCCTGACGGTTGAAGAACACAAGAGACGGAAACGTCCACAGGGACCGGGTGGCGAGGCATGTCAGCAGAGCGATGGCACAGCGGCACGGTTACGTCGCCTCAGCGCTGTCCGATCGTTTGGAAGCCAGGGATAACTTTGCGGCCAGCATGCGTCACTTGCTGGCCGATGCGCCCCACCGATACTACAAGGGGCCTCTCTTCCGACGCTCAACGCCCGCGAGACCATGCCGAAGTTTATTGACAAGGTCCTGGAGCTGAGGGTATCTCATACGACAGGCTGGTCAGGGAAGCACAAACCGGCGTGCCCACGCCCGCACACTGGACGCCTCAGGACTCCTCTGGCGGGTTCGACGTCGGAGAAGCCAGCCCAAGCACGGTGGCACTCCTTGGCCACGGCGGCATTGAATTGACTGTCGACTTACATCTAAATTCAAGTGGCACATGGTAGGTTGTTTGAACGGCTCCCACGCGTGTGTGAGAAGTGGAACGTAAGTTATTGCATTGCGCACTGTCTTGTCAACCGCTTTCATTTGCTTCTCAGGCCTATATGAATACCACGACGCAGTTAGCGTGGCGAAGCACTGTCGACGGGATCGACTCCCAAAATCAGCTGCATCCCCGCGAGTCCGAATCCAAAGTAAGCCCTAGCCTGTGCCATACTGTTCAGAAGTCAGAATTGAAACAAAACCCATGCGCCACGAGTCAGAGTCAGAATCGATTCCGGAAAAGATGTCGAGCATGGGCCTCTCGATATCATCTTTCGAATGCAACGGCACTTAACGATATAAAAGACGCATACCAACAAAGTACGAAACGCATCTATCGAGGAGACAGAGCAGCACGTGATATTTCCCTTCAAAGAACAATGTGTGTATTCACAATATTGTTATAGTAAAATCGTGTATTACCTAATCCAACATAACGGGACAAGCATTCATCGTCTCAGACAACACTGCAACTCACCGCACGCACCGCCAGTGAGCTAGGCAGCACACTAGGCAGGAATATCAACGCATACATCGCAGGAAAGCCACCACTGCGGCTCACGTGCCCCATCGCCACAAAGGGATCGAAAAGAGCATGTGGCAGGCATGCAAAGTTCACCAATCATAACCACCTGGTATTTCCAGTTTTAACTTCCGGTTCATTCCTGTCTCTTATGGCCGACCAGCGCCTCACCTTCTAAATTAAGCTATCCCAAACGGTTGTCCGCACTTTCGGAATACTGTGATGTAAATCGGAGATCATGGCGAAACGTCAACCCGCGATTAGAGAGCATTCCCAAACGTACAGTGCCTTTTAACAAAGGTGTGCACCCGCTGTCACGCGGCCTGCCAAGCTTCTTATTTCGGTTTCAGTAAAGGTCAGTGTGAAACCTGATGCCCTCTGCGATCCACGCCGCAGAACAATCGTTGAAAAGGAAAACCAGAGCACCAGCAAAGAACGAGACTTCACCGCATTATCACTGAGCAAAACGAGTCATTCACACCTGAGACTGCCGTGGTAGCCTCCATCTGGCGCCGCCCAGAATAGCAGAATGGCCAGCTGAGGCGCACCCCGTTCACGCGTGAGGGCTAGGCGGGTGTTTGCGCCGAGAGGTGCAGGTCACAGATACAGGCTGTTGTAGGCGGTGCGCTGAGGCAGCCTGGAGCGGCAGACGGGACACTCGCGGCTGCGGCGGATCGAGCCCTTCAAGCACGGCGCGCAGAACCAGTGTCCGCAGCGGGTCACCAGGAAGCCGCGCTGTTGCGCCTTCAAGCTCGTCACCGACTCCAGGCAGACGGGACAGCACAGGCCTGAGGCAGAGATGCGGCGTCACACAACCGCCCGCGCGGGCCGTCTATCCTAATACAAAGAGGGCGGCACGAACTTCACACAGAAGGCACCGTAGAGTCAGGCTGGCCACAAAATAACGTGCCCGTTTGGCTGCACGGTATTTTTGTTGAAAGGTGACCACGGTCTAGGTGGCACGGAGCGCCTGATCTGATACCAATCCCTTGTCCCGCTTTACTTCTGATTAATGCGAGCTTTAACGGCACCGCTACCGCAGCCCGATAACCACGCACCGTGTCGCAAGGATTCCAACGTGCAGGCACGGGTTCAATGATTTCGGATTACATTATCTTGCACCGCAGGCGTTTCAGGGGGTGTCATGTGTTCAGGTAGGGTCATATTCCTAACACAACCTACTTTGAGCGCGCCATGCAGTGATCAGTGGTATCATTAGTTCTTGGAAAGACAAATACATACATCATCGGCGTATTCATACGTTGCCAAGTCCAATAGCGAATTCACCATCAAGTCGTAAACTTATCAAGTGTCATATTTTCTTCTTAAACTCATGTAGCTCAGGTCAATTTCATGCCTGGAAAACCAGCCCACATTATTTTCACAGTCCGAAAAATGGAATTCTACTACCAAGAGCGTCAATGTCATTTCTAATGCATTTAGTGCTCACTCTTTGACCGCAACATCAATCTCACATCAGTGCGTTGGCATGAGCAACAGCCTCAAGCCTTTCCGACGAATAACTATCTCGCGCCGTCCTCCCAGCGGAGCCCCACTCGCACCCACCGTCACTGGTCCTCTTGTCACGAGTGCCAGTCTGCTTCGGCTCCGCTGCGGCCACCGCGTCTGAGGGCACCGGCTCCGTTCCAGCCGCGGTCCCTGGGGGCGCCGTCTCCGTTCCAGCGGCGGCGTCTGGGGACGCCGTCTCCATTCCAGCGGCGGCGTCAGGGGGTACCGGCTCCGCTCGGGCCCCGGCACCCCTTCGGCCGGCGCCGCTAGTGCGGCGTCTCGTCCGCGCGAAGCCGGTGCCGCGTCGCGAGCCGCCGGCGTCGCGCCGCGCGGCGGCCGCGAGCACGGTACCCTCGTGCTGCGCCACCACCTGCATCAGGTACACGGCGTCCAGGTCGGCGCAAATCGGCCGCAGAAAACGGCTGGAAGCGGCGCCGGCGGCCGCCCGGCAGCGCCGCCACGCGAACCACCAGCTCGTCGTAGGCGCGCCGTAGCTGGCGCAGGCGCCGCGCCACGCTGGGCCGCAGCGCCCGAGCGTCCTGTGCGCTCACGTGCACTTGCAGCTCGTCCAGCTCGACGGTAAGGGCGCAGATATCGCGCTCCAGTTCGGCTTCGGCCACGTTGCGAGGATGGTCGGTGGTGGCGGCCGGCGCGGCTGTGATCTGTTGCGGATCGGGCTGGTCCGCCAGCATCTCCATGACCCCTGTTGGCTGTTGCCCAGCGGCAAATGCCTCATATATCACAAGAAAATCGCATGTATAAAGAAGTTGCCATCACAACAGCAGATTGATTTAACAACACATGTGATTGTACACACTGGGATGGGTGGACTGAAAGGTAAATAACATTGTCACTGGTTACAGCTGAAAATGGTACTTCAGGAAATAGCTCAGTAAATAAAATAACATATGAACTTGCATACCAAGTTGTAATGTTCAAAAGGTTTATTTAATAGTGATAGTATGTTCCACCTTTGGTTTTGCTAAAACACTGCGTCATCAGCATGCAAGAGCCGCACAAGCAAATTATGCATACACAGTGCAATAAGGTGCCCCCCAACCACTGCTATCACTGTATATCAAGAAACAGTATCAACCTGGATAAAAACATCGAGTGTCGTAAGTACTATAAACAAGCTCCTAGCAGGCTTGCAATTAGTTTTCACACAATTGTGTTAGCCAAGCTTGAGTCATTCCATAAGAACCTACATATATGCAATTAACTGCAGATAAGTGGTAAGCAGAAGCAAAGTATTTGATTTATTTAAGGTATCTTATTAATTTATTTTAAACAGGACTAGTTTTTGTAGAAGACCAAAGGCTTTTGTAACAAAACACCATCAAAAGCTTCAATGAATTTAACTTTCCATAAGCCATTATAAAGTGCAAAAAATTGATATACAGTGGGACAGTGGAAAAGTCATCAAATTAAATGGCCAAGGTCTTTTGACACTTTTCCTGTCAGGTACCTTAGCTGTTCCTTGCTCACATTACCAAAAATAATTTTAGGTACAAGGGGCAAGCCAAGTTATTGATGGTGTTCCATGTTGTATCAACAGCCTATGAACCAGGGCAAGGTAAAGTAGCAAGGTAAATGGCATGGAAAAGTAAAGCAGCCAAAACAAGCATGTCCTATACTTACAGTTTGAACAACAGGTAGTTCCTCCCCAACAAAAAGGACATCATCTTCAGAGCCATCAGAGTCAATGTCACAGGTCAGGTCAATAAAGTTGGGTGTTGACTGAGCTAGCCTTGATCCCCTCCTGTGCCTCTGAAACAGTGTGCATTACAGTCAGCACAGCACCACAACCCATGACAGATGTCAGCACTGACATTACCATGATTGTTTTTAAACAATTCAAAGTCTACAAACACATGATTACACACTGACACCAACAAACATTTCACTGCTTTTCATCTCACAGTGATAATTGTACAGGAAACTCTTGAAACAAAGGTCACTATGGCTATGCTGTATATCTGAGATGCAAATATAAATACCATGCATGTATGAGGTTTGCAGCAGCTGAATTTGCACTTTGGAAACAGCTGCAGCTTGACAGATTAAAATATATTTCCTAATTACCTGCTATAACTACTCACTGATCTCACGCATTACACTTTTTGTCACATATAGAAAACCCTGTGGCCTGGGAAATCAGGAAATCTTCGTTGCTTTTTGAAAGTGCTACCAGTGTAACACATGAAAACTGCATTAACTCTCAGCTTTTGGTAGGGTATCAAAAGTTATAAAGTATGGAAGCTACTGAAAGCCAGGTCAGTATTCCAAGCTGGTCACTATACTAGAACATGTATATCAATTTAGTACAGTTAACTGGAATATTGGAGGCCTCTCAATGCATCATAATCTGTTTTGCAGCTTAATTGCATTTCTAAGAACTCATGGGGCTGACACACAAGTGGTCAGGTCAGATCATGTGAAAACTTTTCCAGGTGAATAGAATTGACACACACATAGACAGTTTGTACATGCCAAGTCAAATGAAATTTCAGATAAAGCTTGAGCGTAAAAGGTTGGCAAAGTTGCCATCTCTACATGACATCCAAAATATTCATTATTGGAAAGCAGCAACAAATAACAGCGCACGACGTACCGTCTCCATATTGAGGTCACCACTTGGGTAGTGTCCTGCCTCAGCAGTTTAAATCCTGCAAAATGAGCCTGAAACAAAAATAATATATAGTCAAAACCTCAACAGCAGACTCAATGGCACAGAAGACCACCAGATGCATCAGTACAACATCACAGTCTGGGCCATGGCATCATGAATGAGCCATGTGCAGTGAACAGCAAGTACTTGGAAAGTCAACTGTAGGGCATCAGCAATGACAGCAATTGTGGATTTAGGGTACCTACTACTAAGGTCATTTTGCTGGGTACCACCAAGCCTTAACTTCTGTAAACTGAAAGAAAACTATATCTTGACTTTGATCTTAACATACCCTTCCCACATACCAGATACCTACTTGTGAGACACTTTTGTAGAATCATCTAGCACTCATGAGTCATTAATCCTTCACGTGATCACAGGGCGACTGATTTGAATTAACACCGACAGTGGAGAAACATTCCCAATCGCACCTCTCGCACGTTTCTATCCAACCAATAACTTTCCAACACAAAGCCCCACAATGTAATATACTAGAGGCGGTAATTTTTTACTTGGGTACCTGGATGGCCGACGGAGGGAAGAGCTACGCCAGCTGCAGGGTTTCGAGTATTGTCGTGCGGGGCAAAAGCTGTGAGGCATCAGCTAACATTGTGACGTCACTGAAAATGGTTTTGCATCGATCGGGATCGGGGTTCATCCGGGCCGACTGAAAGCCATAAGGCTTTTGCTTGTGATATGATGTCACTGGTATTCGGCTGGGTATGTGACGTCACTGGTCGTGAGTGTGTAAGGCTCTTTTGGGTCCACTGAATGCCGTAATGCATCAGCTGGCCATGTGTCGTCACTGGTATTCGATTGAACATCAGGCGCGGCCGGCCTCGTTCCATCTTTACTTTTCGTACCTGTCTGCTGCAAGCATTTGCGTGCCGCATAAAGGTTTGACCGAATTACCCCAATGTGTGACGTCCCTAATCATCACTTCATACGAGTGCACTTAGGCCCCACGACCACGGTGTGTCGTGGTCCGCGAAGTATCACCGGATAGCGTGACGTCACTGGTATTCGAATAAATACTGGGCGCAACAGGCCGCGCTTCATTTTTACCTTTGTACTTAGCTACAGCAAGCATTGGCGTGCTGGATGAAAGCTGCCGAACCACCTGAGTGTGTGACATCACTGGCCATGAGTTCCAACGGTGCTTTTCGGCCAACTGAAGACCACAAGGTGTCAGCTAGCGACGTCACTGCTATACGACTGTAAGACGTCAATGGCCGTGGGTTTCCACGGGCCCTATAGGACCGACGAAATGCCGTTAGGCATCAGCTGGCGATATGACGTCACTGGTATTTGGCTGAACTTCAGGCAACAGGTCATGCTCCATTTATACCTTTCGTACATGTCTGCTGCAAGTATTGGCGGATTTTTTGTGCGGCCAACCAAAGACCATAAAGCATCAGCTAACGATGTGACGTCGCTGGCACTCGACTGTGCGTGTCGCTGGTCATGAGTTTTTACGGCCTCTTTTGGGCCGACGAAAGGTCATACGGCAATGACTGAAAATGTGACGCCACTGGTATTCGAATGAACTTCGGGCGCGACAGACCATGTTCCACCTTTATCTTTGGTACCTGTCCATTGCAAGCATTGCCGTGGAAGGCTCTGCCAAATTACCTGAGTGTGTACGTCACTGACCATTAATTTGCACACTCTTTTGAGCCTACTACAGGCCACAAGGCATCAGCTGACGATATGATGTCACTGGGTTTCGACTAGACATCATGCGCAACAGGCCATGCTCCATCTAAGCCATGTTTCGTCTGTACCTTTCGCACCTATTTACTGCAAGTATTCGCGCGACACAGGGGCTCTGCCGAATTACCTGAGCGTGTGGGGTAACTAGTTATGAGTTAACGCGGGTTTACTCTGGCTGAATGAAGGACATCAAGCATCAGCTGACGATATGACGTCACTGGTATTCGACTAAACTCCAGGCGCGACAGGCCATGTTCCATCTTTACCTTTCGTACCTGTCTCTTGGAAGTATGGGCGTGCTGAATGAAGGCTCTGTCGAGTCTCCTGAGTAAGTAACGTCACTGGTCAAGAGCTTTTTACGGGACCTTTTGTACCCCAAAACGGTATAATGCATCAGCTGATGATATGACGCCACTGGTGTCCGACTTAACATCAGGCGCGACAGGCCATGTTCTATCTTTACCTTTCGTACCCGTCTATTACAAGTATTGACGTGCTGAATGAAGGCTCTGTCGAGTCTCCTGGGTGTGTAACGTTACTGGTTATGAGTTTTTTCTGGCTCCTTGGAACCCTCTATAGGGAAAAATGCATCAGTTGGCGACATGATGTCAATGGTGTTCGACTTAACATGAGGCGTAACAGGTCATGTTCCATCTTTGCCTTTCGTACCTGTAAAGTATTGGTGCGTTAAATGATGGCTCTGCCGAGTCACCTGAGTGTGCGACGTCACCTGGTCATTATTTTTACCAACTATTTTTGGCTGAGCGAAAGCCATAAGGCATCAGCTAACGAAATGACGTCACTGGTAATCCACTGAGTGTGTGACGTCACTGGTCATGAGCTTTTACGGGCCTTTTTTGGCCGAGTTCAGGTCATTAGGCATCAGATAACGTTATGGCGTCACTTGTATTCGAATCAGTTGCAATAAGCCATGTTTCATCTTTACCTTTCGCACCTGCCTACTGCAAGTATTCGTGCGCTACAAAAAGGCTCTGTCGATTCGCCTGAGCGTGTGGTGTAACTGGCCATGAGTTTGTGCAGGTTTACTCGGGCTGACTGACGGACATCAAGCATCAGCTGACGACATGACGTCACTGGTAATCGACTAAACTCCAGACGAATCATCTGAGTGGGTGACGTCGCTGGTCATGAGTTCATACGGATTCACTTGGGCCGCCCAAGGCCACAAAGCAACACCTCCCGTGAAGCATCACAGGATGATACGTCGTCACTGTTATTCGACTTAACATCAGGTCCAACATGCCACGTACTTTCTTTACCTTTTGTACTTGTTTATTAAAGGTATTGACGTGCTGAATGAAGGCTCCGTCGAATCTCCTGAGTGTGTGACGTCACTGGTCACGAGTTTTTTACGGGCTCCTTTGAACCCATTTTGGGTTAAAATGCATCAGCTGACGACATGACGTTACTGGTGCTCGACTAAACATCAGGCGCAACAGGTCATGCTCCATATTTGCCTTTCGTACCTGGCTGCTGCAAATATTCGCGTGCTATATGAAGGCTCCGCCGAATCACCTGAGTATGTGACGTCACTGATCATCAGTTGGTAGGAGGTCACTTGGCCACCTACGGCTACGGAGTTCCGCAGCAGAGGTGGGAGATGCACCATAGTTAAGCACACTCATTTTATTGTGCGCACCATTAAGTAACAACTTCAAACGCAACGGGCTGTTTCAACGACTAAAATTTTGAACAAAAGTAAACACAAAACAAAGGTGATCCCAGCCCACAAACCGACGTATATGCAAAGCTATTCCGCCCGACATCACAGAATGCGCCCCTGAGCAGCTACGGTCCGGAATGCCCTGATGGCTAAATAATAATCAAGGGCGCCGCCTAGCGGCCATAAGTCTGGGCCACAGCCCGAATATCAGTGACGTCATATGGTCAGGTGATGCTTGATGTCCTTCAGTCAGCCCGAGTAAGCTCGCGTAAACTCATGACCAGTTACACCACATGCTCAGGTGATTCGGCAGGGCCTTTATGTAGCGCGCGAATACTTGCAGTATAGAGGTGCGAAAGGCAAAGATGGAACATGGCCTGTTGCGCCTGAGATTAAGTCAAATACCAGTGATGTCATATCGTCAACTGATGTCTTGTACCCTATAGGTACAAAAAAGCAGCCCGTAAAGAACTCATGACCAGTGGCATTACACACTCAGGAGATTTCACAGAGCTTTCCTTAAGCATGTCAATGCTTACAATAGACAGGTACGAAAGGTAAAGACGAACATGGCCTGTCGCGCCTGGTGTTAAGTTGAATACCAGTGACGTCACATCGCCAGATGATGCTTGATGTCCTTCAGTCAGCCCGAGGTAAACCCGCGTAAACTCATAACCAGTCACACCACACGCTCAGGTGATTGGGCAGAGCCTTTATGTGGCGCGCGAATACTTGCAGTAGATAGGTGCGGAAGGTAAAGATGAAACATGACATATTGTATCTGATGCTTAATTGAATACCAGTGACGTCATATCGTTACCTGATGCCAAATGGCCTTAAGTCGGCCCAAAAAGGCGCGGGAAAACTCATGACCAATGGCGTCACACACTTAGTGGATTACCAGTGACGACATATCGTTAGATGATGCCTAATGGCTTTCACTCGGCCAACAATAGCCTGTAAAACTCATGATGACGCACTCAGGTGATTTGGCAGAGCCATCATTAGGCTCGCCAATACTTTAACAGGTGCGAAACGCAAAGATGGAAAATGACATGTTGTGCCTGATGTTAAGTCGAACACCAGTGACATCATATCGTCAACTGAAGCATTATACCATATAGGGGGTTGAAAAGAGCCCGTAAGAACTCTTAACCAATGACGTGATATAACACGCGAATGCTTGCAGTAGACAGGTACGAAAGGTAAAGATGGAACATCGCCTGTTGCGCCTGATGTTGAGTCGAATACCAGTGACGTCATATCATCCCGCGATGCTTTACAGGATATGATGCTTTGTTGCATTGGGCTGCCCAAGTGAACCTGTATAAACTCATGACCAGTGACGTCACGCACTCAGATGGTTCAGCATCACCTTGATATAGCACGCGAATGCTTGCAGTAAACAGGTACGAAAGGCAAAGATAGAGCATGGCCTGTTGCGCATGACACCTAGACGAAAACCGGTGACGTCATATGGTCAGCTGATGTGGTATGGCTTACAGTGGGTTCAAAACAGTCTATACAAATTAATGGTTAGTGACGTTACACACTCAGGTAATTCGGCAAACCCTTCCTTCAGCATTCAAATACTTGCAATGGACAGGTACCAAAGGTAAAGATGGAGCATGGCCATGGCCGCCTGAATTGTATTCGGATACCAGTGACGGCACATCTTCAGTTAATGTCGTATGACCTTTCGTCGGCCCAAAAGAGGCCGTAAAATCTGATCACAAGTGACATCACACACAGTCGAATGCCAGTGACGTCACATCATTAGGTTATGCTTTACGGCCCTCAGTTGGCCCCCAAAGATCAATAAAAATGCATGACCAGTGACGTCACACACTCACGTGATTTGGTAGCTTTTATTCATCACGCCAGTGCTTGCAGTAGACAGGTACGAAGCTAAAAATGAACCTTGACCTGTTGCGACCAATATTTAGTCGAATATCACTGACGTCACGATACCCGGTGATATTTCACGGAACATGATACACCGCGGCCGTGGGGCCTAAGTGCACTCGTATCAAGTGATGATTGGTGACGTCACACATTCAGGTGATTCGGTCAAGCTTTTATTCGGCACGCAAATGCTTGCAGCAGACAGGTACGAAAGGTAAAGATGGAATAAGGCCCGTTGCGCCTGATGTTTCATTGAATACCAGCGACGACATATCGTCAGGTGATGCTTTACGGCATTCATTGCACCCAAAAGAGCCCTAAAGCCTCACAACCAGTGACGTCACATATCCAGTCGAATACCAGTGACATCATATCGCTAGCAAATGCCTTGTAGCCTTCAGTCGGCCCAAAAGAACCTCGATCGATGCAAACCCATTTTCAGTGACGTCACCACGTCGGCTGATACCTAACAGCATTTCTCCATCATGGCAGTACAGGAACCCTGCAGCCAGCGTAGCTCTCTCCCCACCGTCGGCAATACAGGTACCCAAGTAAAAAAAAGCCCTAGAAGTAACCAATACTGGAACCAGAACACCCAACTGTATTTCCGCAGGAACCCACCGCTGGGACATAGGACGCGAACTCAAGGCCACACGAACTGGGCAGGGAATACCGTTAGATTGCGGTTTAAGGTGTAGGTGTATTGGTATGAAAGGAGAGTGTTGTACGCGGATAATTGATTGCAACCGTTAGCTAACTGTATGACGTCAGTGGTCAAAATAATAGATCCATAACCAGTAAACGCAAAGCAACAATTTTTCATCGCAAGGAAACAGCCAGTACACGGACATGGGTGTCGATTTGCAGCCTTTGTGAGAGTCCCCCCCCCCCCTCCTCGATGTTGAGCTGGACCCCCAAGGTTGAAGAGGTTACCAAAACCCAGTGCGATAGATGCCCCCGAAAGATGGAGTGCACCCGAGCAGATTATTAGATGACCCCCCACAGGAGCGTAGAGTCCTAAATTCCAACATCGAGAGCTAATGCACAGGACCCCGAACAAACCCGTGTAGCCGAGGAGGCAGGCAGAGGGGGCTCTCGACAAGTGCGTAGGGTCCTCCATTCATAAAAGAAGTGCCCAAGACACGATGGAGACGGGCCCCGAACAATCGAGCGTGCCCAAACAGGTTAACGGATAGGCCCTCGACAAGAGCGTAGGGCCTTTCGTTCAGATATGAAATGCTCATGACACGATATAGAGGACCCAAGATGATTGAGTGCGCCCAAGCAGGTAACAGATAGGGCCCCTGTCAAGAGCGTGGGACCCTCCATTCAAATAGGAAGTGCACAAGGCCATTCAAATAAGAAGTAACCAAAAACCAGTGCGGGGAGCCCCTGAAAGATGAAGTGTACCCGAGCAGGTTATCAGATGGCCCCGATAGGAGCGTAGGGCCCTGAATTCAAACACCAAGACCCCATGTGCAGCGACCCCCAACAATGCAGTGTCGCCGGGGAGGCGAACGGAAGGGCGCCCGATAAGCGCGTAGGGCCCTCCTTTCAAAAACGAAGCACCCAAGACCCAATGTAGAGGCATATGCGCAAGAGCGTTTCAAAAAGTGGGGGGGGGGTAAGCACAGGGTGTACTTCAGCAACTTTTTCTGGAAAGCGAGCCCGATAACCGGGAAGGGGGGGGGGAGGGATGGAAGTTGTGATCGCTCTTTATTCACATGTCATGGCTGCTATGCTAAATGTGCATCTAGAGCTGTTGCATAATGGTGTTGCTCACTGGTGAGCAACAATGGTGGGCTGTTGCTCACTGGTGCACAATCTTGCCTATTCGACTCATCTGTCATTTTGCAAATAAGGCTATCCCGCTTCCCAAGATTATTCTTCCATTTTAACATTGCCTTTCCTGGGGAGGCGAAATTCTACGAGCGGGTACGCACTTTGGGTCATTGAGAAAGCATCTGCCCCCACAGTGATGTCCATTAAGTTGCGATTTATTCAGCGATTTTTTTCAGCGACGAGTTCCGATTTCAATAAAAGCCAGTTTCGAGGTCATATCGTGGCATGAAAACACCAAAAATGACCCTTATTTTGCAATATCATGTGACTTTTAATGTCACAAGCTGGGTCAAAGGCCGGTGGACTCGATTGTCACCCAAAAATTACGGCCCGATTTTTAACTTGCGAATGTCAGAATATTCAACAAGAAAGAACTAGCGTCCGTCCAAAAGTTCTTACCTCTCAAGATCACCCTTCAAGGTGAAACGCGGGCCCAAGGAACGGGGAACTTCATATCATCCAAAATTACCGGCCGATTTTTAACCTACAAACATCAGAACATTCATCACAGAAAGAGCTAGCGTCCGTCAAAAAGTCCTGACCTCTCAAGATCACCATTCAACGTTAAAGGCGGGATCAAGGGACGGGAAATTTCATATTACGCAAAAATTACTGGCCGATTTTTAACTTGCCAAGATCAAAACATTTACCACAGAAAGAGCTAGCGTCCGTCAAAAAGTCCTGACCTCCCAAGGTCACCCTTCAAGGTCAAACGCGTTCTCAAAGGACGGGGAACTCTATATCACCCAAAAATTACCGGCTGATTTTAAACTTAAGGATATTAAAATAATCACCAGAGAAAAAGCTAGCGTCCATCAAAAAGTCCTGACTTCCGAAGGTTAGCCTTTAAGGTCAAGCGCGGGCTCAAAGGATGGGGAACTCTTTATCACCCAAAAATTATCTGCCGATTTTAAAATCAGGCATCAAAATAATCACCGGAGAAAGAGGGATGAGGGTCGAGAAAGCAACAATGTGTATTAACGTGGCCAAGCCATGTTTGTTTGAAAATGTTCACCATTCATTCAGAATCGATTAGTGATACAATTTATGTAACGTGTTTTTTAACATGCGTGCCCGCAAATCTTGCAACAAAACCCGACACCAGGCGTTGCAGTCTCCATAGTCCGCTGAGCTTTCGCCCAGTAGCTAATTCTTAGCCGTGGCCCACCGGTGGACGAAAATGATGACGCTTCTGGCATTATTATCTTTGAAGCTTTAATCGACTAGTAACACAAGTTATGTGACGCAGTTTTGGGCATGCGCGCTCGAAAATCTCAGAAACGCAAGCCTCGACCCCATGCGCTGCAGTCTCCGTAGGCCGCGCAGCGTCGGCCTAGCAGCTAACACTAAGTTGTGGCCAACGGGTCGACGAAAATGACGACGCTTCGGAAGAAGTATCCTTGAACGCTTCATGGCATCAGATCTTACCTTTAGAGGGCGGTCTGAGCGCATATTTCACGTGTGCAATTTTTACACTGATGAAAAAACGGATTGGCACTTGCAGCACTGCGAAGTGGGGCCGGAATCTGGCGGTCAAACTGGAAGAGTGAATTTAGAATATCTATTTTTGTGTTTTTGCAGCTATTTATATATTCAGAAGACATATTAGCACGGCGCCCGCTGTCTGGTGGCACTTGCAGCGGCCGACACTTTTCAGTTTTACGGAAGTTGCAACCCTGACCATCCTTGTCCTTGCTCTCGAGGTTGCGGGCGGGCATGTTTGTAGGGTTTGTCATCAAGGGGGTGAATCTCTTGGAATCAGCTGAGACAAAGTTTTTCCTTGGCACACATATTGACGATAAACTTTCAGGTCTGTCGCACCGCACCAATATTGATATTCGTAAGGCGGGAGCAGATTTCTTTCATAGGCCAAGAAAGCCGCATTCGATACTAGCGCCACCTATTTTACTCACTGGGTTCATCCTCCAACAAGCCTCAAAGCTGCCACTTTCCACACTTCTGGTACTTGGTGGATTAAGTATGAAATATATATCATGAGGTGCACCGGTAAAACATTGCCAAACCGCTTTAAAGCTGACTTTTTAGTAAAGAATATTATTTTTTGGTAAATTCCAAAACTATGCAGGTATGACAATGCTTCCGCAGACAGAGTAAGGTCCAAGTTCATTAATGCTAACGCATCTTTGTGACTTTGATTTACACTTTATGTGCTTTTGCGTGGGAGATACGGATTTATTAGTTGAGTTTTGCCGGTATCAAAACATTTATTTCGAACAATGTTTGCATAAGCATGCCGAAGGCTATACGGTCGCGCACAGAACATTGTGTGATAGGCCACCCGGCTCCACTGTCCCACCAACAACTGCCGACCACGAGAAACCATTGAGCTACATCAGGTGTCTGAGCGAATCGAAGAGGAATCTCACTAATACCATCTTCAAGACCGCGACGGTAGAAATCAGGGTGCTGTGGACCAGCGAAGCGATCCCTGTTCATGATCTAAAATACGTGACAAAATTGATCGAGAGGGATTAATATCATCCCAACAGAGCTATCCGCAAGAGATCAAAGAAAGAGAGTGAGAGCAACGCCGCCACCGCGAAACATTCACGGTCGAATGATTCAACAAGCTTCTTGATGCCGCGAACTGCAATTGCAAGCCTCAGTGCAGCCTTCCATGCCCAGTCGCCTGCACGGTGTATAAGGAGGAGGTTGCCATGAAGGGCCAGTGCAGGCACCGGAATCTTACCCTCGGGTCATATGACCGGGATACGATTGTGGCTAGGGAGGCTTGCAAGATGCGGGGGATGGCCAGGCAACGCCAGGGATGCCGTGTCTCGGCCGCCAGCGAGGCGGTGTCTGCTGCTGAATCTGAATCACCCTCCCCACCGACTGCTAAGCCGACGCCGCCTGCTGAGCCGGCGCTGGCTGCTAGTGCTGACCCCGAGCCTGCTCCGGGACCAAGTGGTCCCAGCGCTGGCGAGTCAGCCGAGTTTTTACACGGTTCCGTACATTGTAGAATGTGGCGACGACGCCGTGTGTTCGTTCCGGTTGAGACGACTGTCACTGTACATTATAACGTCAAAGATCTGACTAACACCGCTCTGGCGGTTGGCAGCTACAGTGACTCCAACCGCGCCGCTGCTGCTATCATCAATGCGTTTCAACAAGACAGCAGAGGCAGACTGGCTACTTGAAATCAAATATCGTAGATTCTAAGAAGATCTGTTGCGCAAGAGACAAGGAAAGAGACGGCTCTTTAAATTTCGCAGCAATCCACGACTCTGGTTGACCATCCTCTACTCCGACGGACGCAAAGGCAGGAGCTACATGAGCCACACGGAGCCAGATGAATGCCCGAAAACCACGTCGTTGTCATCACTGAGCCATGCAGCCGCTGCGGGACTCATTTTGTGTCCGAGTTCGGCCGCGCCCCTGCACTTGTTCAGCGAGCTACACTCCGTGAGCTGGCAGTGCACCGGTCACATCAATGTGCTCGGCTGCCGTCAACACCGAAACGATAGGCCACGTGTTCCGGGTGTTTGAGCTGGCCACCAAGTCACTCGTACACTGGTTCATCTGACATCTGCAGGGCAACGAGCTGAGCCTTCTCCATCTGCTGCTGAGCTTGGACGGCATGACCGTGGGATCGATTTTTTTCTGGACCCATCGGCAAGACCTGTGCCAGAGAGGCCAGGGAGAGGGACGTTGTGGCATTCAAGCCTAGGTCGAGACACGTGCCGAACCTGCCGGTTGCCGGAACCACCTGCCGAACCGAACCTCATTCAGCAGCTGAGCACCAACCAGCAGCTGATGTACGTTCTGGCCTCCGGCGTTCAAAACGGCTCTGTCCGAAACGTGGCAGCCCAGCGGCGAATCGGACCATCGAACCATGTCAGGTAAATATGAAAACGCATTATCTTTGAATTTATGGCAATGAGTGTCCAAAGTTTGTCAAGTATCAATCGATTTTTTATGTGCTCAGTATTCAGTATTTACTTATTATCATACCTTGTGCCGTAGTGTGTCGCGTCATTAGATGGTTGGTTCATGCTTACTAGCATATTTTTTATTGTATCCCGTCACATTTAAAGACTCTGGATATCGGCATAATTACATACGCTAGAGAGACGCAATAAGTTTTGTATGATCTGATGATTAGTTGGCAGCGCATTGTACTAATATATTCGCTTTTGTTTTCAGATGGTTAACACTGGTCGCTTGTCTGCTCCTGGTTCATATCTCTACCGAGACCTCCAGCAGTGCTCTCAAGAACCATCCCACACCATGTACAGCAGCAGCTGTTCCAGACGGACCCAGCACCCGTTACGCTGGAGGACTGGTTGCACCGTGGCCTATGTGTGCTGCGGCGGGTCGCGGAGCAGCGCGATGCTCCGGAATAAGCTCTCGGCCACTACGTGTCGGTTTGGTCGCCATCCGGCAAAACAATCCGCCATCCGGCACCCGGAGTTCCAATATACCCGCTTTTGTTTTGAGATGAATTACAATGGCCGCTCGCCTCTAGTTCACATCTCCATCGAGACTTCCAGCAGCGCTCGCAAGAACCTCGTCCAGTGCATGTTCTGCCACTATGTGTCGGTATGATTCGCCATCCGGCAAAACAGCAGCTGCGACTTGAGCTTACGCAGCTTGTTCCGGGGCATCGCGCTGCTCCGCGACCTGACGCAGCACACATAGGCCACGGTGCAGCCAATCTTCCAGCGTAACGGGTACTGGGTCTGTCCGGAACAGCTGCTGCTGGATATGGTGTGGGATGAGAACCGCATGGTCCGTGAAAAGGCGGTTCCGATCGTCGCGCCGCTCGTGAGCAGCAAACCGAGGACCTTCTTCAGCCCAGGGTCTTCACCATCTCAGCGGCAAACTTCGAGGCCGTGAGGTACACCGAACTGATTCCCTGGCACGGGCTAGTCACACACGGCCTCCATTGCGAGACCTCACCGACTGCGAGCTGCGAAACAAAGAACAGGCACCTCTGGCCATCTTGCCCTACCTGGTTCACACTACGAGTGCGACGCAGCGCCGCACTGCCGAGGACGTCTGCGGCTGGAGATGGAGCTTCGGCAAGATGTGAAGCCCAGCTGCGAAGGTATTTCTGCTACCTCGCGATCTCTGCCAACACGCGTTTTGGGTTTACAGTCTGTGAGCAATTGCTGTTTGGGCCGGTGCATCGAATACACAGGGTCGGTAAGCAGCAAGATGTGCATGGGGTTACCCTACCTCCCCTCCCTCTCTACGTCCGTGGTACAGGCTGCAGAACTTGCTGCATGTATTAAGTTGCCCACGAGACAATACATTCTCAGTCATATCCAACATATAGTTTTGTTTGCATCACGTGAGCTGTCTTATCGAAGTGAAAGTCTAAAGCAATACTAACCAGTATATTCGTACAACGAGCTCATATTCAACAGCACATAAAGTTTCCACCAAGAGACAATCAATCGGACAATGTCTGATCCGCATATTAGACTCTAAACCGGGACATCCTCGTACGACAGCATAACGAGCGCTCGGTAGCATCGTTTCTACACGCGAAGTTATTTTGTGTCGCTTCCCACCCACAGCGTTGTGTTACCTGCGGCGGCGAACGCCGCCCAGCGTGGGGTGACTGCAACGCCAGGCGTCGATTCACGGTGATATTTCGATCGACTCGCTCCTCACAAATGCAGGTTTTTTGGAAAGAACTCTTGCTATGCCGTGTGCTTTTGAACTCCTGCACCAAAGAATTTCTTTGTCTCACATGGTTTTGTTTCTGATGACACACCCTAATGTTCAAGCCGTTTGATGTAATTTGTTTCAATAATACATTCTGAAAAAATGAACGTCTTCAGGCAAACATGGCATGACCCTGCTCGTTCTTTAAGCTCACTTCGACCCACCCTATTCAAGAACAACGAGACCCCCACTCCGCTAACAATACTGAATGAAGCCCCTCATTTCCTTCCGGGCAACGGCCTCTTGAGAAGAACACCAAGGGTACATTACCGTTTCCGGTCAAGGGCTGAAGGACCATTCCATCCCATCGCGAGTTCCTTCTGGCTATCATTCTGGTGACACGGGGGGGGGGGGGATCTCCTGGTTGATCCGGGGGCCAATATAAGGATATATCATATCACATTGTTCCCATTCCTGACACGGGAGGCCTCCTGACCCGTGCAGTAGATCCCGGATCAGCACAGAAACCCTCATTCACTCAGCAATATCCCTGGTCGCCGCATGCGGTCCAGTTATTGTCAAAGAGGCTCCAGTTCCATGTTTTTCTGTGATTTTCGGGGATATTGAGGATTCCCTGAGTGTAGATCGTAAATGAAATGGGGTTCCTGATTTCTATCAACATGGCCAACCCATGTCCGTCTTAAAATGCTCAAGATCCAGTTAGAACTAATTCCTGATAAGACAACTATATGATATGGTCTTGAACATGTGCGCTCGCAAGTCATAGCAATAATAGCCTCGACGCCCGGCGTTGCAGTCTCCAGGCCGTGCGGCGCCGGCCTGGCCACTGTAACACTAAGTGATGGCCAATGAGCAAACGGAAAAGATAACGCACCTTGAGGGAGATGGCTGGTGAATTAGGTTAATCGGCATGCATGTTTAGTGTAGTGCAAAAGTAAGCCAAATGCAACCTTAATCCGAAAAGTGGGGGGAGGGCAGTTAACATTGCTGCCCCTCCCCCACTTTGAAAATGGGGGGACCATGGCCCCCTACTCCCCCCCCCCGTTCCTACGCCCATGTGTAGAGGGGTCCCGAACGATCAAATATGCCCGAGGAAGTTATCAGATACACCCCGAGAAGAGCGTAGGGCCCCCCATTCAAATGGAAAGTACCCAAGGCCCAGTGTGGAGGGCCCGTGAAAAATCGAGTGTGCCCGAGCAGGCTATCAGATGGCCTCCGACAGGAGCGCAGGGCCCTGCATTAAAATACCCAATGTGCAGGGCCCCCAAACAATTCAGTGTAACCGAGCAGGCTTACAAATGGAGCCCCGACAAGTGTGCAGGGCCCCCTTTTCAAACAGAAAGCAACTAAGACTCAATTCGGTGGGACCCCGAACGACCTTTGTGCCCAAGCAGGTCAACAGATGGGCCCCTGACCCCCTAAGCAAGTCACAGAAAATTGAAGGCTCGCTTTACCAATTTAGAGGGTCAATGAGCATATCACGAGTGTGTCGGTAAGTTAACCAAGACCAACGTTAACGGCCCCTGGGCAACCAAGAATACCTCCGTCGAGTCAACATATGGGGCCCCAGCTATAGCGTACGAAGCCTTTCTGGCGAATGAAAAGAATCCGTGGAAGGCCCCTGATGGACAAGAGCGCCCCGGCACACCATTAGAAAGGCCCAGCAACAGCGCAGGTCCCTCCGAGCAAATGCACGAAATCAAGGGCAACACGGAAGGCGGCAACAGCATAGGGCCCCTGGACAGCGTAATGAGGCTCAGAATTCCCAAGCGACAGTTTTAAATCATTGAAGTTTGTTGTCTACTTGTGGGCCCTTCACTTTCGCTTGCGACTGCTCTTGGTCGTCTGCAAGTCCAAAGATGTCCAATTTTTGTACGTTTTGTGTTTTAAAAAACCTGCATCTGCTCGGTCAGCTATGAGCCCCTCCTTCGGAGCCAATGGGCGCTTTCGGGGCCCAAGGTGGGGCAAAGACCCGTGAACCCCCCCCCCCCCTCTGGATCCGCCACTGCCTATATGCCCACTTGCAGGGTCATTCCGATCGGTAGGGAGCCTTCCACGTTGTCATTGACTACTTTGCATTTACTAATAGGGCCTTGTGCTGTTGCTGGGCCTTTCCTACTAGCGTGCCGTGGCACTCTAATTAATCAACGGCCTTCCACAGATTCGTCCTATTGGCCCGAAAGGCTCTATACGCTATAGCCGGCGCCCTGCATGTTAACCTGCCGGGATGTTCTCGGTTGTTCAGGGGTCCTTTACCCCGGTCTCGGTTAACCTACCGACACACTTGCGATGTGCTTATGGGCCCTCTACATTGGTATAGGGCCCTTCCAATTCTCTGTCACTTGCTTAGGGCCTTATGCTCTTGTCGGGGGCCTATGCATTAGCCTGCCCAGGCACACTTGGTCGTTCGGGGTCCACTAAATTGTGTCTTGGGCACTTTCTATTTGAATGAAGGGCGCTACGCACTTGCCGGGGCTCCATCTGCTAACCTGCTCGAGCATGCTGGATTGTTTGAGGGCGCTGTACATTGGGTATTTTAACATAAGGTCCCACGCTCTTGTCGGGGGCCATCTGATGGCCTGCTCAGTTGCACTCGATCTCGATCTTTCGAGGGCCGTCCACGCTGGATCTTGCGCACTTCTAATTTGAATGGGGGGGGGGGGGGGAGGCACGCTCTTGTCGAAGGCGTGTCTGACAACCCGCTCACGCACATTCGGTCGTTTGGGACCCTCTTCATTGGACCTTGGATTCGTGCTATTTAAATGGGGGCCTACGCAGTTGTCGCCCCCCCCCCCCCCGCCCGTTAGCCTCCTCGGTCACACTGGATTGTTTGGAGGCCCCGCACATTGTGTCCTGGTGTTTAACCTTAGGACTTTGCGCTCCTATCGAGGCCATCTGATAATCGGTTCGGGTACACTCCATGTTGCGGGGGCCCTCCGCACTGGGTTTTGGGTACCGCTTATTTGAATGGGGGGCCATACGCTCTTGTCGGGGCCCCTTCTAACAGGCGCTCGGGCATAATGAATCGTTGGGGGACCTCTGCATCCCGTACTTCCTATTTTAATGGAGGGTCCACGCTTTTGACGGTGGTCCTATCTGTAAGCCTGTTCTGGCCCGTTTGACCATTCCCGAGCCCTGTACATCGCATCATTGTAATTTTATATTTTAAGTGAGCATTACATATTGCCTGTTTTCATAAACACTTAGCATCAGAATCAGATGATCTGATATGATCTGCAGAAAATAGATGAACTCCATGTATGTGTATACGTAGCCCGCCTGGCTTTATAGCGCTGCGCACAGTAGCATTGGCTCCCGTAAATATATATATATATATATATATATATATATATACATTTATATGGTTGTGTGTGCGTGTGTGTGTGTGTGTGTGTGTGTGTGTGTGTGTGTGTGTGTGTGTGTGTGTGTGTGTGTGTGTGTGTGTGTGTGTGTGTGTGCGCGCGCGCGCGCGCGCGCGTTTGTAAGTGCTAGCCAAACGACTCCGAAGTTTGAATACACACCCGCCTGGCAGTACCGAATTGCTTGGTAGAACCGAAATTCCGGTATTGTTAAGCTTTTTCGGGAAAAAGTGTTCGAAGCGCTCAAAAGTGGTTTCAGATCGTTTTTGAGGTCGGTACTAGTAGGATGGTTTTTCGACGGTGTGTTAACTATTGTGTTTACGAGCCAGAGGACCACCTCCTCCATACGCACACTTCTTCACGGTGGCGGCGCCTGACGACCGCCGCCGCTCCCCCGCCACCCCACTGTGTAATCGCCGCGGCGGTCAAGAGGGGACTGGTCACCATTGTGAGATCTGATCCTTTGGTAAAAGCCGCCGGGCCTTGGAGGTGGACGCGATATCGCTGCCCGTGCCCGAGGAATGCTTGTAACTGAGCAGTCCGGCATCGAATACTTTGCAGACTGCCAACAGCCTGCTCAAGGTGCATGCACCTTGAGTGCGTGTTGCGAGGTACGTCGCGGGATGCATACAACTTATGCAATGGGTGTACTTTGCAGTCTTGTTCGACTTTGGACCTCAGAAATTGAGTTGGCTTTGTCAAGCCAGGTCTTTGCAGCATTGCGTACGGCTGGTCGTGTCCTGCATTTGCTTTGGGGAAGCTGCCGTTCTATTTCGCATAGATCTTTCCACGCTCTTTTTATTCAAAGATGTACCTTTCCAAGAGCTGGAATTTTAGTATCATATTAGTGTTATACTTTTGTATTGTTTTATTGTTTTAGTGTTATACCCGAATTTATGATGGCTGCAGCATTATCATACCATTAACTTAGTCAACGTCCAGAAATCGAGTGCGTTATCAGGCGCATCCAAACTGGTATGAATGAAGCTACTAGCAAAGCTGCCCTCGCACGCCAGAAATAGCTGCGATCCAACGCGGTCGGTGTCACTGGTATACAAACAGGGGAACGCGACCCCGGCGTCAACGCGGCACACCCCGCGGCACGCCACGCACAAAAGTCGCCCTCCCTCGTGTGGCGGTCAGGGGCGGCCCGACCCCGACCGGCGACTCGGACGGCTCCCAGGCGCAAGACCTCACGATACCTTCAGCGTTTGCACTTGAGAAACAAACTGCCTGCTAGTTCGGACAGCTGGCTTCACAATGTTGTACAGTGTACGCATTTGCACTTGTGTTGACCATGAAACGTTAGATTCATGGGCATATGGCTCTGCTATGCAGATTGCATATCTATTACCTGCGTGAAAGCCGTTTTTACGTTTTCAGTTCAATCCCTGAAAAGCTTTAAAAAGTTCAAAGTGCTTCTAGGAGGTTCTGATATACACTAAACACTCTGACAGAAAACGGTTTCCATGTAATTTCACTAGTATGCATAAGCAGACCTTTTGTAACTAAGATTACTTGTATGTCAAACAAGCCTTTTAATCACGTCAAAGACCCTACTCATACTAGTCTGATACTCATACTCATACGTAGTTTGAGAAGTGTTGCACGGCAACTATCATAATTAGTTGCAAATCCCTCGAAGCTGTGTGTGTGTTATGAATGAAACTCGACATTTAACTCATTAAGACGTGGTTTGGCAGCAGCAATGGCGCCTTACGCTGGTGCAGGTCAAGCCCCACAAATGATTTCATTGTGGATGCATAATACTTTGGCATGCAGATAATCATCGGGAAACAATGCCTTTGAACCGAATCAAACCAACATCTAATTTCTCACCCTGATATGCTTGTAAAACTATAAGCATTTGCATGAATTGGCGTTGAAAGCTCCTGTTCTTACGGTGAGTTAGCATTTTATGCATGCAAGTTTCTACTACTAGATTTGGATTGGTCTCGGGCGGGGGCGACGCATCCCGTCTCCGGTACAACGTATAGGTTGCGGTACGTTGGGAGGTACGTATCAAGGGTCTGTTTTCGATACCTTGAAGTCATGCTCGTTGGAAAGATTATAAGCAAGCGACTTCCTCCGTCTTCTGGCTAAATATGCTTGATGGAACGGAAGACCAGTTTGCATTTTCAGACCAGTCATATTCTTATTTACATTGAAACCCAGACCCCTTCCATTTTGCGTTAAGTTATTGGGGCTTTATGACGCACTGACAATGGGTGCGATTGGCGAGCTTTTTTCCTGAAAATCCGCCAATGCTAATTTTTGGCATGCTGATTGCGGTGTTATAACTCATTTTCAGCCGCATTAAATTTTAGGACTTCCAGAGATCAGCAAAGTATTTGGCTATTAAGCCCAGACCCCCACGATGTTATTTGAGTCAATACCACTGGTGCCTTTTAGCGTACTGATTTCCCTTCACGCCAGATTGAAAAAAATAAGTTGAATAAAAATAACTAAATTGAAAAAATTACAGCCAGGGACCAAGGGCGCAGCCAGAGCCTTGGAAAGGGGGGCACAGGGTTAACAAGGGCCCCCAAAAAATTCACCGGATATGACTCATCTATCATTGAGGGCATGTTTTCTAAGACGTCATATATATATATATATATATATGTATATATATATATATATATATATATATATATATATATATAACATTTTACCCTCTTTAATGGAATAAAGGCCATACGCTACCGCGATCTCAATTCTCCCTGTAGCTTATGGCGGTTAAACTGAAAAAAACATGCGCTAAATGACTGCATGAAATATACCGCCAGTGCTCTCCACTTTGCCATGGTCCAGTGAACCATCTTTAAAGCGAAGAAAACTGAGAAATGCAAAAATTTGTATCTTGGTGTAGAGATATCAAGGATGGTGACAACAACGTATTGGTCTTCACAGCACTGCAAAGTAGTGCTGGAATCTGGTGGTGCAACTTGAGCAGTAAAGGTAAAATCTCTATTTTTCGTGTTGCTGTAACTGTTAATCATTCCAGAGGACAATCTCAAAGTTGTAAGAAAAGATTCGCCCGGTGTTACTTTTGGACTGTGCGAGTTAATTTTGAAAACCAAATCAGAAACATTATTACATGGTTGTTGTTACGCGAACGGCGCTCCCTGGCGTTACTTGCAGTGGCCAGCGCCGTTAGGTTTTATGAAAACTGTAACCCAAGACCTCGCTATCCTTGCTCCCCGAGATTACGGGCGTGTCATCGGGGCTTTATCACGCACTCAGCTGCTGGGGCTACACGGCGTCGCCAGTTTCTCACCCTGGCGGGAAGGGCGGGCACCGCGAGGAATTGAACCCCGTACCTAAAGTTTCCTAGACGCGCTGCGGTTAACGTAGGCGCGTTAACCACTACAATATCGGCACCCTGTGGGCAGACTCAAACCTTTTGATGTTATTTGTTTCACTAGTCGATTCTGGAAAAAATGAACATTCTCAGACAAACATGGGACGGCTTGGCGCGTTTCGAACTTATTTCGACCCACTGCACTCAAACGCTAATGAGACCTTTCATTTCCGGTAAAATGACCCCCTGAGTAGAACACTACAGGGCACATTTTTGGTTCCGGTGAAGGGTTGAAGGGCCATCCTGTCCCACCGCGGTGCGTCGCCCGGCCGTCATGCTGGCTACACGGGGCGGCATCCCCTGGCCGACGGCAGGCCCTTATAGTGATACATGATGTCATATTGATCCGCTCCCTGGCGCGGGAGGCCTTCTGACTCGCGCAGCTGACCCCTGACCGACACAGGAGCTTCTCATTGTGTCAGGGACCCCGAACATTGCAAATCGCGGGCCCCCGCCTCATTGTTGCTTGTGAAATGGGTCTCAAAGGCTCAGACGGACAAGGAGCCGACTGGCTCAGTGTCGAGACCCCAAAAATAGGGATACAGAACCTTAGCGAGAGGGACCTAATAGAAGCCCTCTGACTGACGTTTCAGGTTATGGCACTACGGATGGGGGCCGGGTCCGAGTCCAATCGTGCCGTTGATCAGGGTCCCGCGGGGTCCTCCGGTCCCTCTTCGAACCTCATCAAACAGAGTCTGTGACCGGTTAGGGACCACTAGCCGAGACATATCCCCTTGTCATGCACTGTGGGCCCCTGGCCGACAAAGGGGCCCAACCACCGTTTCAAAGACCCAGACGAATGCCAACCGTGGTCCCTGATCTTGCTCCTGTTTGGCAAATGGGCCCCAAAGGTTCAGGATGACAGGGAGCCACCTGCTCGGTGTTCGCGGTCTCTGGCCGAGTTAGACATCCGCATTGTCTCAGGGGGTTCTTAACGGTACAAGAGGACCTCTGACCGATATTTCAGGTCATCACCCTACGGACCACGATCCTTTATGTGACCTACAATCAATCTTGCGGGCCGTTATGCCCTTCAGCCGGGCCTTTGATGGCCTGTTCTGTTGGGCCGCTCGGGTCCCTCTTCGGGCCTCATCGAACATTACCCTTGGTCGCTTCCGGCCATTGCGAGTATAGAGCTCTCTGTTAGGTACTGGGTGCCACTGATAAATACTGGTGCACCAACCAGTGTAAACCACTAGTCCCAGCTTTATATCTGAATGGGAAGTGAGCCTTCAGGCCCTCCTTCCCACAGTCCGCTCCTAAACCAATGCGGAGCGGACTGTGCGGCACTGGTGGTGCCTGACCGACACACATATATCGGCTCAGGATGCCTCTGATTGGTACAGAGGGCTCTCTGACTGTCATTCAAGGGTCAGTCCCGCAGGCTGGCACCCCTGAATAACACACTGACCAGTCCTTCGTACTCTTAGACCTTCTAATCGAGCCCTCGATTATCGGCCCGGTGGGTCCTCCAGGCCCTTCGAACCTCCTCCAACATTGCCTCACACCGATTTGGAGCCCCTTGCCAGCACAGGGTCCCCGTTAGACACTGTGGGGCCGCGACCAATATAAATCGCTGGCTCCGGTTTTTTTACCTGCTTGAGGAGTGGGCTCTCAGGCCCATGCCGCCACGAAGCCGGCTGTGCGTTTCTGATGGTGTTTGATCCGACATATTGCCTATTATCGATGCAGGGGCCCCTGATCCGTACAGGGCCCTCTGGCTGGCACTGAAGTGACCGGACCTCCGAATGGCCTTTTACACCCTTCGGGCCCTCAAGTCGGACCCCTAATCGTAGGTCCCGAGGGGACCTTCGGATCTCCCGGATACGAAGCGGGGGCACATAGCCCAGCACCATGCCCCCCCTGCCTGCGCAACTGCTTCAGAAGCAGAAAAATTAGCCGGTTCTAGAGCTTCCAGATTCTATCGAATACTGAAAATATTGGTGACAGAAAAAGCTCTGGCTATGCTACCGATGTGTCCTGCCGGTGGGTGTAACAACATCGGTGCTCTCCCGATAATGGGGATGGGGAGAGGCCCAGAATGGATAGCTCATTCTGGGCTTATCATCTGGGCTCATCTCCATCCCCATTATGGGCCTAAATAGGATCATCCCCTCCCAGGTCTTTGCAGGACATGCTCCCAGGTCTAAGAGCAGAAATAAGTCTTTCCGGACTTGACCTTTGGCTTGTCTGGGCATGAAAAAATGACACTTTCAAGACCTAACGTGTGCCATTTTCGAGTTTAACCAGACGTGGGCTCATCCCGGGCCTAAAAGATGAGAGGTGCCTTTTCGGCACATGGGATGTTTACCTTATCAGCCTAATAACTTGATCATAGGGCACTGCAAGCATACGTCTCCACTTTGGTCCAGAGGGCTTTCGGGGCCGATGATCAAGGGTCCGACTAGGGGTCCCAAAGAATTGGCAAGAAACTGTATCAAGGGATCCTGGCCCGCAAATGTCCATCAGTGGGCCCCTTGAGCCAATTGGTGGCCCCTGCGGGCAATGAGAGCCCGTCAGTCGATTCGCGACCACTACTTTTGAGCAGCCTTCCCCGCGGCGGCCTAAAGCCCATTTCCAAATCCGGGACCATTTTGGGGCCTACGATTTTCGGTCAGAGGATCTATTGCATTGGTCAGGATCCCTTAGGCAATGGAGAACCACTGTATTGGTCAGGGGGGGGGGGGGTCAGTACGCCTCACAAGGGCCCCCAGGTCGGCAAGGGCCCCGAGTCAGCAGTGGTTCCGTTTTCAGAGTAGCAACAGGAATGTGACCCCCGAATGTCACAGAGTCTCTTTAATTGACTGCCCGCTTATAATTAAAGAAATGAGATAAATGACAATTATTCACGACGAGACAGTGAAAGGGCACTGTGTCGGAATGGGCACAGGAACGAATGTAGCTCTGGATCTCCACCTCATTTCGGTCAGGGCCGAGTGAGCTGAACTGGAATCATCTGCCAATTATTGGACCCCTGTACCTCGGTAAGCGAACCTTTAGCATCAGTGAGACGCCCTGCGTCAATCCGGAATCAACTGCTCCGGTCTGAGGGCCTCCCGCGCTAGGGAGGGGGCCAATGCAATATGCATCCCTCTGTGGCCCTCGTGATCGACCAGGCGGCCCCAGCCACCGTGTCTCCAGAGTAGTAGCCGGCAAGTACCCCGGTTGACGAGTCTGGATGGAAATCCCCTTTAATCTCTGACCGGGAAAGGCAAAAGGGTTGCCTAGTGTCCTACTTACGGGGCTCCATGTCCGCGAAAAGTAAGGGGCCTCCTTAATATTGAATCCGCTGGGTCCCTCGGCGAACAGTGATGACAAGTGAAAACAGCTGGACCCAGCGGAACAGAATGGGCAAATCTGGTGATTCATCTGGGTGCCTTTTCACCGGGAGCCCGTATCTAGCTGTGTGCCGCCCCCACCCCCTCTTAACAATGCTTTGGCCTTCCCTCTATTATAAGGTGGACCTTGTGGGATGTCAGACAGGCTCATCTCGGGATAAAGCGTTTAGATGGACCCATAGATGTCATTTCGTGATTTAAGAAGAGCACTACGAAGTACAAATCATACTGGCAACGCTTCGAAACAGCGCTAGGTTTTTCCCTGCAATTTTCGACAGCACCGTCGTCTTAACAAGCGCCATGGTACCTCTGTTGTTGCGAATGAAAGCACGTTTGTGATTGGCCTAGCAGGCGGCAAGGATCTCTTAGCGAGAAGCGCATTGGTTAAAATTTGAGCCACTGCGTCACTACGGACCCCGTGATGCTCCCATGTCCGAAGCCGGGGTGCGCCTCGAAGAGCCACTATTGCAAACGCCACAGGGGAGAAATCAAAGCTATGGTAAACATGTCGTTGAGCTTGCGGGATAATAAATTCGTGTTTGCATATATTTTTGCCTGAACAGAGTGTTTCAAGGCTTCGTAGCAGTTACTGCACCTTAACAAAGTAATGCGCTGCAAACATAACAGAACAGACTCGTTCGAAAACCAGGACCAATGAAGTGTGCTTCTTTCATAATGGTGCGCGAGAGGTCAAGTAAGATTTCCACCGCAGGACCGGCTACAGGGGTGGCAAAAGTGTACTTGTCGCCGACCAAATTTTTGGAGAAAAAATTGTCGCCAGTAGCGTAATGCGATGTCATGTGACAAAATGGACACTAGGCCCATGCCCAATAGCGTCATCAGTGAACAGCCTATCACCTAAAGTATCTTTCATCCTTGCAATTTTCGAAACAATGTACATAACCAAAACATCTAGTCGTACACTGCCCTTGAACAAACGTCAGGAGATGTGCTGCTGCTAGGAAAGAAGGTATACGTGCCCTAGACTGACAAGATAGCCCAATTACAGTAGGAGTTTTCTTCCACCCTCGGGACTTAGACGCCTCACATTGAAACTCGATCTATGGTTGGTTTTGCTTTCCTCGAACCCCCACCCCCCCAAAAAAATCAACGAAGGACCCCGAAAGCCAGGGCAGCAAAATGCATGGCAAATTCCGAAACAGTAGCAAGCAGCATAGGGAATGCCGTCAAATCTGGGGGTCTCCGCGGGGCCATGCCCCGTTATGAAAATCGAATGCGCGCTTCGAACCCCATCTCAACCATCACCTTACTCGCCATGACAGGGGGGGAGGAGGGTGGGCGATGCGCCCCCCCCCCCCCACGGTGTCGAGGATACCAATGCGGCATATTGTGCAGTCTTGCTAAAATCTTTGGTGGCCTCTGGGGCATCCATTGTGCGCATGTTGACACCAAAAAGGTTCTCTAACAATTCTGGTCTCAGAGTAGCGATATTTTTTACGATCATTGCAAGACGATTCAAGGCCGCCGGGTGCGGCAGGGGGCAAGCGAAGATTTTGCGGACCGCGCGCGGAGGGTTGGCACTGCTACGTGAACGAAACCCTACCTTACAGATATAGGCTCCAGACAGATAGAACTACATGTTATTGTACTCATCACTTAACAAGGGACACACCTCTTTATGTTCCATGTCACTTCACTGCATGATTTCATATATATGAACATGCAAAGCTGTTGTTTGGTTTTCAGGAAAATTTGGCCTTCGACTTGGTAAAGTAGGGTCAGTTAACAGCAGGAAATTTCTTACCAATCACACAATACCTCACCAAAGAGAGTTCACCATTTGTTTATTTTTTAGGCTTTTTGCTTAGGCTTTAGGCTTTTTTAGGCTTATTTTGAGGCTTTACCTTTCTTAGTTTGCAAACGTCAGGGAAGCTCCCCGTCCCCCGCCCCCTCCACGTGTCCGCGGTACAAAATCGGCGAATTGGGGTGAGGATTAAAAATTGTTGGCTGCCACCTTTTTTATTTACTTTAGGTATACTGGTGTAAACATCTGCGCTTCAGATCATGTAAACATCAACTGGTACAGGAGAATGGCACATTTCATTACCAACATCCAAACCTTGGTAGAAATTCAATCAGGAAGCCAAATATTGTCATTTGCATGCAAGTAACACGCAAATCTAAAATAATTATCCGGTTATCTGTAATGTTTGGCATGTATAATGCAGGAGTATCAGATCAAATTAATTTCTGGGCACTGCAGAATATCTATGTTGGGTTGGGCCCCCTCAATGCCGATTCCCTTCCCCCCCAGCCAGCATTTCCAGCAGGAAAATTACAAAAAAGATAAGATAAAAGCTTACTTTAACACAAAACCATCTTATCTGGACTTAATTTGTTGACCATGATCCATAGATTGCAATCTCCTTCCAATCACGCATAGAAATTAGCACTGCTGTCATACCATCACCACACAACCCATATTTATTTCTACTGTCAATGTAGGCGGTATATATGGTAGGCTGTCCGCCTTTACAGCCTGTACTGTAATGTGTGCAGTGATTATGCTAATGTTTCTATCAGGACAATTTTACAATTCAATGTTAGCAAAAACAGTAATGGAACATGCCATATTTGCATCCATGCAATGCCATGCTCACAAGTGCAAAAAAATATGCACACGAATGAGCACTGCAGAATGAATGGTTTCCAGAGCTTTCCTGTTACAGCGCGGGTGTTATCATCACGAAATAGCCAACACTATCCTCAGAGACAACTAAATGCCAGCCTTTCACTGATCTCATAGGAGAGTTGGACCATAATACCACAAAACCACCTGCTGTATGAAGTCAAACTCTTCGTAACGTGGGAGATGGCAATGCAATTTGCACCCGGGGGCGGATCCAGAGGGGGGCCATGGGGCCATGACCCCCCTTCCCGCTCGGGCCCCGAATGGGATCATTGGCTCCTAGCAGGTCCATAGCCGGGAGAACAGGTGGAGTTTTTTCAAACACAAAACGCAATAAAACTGGGGATCTCTGGTCTTTTAGGCGGCCTAAAACAGCTGTGAACGACAGTGAACGGCCTGTAAGAACTGGAAAAATTATTCAATGATTGGAAAAGCTGTTAAATAGAAATTTTGAGCCCCATTTCACTGCCTACGGCCACATGCTGTTTCCGGGAGACCTATACGTCCACCTGCAGGATCATTTCGATGGTTAAGGATCATTCCACGTTGCTCTTCATTTCTTTGCGTTTGCTCGGAAGGACCTGCGCTGTTGATGGGGCCCTTCATGTTAACGTGCCGGGGCACTCTTGCCCATCACGGGCCCTTCCACGGATTCTTTCCCTTCGCTAGAAAGGCTCTGTGAGTTAGAACCGGGGTATTTTCAGTTGCTCAATGTCCCTTTACGTGGGCCTCGGTCAACCTACCGACACTCTTGCGATATGCTCATGGGCGCTCTACATCGGTCTGAGTATTTCCAACTCTCTGTCACTTGCTTAGGGTCCTAAACTCTTGTTGGGGGCCCATCTGATGCCCTGCTTGGGCACATTCAGTCGTTCGGGGACCCTCCACACTGGTTGTTGGGTGCTTCTTTTCTGAAATGAGGGGTCGTACGCGCTTGCGGGGGGCCTATCTGACAACCTGCTCGGGCACATTCGATCTTTCGGGGCCCTCTACATTGGGCCTTGGACACGTGCTACTTGAATGGGGCACTACACGCTTGTCGGGAGCCCCATCTGTTTGTCTCGGCTACACTGGATTGTTCGGGGGCCCTGTATATTGGGTCTTAGCGTTTGAATTTAGGGCCCCACAGTCCTGTTAGGGCCATATGATAAGCTGCTCGGGTACCCTCCATTTTTCGGGGGCCCTCCGCACTGGGTTTTGGTACTTATTATTTGAATGGAAGGCGCTACGCTCTTGTCGGGCCCCTTTTGATAACTTGCTCGGGCACATTCCATCGTTAGAGGGGGCATTCACTTAGGGCCTTGGGTACTTCCCGTTTGAGTGGACAGCCTTACGCTCCTGTTGGGAGCCCTATCTGTTAACCTGCTCTGGCACGCCCGACCATTCGGGGCTCTCTACTTTGGATCTTGGGTATTTCCTATTTAAATGGAGGGCCCTACCTTATAGAAGGGGACCCTGTATCTTAAACTGCTCGGGCACGCTCGATCGTTGGGAGCCGTACATATTTTGTCGTCAGTATTTCCTATTTGAATGGATGACCTTATGTTCTTGGCGGGCCCCATCTATTAAGCTCCTCGGGCCGGTGGCGGAAGCAAACCGGGTGGGGGCACGGGCCATGTCCCGTGTCCCATGCCGAGAGGACCTAAAGGCTCCGAAGGGACCCGTAACCGGCCGAAAAGACGCAGTTTTCTCGCATCAAAATTGGGCGCCTTTGGACCTACAGACGACTAAGAACAATTGCTAGCAAAAAAAAGAGTTCATGAGCAGACGAAGTTAATTCTTTCCTGATTGAAAAGGTATGTGTTGGGAGGGGGGGGGGGGGAATTTGAGGGCTTATGCTGTCCAGAGGTCTTACGCTGCTGCCAGGAGCCCTATATGTCCACTTGCCTGGTCAATCTGGTCGCTAAGGAGCTTTCCATGTTTCCTTTGACCTCTTTTCATTTCCTCGTAGGGCCCAACGCTGCTTAATGCAGCGTTGGACCCTACGCTGGGTTTTGGTACCTCTTTTGGCGGGCCCCGTATGACACAGAAATGGACGCTATCTGTTTTCATTTATGGGTGCTCTTCATCGGTCAGGTTTTCCTCCATGGATTTTTCCCACTCGCCCGAAATGCTTTTTACGTTTTTCTGGGGCCCCATATGCCAGGGCACACTAAATTGCTCAGAGGCCGTTCATATCGGTCTCCGGTTCTTTCCACTTACCTGGAGGGCCTCGTGCTGCTGCTGGGGCCCTTATAAGGTAAGGCGTCGAGACACTCGATGTTCAGGGGTTCTCTAACTTCAAACGATCTTTCCCTTTTATCTCATTTGCAGAGGACTCTTCACTCCTATGGAGGCTCTTTCTGTTAACGTTCTCGCACACTCTTATGCTCTTGACTATACTCAGTACTCAATTATCTTGATCGCACAAGGGTATTAATTCATGGTCTTGGGTAATTCCCTTTGCTCAAAGGGACTTATGCTCTGGGTGGGCAACATATGTCAGGCTGCTCGGGCACTACCAATCGTTTAGGAGCCCACCCTGTGGGTCTTGGGTTCTTTTTGCTCGCCCTGAGGATCCTATACTTGTTGACGGGAGCCACTTTGTTGGCCTCCTGCGGCACTCATGGTCGCCCAGGTTTCGTCCCAATTACCCTTGGTGCCTTCGCCTTAGAGCAGTAGTCGAATATGCGCCGATGAATTTTACACGCAATTGCCGAACGCAGTTTTACGTGTCACGGACGTCGTATGTGTCATTTCCCTTGGCTATTGTGTGCGTGGCTCTTATCATACCAGTGCATCACGTTCTAAACATACTTTGAATGCTAGGACGTGTACTCATTTATAGCAAAGCAGAATTGTACGCAATGCGAATGCCACTTGCAAAGTTGCAGTGCATTAAAATTCACTGCCCACTTCATATCAGTCTCATCACAGCAAATGAAACACGGCCTTGCGGCCAGATAAATCCCCATATCTAGATCTTTTTCAGCACTTTGTACTGAATAGTTTGGGACACTGAAAGTCGGCTGATAAAAAAGCGAATCGGCCGACCGGCCGGGCCATAGGAAACGCACTGACTTGTCGCCGACCTATCACCGAGTCGGCCGACCAACTAAAAATCATAGGCTATTTTTGTCGCTAGGTTGGAATGAAACCTAGCAAAGACACCAGGATGCTGTAGAGTACGGTAAGGAGTTTTTATAGAAACGTTTGGTTGTGTTGTGTGGCAAAATCTATTACCATGGAGGCAAAATATTTGTCTGGAAACCTAATCTTATGTTTTACATAGTGTGCTGTATTTTGTCGTTTTGGCCGTCACCAAAATTTGCTGTCCAAGCACATTTTTGGCTCCAGGCTTCGCGTGAATAAAGGATTTTTTGTCGCCGACCTTATCCGCCAAGTTGGCAGGTTTCACCACCCTGACCGGTTACTTCAAATCAAAATTCTGAGCTATTCAGAAGAATTTCGAGAAAACTGGTACTATTGATCAAATTGCACGCGTCTGATATGCCAATAAGTGAGTAATTTAAGGTGGCATACTCCGTTTAACAACACACATTTCGTTATCAGAAGGTCTAACACTGCCATTGGCAAGAATTTGTTGTCCCGATGGCTTACCTGGTTGGAGTGTTTGCATTCCATTACGCTCATCCGGACGCGGTGGATTCGAATCGCTTAAGGCTCTCGCCGTTTGCTCTTGACAGACATGGTATGCGACCGGTGGCAGCGATTTACAATCTACCTTCGCGGGGCCGTCAATCTGTCTGTAGAACCCAGATAAAAATTCTGACGAAGCTTCTGTACCATATCTGTTTAGAATGAGTCCACTGAACTATTTGTAACTTAAGAGCGCCGACCATTTATTCCATGCAATCGTTTTACTCGTGATTCCGCCGTTTGTTCACTTAAAAATACAAACAAATTGACCTCGCGGTAGTTCTCGCTTCTGTTTCTGTTCTGGTGACAAGGAAGAAGTCACAATAAAATGAAAAACCGTGCCCATTCTTCACGAGTAAGCTACATCCGGTGATTATTTTAGGGGTGACCATCAGAGGGCTTTTATCAACCCTGTGCCCCCAAGCAAAGCTCTGGCTACGCCCCTGGCTATAAACAAAAACAGATCAAATCAGCTCCGTTGAATGAGGGAGATCGAGTGTCGGTTGAACCATTTTATGCCTAAGACAAGCAATTTCCCGAAAGCTGTTTTTTGCGGTGGTGTGGTGTAAGGGAAGATAGCTCGGAAAACGCACTGCAGCAGGTGTTCAGTTTATATTTTACACGCCAATCAGGAGCAGTGCTGATCCATAAACACGAAGCAAAGCAGCCGTACGATCAGTGCACACTCAGTCATGAGTGGGACGGCCGGACCAGGGCAGCGGCCGCCGATGACGGACTGAAGCAGGCCTCAAATAATTATTTCCAAAATCTGTTATGCGAATAAAGAGCGGACAAGAGTCTCCATCTCTTTCTCCCCCCTCCCCCGGGCACCGAACTTGCTTCCCAGAAAAGTTCCTGAAGTGTACCCTGAGCCCCTGACCCCTCCCTCACTTTTTGAAACGTTCTCACGTTTATGGCCCACAATGACCCTTTGGCAAAAGGCGCCGTGCCGGGGAAATTGGTGCGATATTGCTGGCTATGCAAGCAGAATGCCTGTAACTGAGCAGACCGCATGAGAAGGCTATGCACGCAGCCAAAAGCTTCAGGAGACCAGAGTGCTTCTTGCACAAAACATTGCGAGACGCATGCGGCCCACAGCTATCAGTATACTTTGCCTTCTTGTTCGACTTTCAACCTCATAAATTATTTTTGGCTTCATGTAGGCAGGCATTTGCAGCACCGCGTTCAGCTGGTAATTTTACTACGTTTTATATTACCGCGATCTTTTTGCTCGAACTCATAGCTTACAGAAGGCTGAAATATTAGTGGCGTACTTGGATTTATGATTGCTGCAACATTTCCATGCTATTTACTTTGTGATAATGGTTTAAAAATGCGCAGCTGACAGTTCAGGCGTGTCTTTCACCCTCCGGGTGGTTGAGGGTGACCGAGGAGGCTTCCCACGCACGCCAGAAATAACTGCGATTCTATGGTGTCGGTGTCAGTGGTATGCAGACGGGGACACCGCCCCGACCGGACCGTGGCACACTCCGCGACACGCCGTGCACAAAAGGCGCCCTCCCTCGTGCGGTGGTCAAGGGGAGAAGGCGGCGGCCCGACCCCGACCGGCGAGTCGGACTGCTCGGAGGCGCAGGACCTCACGATTCATTCGGCGCTTGCACTTCAGAAACGGGCTTTTTGGTAGTTCGGACAGTCGTCTCACAGTGCTGAACAATACGCAGTTGCATTTGTGTCGAGCATCAAACACCAGAACACACATCGGAAATGCCTACATAGTGCATAGCGTCATCGCCATCGACGCGGAATGTGATTATGTATGTGTATGCCATACAACGTGGCTCATGCGCTTATGCCAGGAAAGCGACATGCCTCTCAACGTGAGGGGTGAAAAGGTTAAATGCGGTGCATTTTCCTGTCAAACCTCACCTAGCCTTAACTGTCGATCGCTGCTTTCAGGTATCCTTGTAAGGATGTGATGAAGTAAAAGAGCATACGTGCCGGTTAAAAACTCCTTAGAAAGCCACCAGCCAGCCACATTCCTTGGTGGAAAGCGCGTGCTAAAATTGCCAGTCAGTTTCCGGTATCGCTTGTCGGCGAGCAGTCCGGAGCGGTGAGGTGTTGGAAGGGGCGACGCGATGATTGATGACTCCGTAAAGGCTAGGTGGTCGAAGTAAGGTCAACCAGTCTGGGGAGATTTCCGCCCCAGGGGACGCTTCTATAAATGGGATTGAGAACGCGCTCCTATACCCCCAGGGACAGCTTGTAGAAGTTAATAGTAACTAACTGAATATTAAGCATGCTGTGGTCTTATCATTTTTCTGCCAATCTCCTATCAGGTCCATGCGGATAGATACTTTTTTCCCGATAGTTATGACGAAACCTGAGAACCTATGCTGCTTTTTTGAAGACGCATCACCTGAACCCGCCACGTCCTGTGAGCATGTCATGTTTGCCTGATGCTGCGCAATTTTCTGTTTACACACTGGATGAAGACTTTGTCCTGCATAGCATCGACGAGATTCTCAGTGTGCCGTTGGTCATGCTTATGGCTGATGTTGTCATGCAAGTTTTTAGTGTTGAAGTCTCTTCCGATTTGATTTTACTGCTGCCGGTATATATCGGTGTCAGCACCTCCACGATGCTTCATATAAACCTTTAGCGCATGGAACAACATCACGAAAAGTCAAAATACGGAAAACATTGTGACATGTGGCATGTTGAAAACCACATTGGACATGGGAGTGCGCTACTTCTTTGTTGGTATGCGACGCTGCGGTATGTGGGCGTCTGTGGTGATCGTGGCATGTATCAGCCAGTATTTTGATAAGCATCTTGGTATACTCACTGCCAAACGACTTTTAGATTTTTTCTTTAGGTTGCGCCATGGGCCATGATAGGCCTTGCTGTGAGGAAGTAACTGTGAGGCCAAGGCCTTGCTGTGAGGAAGGACAAGTTCAACAATTAAAAGGTAAATGTCAAGTGCAATATCGGACATCTCTATCAGTCCGCGTTATGAAAACGGCGAATCAGGGTGAGGTTTAAGGAAACCGTACATCTCAATTTGTCCCTCTGGGTTTCAAGTGGAAGCGAGGTGTGAGTGAAACTAAGCTATGACTAAAAAACGCGGGGCTTTGTTACTGTGGAATATCCTTTTGGATATCTACCCAACATTTCGTAAAGGTTTACCCCTACCAGCACCTATGCCCCCAATGTCTTAAATCTGTAGGTGCCCAACTCAACCTGTCCCTTGAGGCCACCCATGACTTCATCCATGCCATGAGATATTCTAGCAATAACTTTGGTTGCCATGCGTGGGACGGCCGGACCAGGACGGTGGCTGCCGACGGCGGACGGAAGTGGGGCTCAGATAGTTATTTAAGAGCGGGCAAGAGCTTTCATCTCTTTGTCCTCCCCCCCCCCCCCCCGTCCTGCACTGGGCTTGCCTCCCAGAAAAGTTCCTAAAGTGTACCGCGAGCCTGACCCCCTCCCCACTTTTTGAAACGTTCCTACGCTTATGGCCCACCATGACCCTTTGGCAAAAGGCGCCATGCCGAGCAAAATGGGTGCGATATCGCTGGCTATACCAGCAGAATGCTTGTAACTGTGCAGACCACATGGAAAGACTGTGCACACAGCCAACAGCTTAAGCAGACCAGGGTGCTTCTTGCTTAAAACATTGCGAGACGCATGCGGCCTATAACTATCAGCCTACTTTGTCTTCGTGTTTGACTTTGAACCTCACAACTCATTTTTGGGTTCATGTAGGCAGACATTTGTGCACCGCGTTCAGCTGGTAATTGGAATCCATAACTGTAAGGCGCCTGCACCCCATCCGACGTCAAACATGAAGCGGACTGATGCCATGTCGGAGTCCTCAATATGACCAGGGCGGATGCAAGCCACCCGTGGAGCGACAAGGAGGCCATTCGCTGCCGACCGGGCCTCTGTTCGGAACTAGATGAATAGTTGTGTTATGAGCTCAAAGTTCCGATGTTGAGCAAGCAATCATCAAATGCTAGGAGACACTAACTAGACGGTATGATAACGCTAAAATAAAGCTAAATAAACATTATTAAAAATAAGTGTAATAAATAATGCCGAAAAACCGGGCGCAAAGGGTCTGACTTAACTTCATCAAGCAATTGTTCACCAAGAGCTCAAGACGGTGGCACCGCAGTCGATCCGCAACACCAGGGTGATGTTTGCGGTGCCGTGACGCAGCTACATGGTCAGCCACAACCTTGTAATGCCCTTGTATTTCACTCTGTATAACTATGTGAAGGATTTCGATATTGGAAGAGAGAGGAAAATCCTTTTGTTTGTCCCTAAAAGTGGCTTTATTTCACCACAGACGCACGGAATGTGTTGCAATGTGTAAAACAGCATTGTGTTAGCTCGTTCCACTTGTTTTTTCGCGTCAGAGTTGAATGTTTGCTGTGATCATTGATATGCGCTCATATTATTGCATACAAAATGCGGCAAGGGCGGAGGAACGGCAAGTCGATAATGGGGAAGGGTGGCACTCGTCCCCGGGAGCTCCCATGTGAAACCGGTCCTCATATCCCAGCAAAAATAAGATGCATTAATAGCATGATAATCACGCGGTATAATTCATGGGTCAGCTAATGCATAAAACAACCAAGGCATTTATGTTTTGCTCCAAAACAGTTTTCTGTCAACCAAACAAAATATTTTGAAGCTTAGGTTCATCCAGGTTACTTGACCCTTTCAAGCTTTCACCAATGCACTGAGTTTTATGATCCATTGGTTAAGCAATATGCCCAACTGGGTAGTATGTGCACACCTCACATGACAGCAGATTTCACGTGTCGACGATATGTTGCCATTGCTCGAGCTACGTAGCCAAAAAGAACCACATCTATCGCGTTGAGTTGACACTCCAGAGGAATAGGTAGCAGATTTGAGTAGGGCAGCCAACGCGAAGTGAAAGTGACCTGGAACGAGGGCAGGAACGCGTGTGCCATCGCTCACTCTGGCGTTTGTTTATAGCACTCAGATATTGGCGTAAAGAAAATGCCCCAGGGAATACAAACCCTGACGCTGCAATTCAAAAAAAGAAAATGCGCTTTTTATTAATTTTTTTTGAAAATTATATTTTCTCAGATAATGGCAGACACAGCACACATTACGCCGCGTGCTTGCAAACCTATGGCATACGTTTGCGAATGTAGAGGGATGTAAGCTAAAAGGCCAGCCCTCGTTTTTGTTGGGTGTCTGATTTCTTGCCACTGATTTTCTTTTCTCTTTTGGAGTGTGCTTTGGCTTCGAAAAGTGCTTTGGCTGGTGAACATCAATATGCAATAATGCCCTCCATTCTTGCCGGGGTGAAAGCTAGACGACGCCATTCAGCCTTAGGCGCTGAATGCGCCGTAAAGCACCAGTAGCGCACAGACAATATATTATAGCATCTTGTAAACTGCAGACATTAACGTTAGAGGAATCTCTTTCCGTCATCAACTTTGCGACCGTTGCACAAAAAATTAGTCATTCACCATCGGGTATCATAAATACTTTTATGCACACACAGATGTCTGCAGAACAAATGTCAGACCCAGCAGACCTATCTCCACGGCCTGGCAGGAGTTCAGTGCGGAAGGCCGTGACTGACCCTCTCTGCAGGTAGATGCGAAATGTGGAAAGCGTAAAAAGCGTGCCTTTAAATGCCTGCAAGCTGGCGGTCAGGTGTTACGCACCTTCTGCCTACTGCCTTGATTACATCCCATGACAGCTCTGTGCTAACACGCAGTGGCAGCAAGGTAGCCAGCAGCAGGCTTGGTGGCGACGACAGTTCAGCCGGATGGGAAGGGGAGGTGACAGTAATCCACCGCTTGCGGATGCAGGTAAACTGTACTGGTACAGAGCCGGAGTGGGAAGGCCCAAAGTATAGTATAAGATATGGCAGCAACGGCACACATTTAATGGCTATCCCTTAGAGTCCCATGCTAAATGTTCCTTTTCGGGCCCACGGCCTTCTAAATATTTAACATATATGTGCATGAGTGCAAGCATATGTGCACAACATATAAGTGCATATAAATGAAGCTTCAACAAGTCTCTTTGATTTCTGAGATCAAAAGTGTGCGCCGGGGCACTTCCGAGCTATAAGGCAAAACATAGGCCTATGCAAGCGCTGTGATATCCAGGTACAGGATCGAATCCTTTTGCCGCCAACTCTTCAGCAGAGTTGAAATATAAAACACATTGAACACGGTCACTGACCACCAATTAAAACATTGAGTACGAACGATCTTTCGACTTCCATATATATATATATATATATATATATATATATATATATATATATATATATATATATATATATATATATATATATATATATATATATATACGTATGTATGTATATATTAAACATGCATAGCCTAAAGATGCGGCCGATGTGCTATGGAACGTGTTGCGAGTTATTACAAAAAAACCTCGGTCACAACCTGTGGCAGAATGTGCATAGCTTTACTATATTTGACATACGGAGCCCGTCGCGTCGTTATTCGTCTAAAGCTGGCTGTCGCCAGCGCGGCCAATGGTAGGACCAGGCACTGTGCTCGGTGCCGTAGTTGTGATGCTGGCGGCCATTGCTGCACACGGCCGGCAGTGCTGCCTCAGATACAACACAGTAACGATGGCACGGTGGCATTGCTACTGCCTGTCGTCTCTTGCTCTTCCCGCTGACACTATGGGACAGTAATCATTAAGGAACTATTAATCGTTAAGGAACGGTTTCTCCAGTAGAGGCGTCCGCACGGTCTTTCAACGGAGTTGGACTGGCGCAAACGGATCACCATCGCGACGCTGTTGCGAGCTCCGTTTCCAATATTGAGGTACTGATCGTCAACACACCCACTGTTGAGGCCGACACATCCACGGTCCCAGCTTTCGATGGGTACATCGGTGGATGTGGACTGTCATGGCGCTGCCGAATTGTGTTATGCGCCGACTCCACCCGCGCGTCGCAGAAATCTACAGAAAGCTGTCACTGTGGTACAAACGCATGGCGCTGTGTCCGCCAAGGTGTCCAAACAGCAAATGCGGCGGCTATTTCCCATTGGTCCAGGGGCAGATTACGTGTCGCAGCCACAGCCGAAGATATTGAGCTCTGAAAAGTCTCTCTTTTCCGCCCTCTGCTCCCAGTGGATAGTATACCATCATGAAAGCCTGGTTCTCAGGTCTTGATAATAGAGGCGTAGCTCCGCAAAATAAATTCGGAAAATAATTAGATAAATGAGTGAAATCGAGGGACTTTCCTCAAAGCTGGGGCTTGCACCATTTTCGGTGAATGGAAAATTACAACCCTGCCTGGGCAGCAGTTGTGCTTGAAAAGGGAATGGTTGGCATTATAACGACAAGTGCCGTAGCAACGAGCTGAAACTGCACAGTTGCCCTGCAATGTAAACAATTGAAACACTACCCTCTAAATGATCTTGAAGACCTAAAACACCTGACAGACTTATGACCTATGTGGCCACGCTCCCGAAAAAACTTGTCAGGTAGGTCTTTGACATACGTAGACTACAAATACTTTATAATGGGCTGCACTGAACCACTAACGCCCCGAAAGCTAGCTTTCTCATGAAAAAAAACTGCACAATGTATATATATTTGATAGTTAAACATAACTGCAACCATTTTCTTATTATTCACCAGGCCGTGCACTTTACAACTTAAACTTCCATCCGAGTGGAATTAAGACATTTTGAACGGCTTTGAGTCGTGAGCTGAATTTGTTCCAGTGAGCCGGTCCTGAGCCAATTCAAATAATTGGAATCGAAGACAAGTCCGTCACCTGCATCCCCTTCTTATGTCCTTTTCCGTGTGGGATAGACGGGTCATGATCTCCCTCACCCAGCCCACGAAAATTTCGATTCCGATTCAGTTTTCACTTCACGACAAATCCAAACTTGCGTGGTTTTGCAGGTGTCGTAAGTCGTGATATTGGAAGATAGCGGCAAGATAAAAGATATAGCCGTTGCGTACGGATAAAACACAGCAATATGCTCACACGCAACACGAATCACCGGCTCTGCAAATTCCACACGCGCTAGGTTTCTCTTCCACCGGTATGTGAAGTTACGACGCAGAATTACAATAAATGCGAGCCGATCGTACTCCTGCATTCCACGCTAGCAAAGGTGGGTGACGGTCCTTATCCGTACACACTCTCGGTAAAGCGTTGTCAGATGGCATCTCGGGTGTCCCACTGGCGTTGTGCTGCGATGCCGACAGTGTCGGCGATCTGCGGTCACCTGATACCTCTACCTGCGGTCATAGTGTGTGTGAACGACATATATTCTACAATACTTGAAAAGGCTGTGCGCGTCAAGCCAAATAAGGTACTTCAAGACGTTACTGATGCCGTAGTGTTATCGCCTGCCACGGATTACTCGTGCGTATAAATGTCAGCAGCAGTTTTGTCTTTGTACAAGGTGTGTGACGTTACGGCCGCTAACAGCGATATCCGGCATCGACGATAGACGCGACGACAGGAACATCCAAGCGACGTGTTACAAGAACAACCCTTCGATTTGGTGTTGTTTTCAAATGTGTCAGACCAAATTACGATGCCCGTGCAGTCCTTAGGATCTGTTCCACAACGCGGCTTAAAACCATGGTGGGTGTCCATAACAAAACACCCCAATTTTGTCACAACCTCTGTGTTCAGGTATGCAACGCCCAAGACAATCAGCGAGACCGGTTACAACTCTCCGAACAGTGTCAGCGGGCTTAGCATAAGGCTTAGATATTGGTCGCGTTAAACGTAAACCAAACTCCGCATTAGAAACTACATTAGAAGCCGTGAAATGGGGAAATCGTACGTAACACAACCAGACTACTAAAACGGCAATTTCATCGGCTGTTTCCATAGGCCTGGTGAGAGATTATCGGTTATGTTACCGGTTATCCTAGTTTTGGAGCATATACAAATTGCAATACGAAATTAGGTCTCTGACGATACTGTGTAAAGAGGGACATGGTGAGAACGTATCAGATTAAAAGTGATGGATCAAAAGGAGTGTTCCCACATCAATTGCACTCGGGTGGCACAAACAAGGTCACAGAATGAATCACTCCAGATACATCGCTTGCGCGTGAAAACTTAATGTGAGAGATAAAGTGCCCCTGGGTTTAGCTCTTACGCCATATCACTTCATTTTACTGCTAATGCTGTGGTGCATAACTATGCATGAGGCAACATCACTTTTCAGTCAGTGCCGACCTGTTGTGTTGCGCCTGGGCGGCCGTCTTTTCCTTGACTCAGAGACCATTGGATGCATACGAATGCCTCCAGGAGACTCTAGTATACTCACCCTCTGGAGAAAATCCCCCCTCCCCCAATTTCGGAACGTACGGCCCTACGACGTACAGTTCGTGTCACATATTTATCTGTCTAAATTGCCAAAATCTCCAGTCCAACATTCACTTCCTTTATCTTCCCTAATGGTGTAGGAGATTCCTCCTTTAGGAGATATGCTGGTTCTCGTTCTGCGCCTGCGTCACATGTGCAAATGTATCAAATGCAACCGTTCACTTGCTCATCGAAAACGAGGATATTGCATTCAACAACACACTTACAATTAAAACTGCATGTTAACTTGCGTGGTATCAGGGTTGTGCGCCTACATTCTTTTATCTTGTTGCAGTCCAGCTGATGTATATTTAAACAAATGACAATGCATTTGCAGTTATATGACGGCTTCGTTACATTAAGAGCTGATGGCACCGCTAAGGTAAGGCAACGATTTTTAAATTAAAAACCCTTGCTATTTGAGTGGCACTGGCTGGAAGCCCGCACGACCCGCTGCACCTTGTTCGCCATTCCCCTCCACTGGCAAACCGCCTCGGAATGCTACAATTGTCTGCCGATTGCTTGGCCTCCGTCCCCTCCCTTGATGACACCCACCCTCCTGACACCGCCTGCGTGGCGTGTTACTCAATTATTGCTTCCCTCCATACGGGTGTTGTTAACCTCCAGTGGCACGTGGAGCCGTTTCTGTTCTGAAATGGCACCCTTCATTCGTCCGCTCTTCGGGTTCCGCCCATCTATCTACCACTTTGCTACCCACCCAGCGGGGCGACGGAGACACGGCAAGCTGGTGCTTACACGCAGAATGTAAACATCGTTGGGGGACAAACATAGATGACGCCATTTGCGCTGGCCAGCACTCAAAAACCCCCCTGTAGTATATTTTCATCGTCCTCGTAAGCATACCCTTGACATATTTTGTTTGGGCCCGCAGGACGGTGTCTGGCCACACGCCGGCCGGAGCCACTAAGCTAGGTCTTACAAGCATGTGTGTGTGTTGTGTGTGTGTGTGTGTGTGTGTGTGTGTGTGTGTGTGTGTGTGTGTGTGTGGTGGTGTGTGTGTGCGTGCGTGCGTGCGTGCGTGCGTGCGTGCGTGCGTGCGTGCGTGCGTGCGTGCGTGCGTGCGTGTGTGTGTGTGTGTGTGTGTGTGTGGTGTTATACTTTGATCTTAAGACTTAATGGCCGCAATGTGGCAAGGATATTTTTAGACGGGTCCCAAACCTAAGAGAGCCTCACAATACTGCGTGCTCCCCCCCCCCCCCCTCCTTGATAAATCCTGGATCCGATCCCTGCCTCTGTGTCCGCTCCTGGGCTTACTCTAGTGCTTGACTCATAACAGGGTGCAGTAGCAAACTTTCTTGTGTAAGACGAAACAGTGATGCTCCCATCTAAGTCATCTACTCCATTTTGGATACAAATAATCGGACTGTTGTGGGTTGTGTCTTTTTGAGTCGTCCAATGTCCTGGCGTGCCAAATTGACGGATAACTTTTTAATGTTTAGATGTCGCTTCATATCACAACCATTTACAGTTATGGAATCTCGCCTTGCAAAATTTTTGGGCTCTGAAAATGATGTGCATGCATGGAGATAGCCACGCTGGGGCTTGGATATACCTGCTAGAAATCTTTGGCAGTAAATCATGGAGACCCGCGTCTCGGGCTCTATGTGCAGCGTCCTTCTCAATATCATGACGCAGAGGATTTTGCGGTGGTGGGATGAGGTGAGGGCACTTGGGTGTGTAATCTCCAGTGAGGCCTCTGATCTGCATTTAATTTCTACGTGTGTATCTGAATGACAGAGGATCTGATCGCCAGGCATCCCTTGCGAAAACTTTCTCAGGGTATACATTGCTACCTCATGTTAAGAACGAGCATTGCACATCAATCGTCGTTTTTAAGGCAGAATATATCGTAATTAATCGTAAAACGGGTCATCTAAACTCTTACCTTGGAACTTAAATAACTACGATAGTGAACATCCGAACGCAAACAGGCAGCAACCGTGACCCCCGCGCGACTTCTATGCGCGATCGCAACGTTACTGCGTGATCAAAACATTACTGCGTATCAAGAACCATAGAAATGTACGAGGCCAATGTAACAAAAATCCAGTGAAATGTGTTTCTTGTGTATCCAAGCAGTCTTACGTATTGTTTGTAGATTGGTCGACATGGTGGGGAAATATGACGTTTTTGGGTGGGAATGAAAAGCAAAATGAGAATATGGCGGCTTAACAAAACTTCTTAATACGGTTGATATTTTGTTTTAGGAACATACTGCCAAGCGTAATCTTTGTCGCTTATTCAAGTGCAAAACTTAGAGCAGTCTTGTATGATTTGAGTCACAATGACCTTGATAAGGTCAAACAAGGTCACTGACCTCAAATCGGCTCGTGGCGTTTTGCTTAGAAACAGTCGCCTAGGTTTTGGGTGCACTTAAGAGACCAACCTGAACTTGACCTTGTTGACCTGTTTGAACCTGAAGGTCATGACTAGGAACCTCAACTTTGATATCACTGAGTTCACGTACAGGTCAACACACCCTGTAAATTTTGTGTCTCTAGCTTTCTTAGTTCCCGAGATCTCAGGGTGGTCAAATTGACTCCCACCCGAGCGAATGGTATCTAGGCGGCTACCTGGGCGCGTGGTAATAGACCTTGGAGCTCATATTATGGCCTTTTCGGACAATAAGTAGTCTTTTATGATCTAAACAAAAATATTTAACGGCTTTCAGCCTTAGAACCTTCTCAAAACGCCAAGCAAACTGCGCTAGGCGTGCATCCCCGTTGACCATTACGTGCCAAGTACACTTGTGACGTCATCAGTCGAAACAGCGGAATTTGGCCGGACGGTTATACCTTCTGTTCTAGGGCCTTGA
>NW_023595899.1:0-106893 GCF_011947565.3 Pollicipes pollicipes
CACGGTGGTGTGGCTTACAGAGGCGAGGACTAGTACCTGCGGGACGCTTTCAAGGGGATCTTGCCGTTGGCCCTTTCTTCCGACAGGCAGTGCACTAAGCAGCCTCACATGGGCCGATATCTTGTTTTTAAACACCGCTCTGACTAATAATTACTGGTAATTCTAACTCGCCTACAGCACGAGCTAGAACTACCTTGTTTGCGCGAAAATCGTTAGGACTTGCAAAATTCCAGGCAGTTAACGAAAAAAACAACCTAATATATCAATAATAATATATCAGTTCTCGCCAATAAGATTGCATACCGAGAGCGACTGAGTCCAGTTTATTATGATATTGCGGACTAGGTGTGACAGCACTCAGGCTGTTTCCGATGAGTGAACTGTTCTTGTCCGCTTTGCTTCAGCGATACCCTAGAACCCATGTGATGAAGTGTGGACGCAGCAAAGCCAATTTTAGACACAATCAGCGATGCACTGAGAGACTGCCTTAAACATTGGCTCAGAGAGCATGCCGCCATTGCAGTTAGGGATGTTACGTGGATTATGTTGCAACCGAACGCCACTCGTAGCACCCATTGCGGCCATGCTGATGAAACCAATGTCATTTGCCGGCATACTTCTGAAAACATTACCCTGATGTTCTTTAGGTCACTAAAAATATGAGAAATTGTGTGTCACCTACCTACTACGCGTTCTTCAGGTGTGTGAGTAGGGCCGCTGTATGGAACGCTGGTATTTAACATAAGGTATCTGACGCTTGCGAGACACATGATCTGCCCGGGAATGCTTTGGAAGACCTGTTGTCAGGGTTTTTTGGACAAAACATCTCGGCAATGCCATGTTATAGATAACATGTGATGACAATAAAATGAGGGCATGCGAAACGTCAACATGTGTAATAGTCGAATCGGTTAAATGCCAAGGTACAGCAATGGAAAAGGTAACAATGTCAGCATGAAAAAAGGGTGAAAGGTTTAACAGCATGTTGCTAAATAGTTACGTACCTAAACGTCGACATGACAAATGGTGAAAACCTAACCGGTAAATCACAAAGCTGGTGACACGTAAAAAGTCGAAATAGAACTTGATGAGCTGCAAAATGTGCAGGTTGCGAAAAGACCACGCTCAAAAACGTCAACAATACCAAAATGAGGAAGAGCATTTCTGCAGCGTTGTTGTGCGATGCCAAAAAGGATACGACAGACACGGTCGCACACAAGCCTGAATGTCACAGTGCTGCAACACCCATTTGGGAGGGGGAGTACCCGCCGTCGGTCGACCCCGGAGACGTCAGTGGCGCGTCTGTATCCATGGTCGGCGGCAGTGGCTGACCCCCCTGGTCTGGTAACTCGACCTCTTCGCGGAGCCGCTGTCTGGGCTGGGGCCGGAGTGCTCGGGGTCGAGCCTGCTGCTGAGGCGGCGTCGGTGCGTCGTCGGCACTCGGTCCGCGGGTCGGCAGCTCCCGCTGCCCGGCCGTAGTCGGCTCGCTCAGCCTCGGCGGGCTATCCACATGTGGAGCGTCGTACCGTCTCGCAGTTCGCCGGCAGCCCAGAGCGGTCCCACCAGCCGGTGTCGGCGCCGCGAGCGGGCCGGGCCAGAGCGGCGGCCAGGCGGGTACGCCGCCAGCCGGCACCGCCAGCCACGCCACAGCCAGGGGGCGGCCCCGTGAGCGTAGCGGAGCGGGTGGCGTCGTCTGCTGGCCGCCAGCCGGGCCGGGCACGGAGGAAGGGTCGGTGCCGCGGGCGTCTCGGCAAGGAATACGGCAATGAGGTTCGGCGGGGGGTCCGACAGGGGGCTCGGCAGGGGGTTCAGCAGGGGGACTGGCAGGTGGCTCGGAAAGGGGTCCGACAGGGGTCTCGGCAGGAGGTCCGACAGGGATCTCGGCAGGAGGTCCGACAAGGGGCTTGGCAGGTGGTCCGAAAGGGGGCTCGCCAGGCGGTCCGGCAGGGGTCCGACATGGGATCCGACAGATGGCTCGGCAGGGGGTCCGGCAAGGTGTCTAGGAGGAGTTTCGGCATGCAGCCTGGCCTAGGCTGGCTCGCTCAGTCGCTCGCCGCAACAGGACGGTCGGGCGGAAGAAAGGCCGCCGCGTCGCTTGTGGTTTGACCGATCACCAAGCAAGGGGGTCATTTATGGTCAGATCTCGTGCGCTAGAAAATAGAAAATGCAGCCTGTGACGCATGTTGTGATTTATTTAGGTCGAGATCGTGCCGCAGGTAACCACATGTCTGAAGTTTAACGTTGTGTTTCCGAGCGCCAGAGGAGCTCACATTTTATGACAGAGCAAACTGCACATATATTAAAACGAGACAGACTTCCCTCAGATCCAGTCATACCCTGTGCACATCATGTTAAGTACATCTAATTGCTGTAACGCAGCAATGAGACAAGTACGTGTTGACCAAAGAGCTGGTGGCCATCCGGCAGCTGTCCACCGCGCACGGCCGGCGCGAGGTCACCCTCTCTCGGCCGGCACAAGTTCGCACGCTCGGCCGGCGCCACTTCCCCTCGCTCGGCCGGGCTACCTCACAAGCGATGGGCTGGCGCCATCTTATCTTCGTTCGACAGACGCCATCTTGTCCGCTCGGCCGCGCCGGCCAAGCGTGTGAGGCGATGTCATTTTAACGACGCTCGGCCGTCGCTATTTCGATGTGTTTCGGGCGGCGCCGCCTCATTCTTGCGCAGTCGGCGCCACCTCACACTCGTTCAGCCCGTTTTTGTCGTGCTAGTCTTTTCATATGCTTAGCCTGACGGCACATGCTTGGGTTGTTTTGGGAGCTCATCAAAAAAGCATCTTATAACGCATAGGTGGGATAAAGAACAATTACCTGCGATATGCGGCAGCATTAAAAGTACTCTGCGACCCAGATGAACACTACTTCCTGTTTTCAATATTAATGGGAAGTGTATCTATCACATATCATGGCTGTAGTGTTCTAATAATATCATCAGCGACAGTGGAAGTCATTCCTTGCTAAGATTTAGTAAGATAATTTTTCGGTGAATTACATCTCGGCTTTTCACAACAAGGCAAATCACAGAAATTTACAATGGAAATCTATTTATCCGCAGTGAAGACGATTCTGAATCTACGAAACATTGAAAAAGGAGGTTTTAATTTCTAACATTGAAGACGCAGCTTCAAGTGGCTAAAGTGCTGATAACATGAAGCTTTTGTTGAAGACGTGGTGAATAACAAAAAAATATTGAGTGCCGATGATTGCATTACACTATCGACACAATGATGGATGCCTTTTAATGACAAGACGGTGAAAATACTTGGACATCAAACTATTTGCGCAAGTGTCCACATTATAAAGTTATCGCAAACTCTAAGGAGTTCTTATCACAGCTGACATGTTTTGGGTTAAGAAATGACGATTTTTGTGATTCCATGAACAATTGGCATGGACAACGGCATAAGATATCTACTAGGGTGACTTTCATCGTAAAAAGGCAGACGTGATTTGTCTGCAGTGCACGAGCGGCACTTTACAATGCGGAGGTCGTTTCACACACCTCTACCGAGTTTCTGCCGATATGCTTGGCGGAACAAGACAAAATAACCCTGATGACAGGCGCATGACGAGTGAGATTCCGTAATCGACCTTTTGGACACATGCCATTGCGCATTAAGGACATCACATGAGAGGCTAAAGACATCTCCGCCCCATCACGTGTCAAAGACGGTGAAATGTCGCACTCGAACGTTCCTGGCTCCAGCACATCGCTCAGGACGTCCTCGACAGTGTCATCAAAAGCTTATATTCCTTGAAAATGACGCTGCGGTAGGATTGCATTCCACAACTACCGCTGTGTGAGATAGACCCAGCCACCATTCACGTGCTGCCCGTTATCCAGCACCCATGGCTTCAGATGTCAGCGATACGCAACAGAACGGGTCACGCTGGGCTTTCCATGCATTGTCACATGTCTAGATGGCGATGATGACTTTCGGAATTTGGTGTTTTCAGGCGCATCGACTGAGCATGGTCATGCAGGCACATATGTTCCAATTACACAGACACTTCAGTCATTCAGATAAGGCAGAAAGAACAGAGTCTTGATTGACATTTTTGCATTGCCCCAATTGTCTTTTTATTATAGACGTTTTTACACCACTATTGGTCAATGTTTATGCAAAAAGAAATAACCACAAGTCTCAGATCATGCCAATCCATGACAATAACTGGGAAGGCGCTTCACCTTTACTGATTTTTCAGCGCTAGTTTTGGAACATAAAACATTCTCAAAGACGTAATACTTGTAGGCCATCTGCTTTCTTGCGTCCAGAACAGTTTAACTGACAAAGGTCTCGGCTTCGAAAAATCAATATCACCCACGCCGTAAGAGAGCCGTACAAGGGATCACAGATCACTGGCCACAAGCAATAAGCAGACGCTCTTAACAATCAACAATTGAAGATGAGATGTGGTTTGGCTTCTCTGGCGTCGCAACAAAACATTTGCCGGCAAAATCTTGCATTGTTGTATTCATACGAAGGCATTGCTGATGTAACCGCACGGCTATAAACTGGCATCTTAGTGCCGAAAATTACACCACAATTGGCAACTTCTGCAGGAGCAGGGAGCTACAGCTACGCTCTTTTGTCTACCTTAGAGAAAATACATTATGCGTTGTGACCTATCGTCAAGGATAAAGGCTAACGTAGTACCATAGCATGCCAAGTGCGTGCATTCTTATCCGCACCAAACGGAAATATTCATATGAATTCAGTACTTAATCCCAAGCCTACAACGAAGCGTGCTAATAAATAAGAAGCAATAGTATAAACGGCGTTTAGACATGTTGGTAAATCATAATTGAATCATAACCATAAAGAGGACATGTCTACAAACACCTCTCCGCTTCTTGCCATTTTGCTCTTTTTTTCTATTTTCGCTGTCTGGATGGCCGGTTAGGAGATAGACACATGCCTGTAGAAATGACACAGCATACAGTGAGCCTATTTACGTACAGAGCATCCAACGTTCAACACCAACAATCACTGTACACGTCTCTGCGGCGCGAGCTGGCGCAAGCCCCGCCATCGATGAGCCAACTGACCAGGCGACCCCTGCCGGCCCCGGTCCTGTCACAGCACGCCCCTCTGGTCCCACTACCCGGTCCCACCACTGGCCACCAGGACCGGCCGCCGTCCGGGAGCCCGTGCGGCGAGCAGTGCTGGTGACGGCCCCGCCAGTTCCGCCTGGTGAGAACCCTTCCCGACCCGGTCACCACGTGCAACGCCACGCACCCGGGCCGTCCACCAGCTGCGCCGCCCGGAGGCCGGACTGGTGCTACTGCTGACGATGAGTGCTTCAGCAGCTTTGCCGTCCGCCTTCTGAGCCAGCAGACACTCCTCCCCTGCCCAACGGACTGCCGTCAGCCCCTGCCGACACTCAGTGACACCAGGAATCGTGGTCGTTCACCACGGTCTCGGGGTGGTCCCAGCAGCGCCGGTCGAGAAGCAGCAGCTCAGCGTCCTCGACCGGCCGGACACAGGTCAGGCCGCGGCGGCGGCGGCGGCGGCGGCGACGGCGGCGGCCCTCTCCTGCGGTACACAGCCCGTGTTACACACCTCGCCAGCGGGGCTCACTCATCACTGTACGACAGACATATCACTGTGGCTGATGCACTCAGCCTTCACACCTAAAACCGGGAATGCTGCACTAGTGACAAACGGGCCGCCGCGTCGCTTGTGGCTTGGCCGATCACCTGTCAAGGGGTCATCTATGGTCAGACAGCGGGAGCTGGAAAATAGCGAATGCAGCCTGTGACGCTGGTGTCGCCTTATTCAGGTCAAAATCATGCTGCAAGTAATAGCATTTCTGAAGTTTTATGTTGCTTCTACTTGCGGTTAGGAAGGTTACATACTATTAAAAAGCCAGCTACACAAAGCAATCGTAATGTGACAGACCTTTCTTTTCAGATCCAGGCCTGCTTTGGACCCAATAGGTGCATCTAATTACTGCAATGCCGCGGTGAGACAAGCATGCGCGTGCCCTAGAAGTGGTGGGCCATTGGCAGTTGTCCACCACGCTCGGCCGGCGCCACTTCATCCTTGCTAGGTCGGCACCGCCGCGCCCACACTGGACGAGCGCCACCTCATCTTCGCTCGGTCGGCACCACCTCATCCTCGCTCGGTCGACGCCACCTCATCCTCACTCGGTCGGCGCCACCTCATCCTAGCTCGGTCGGCGCCATCTCATCCTCGCTCGGTCGGCACCACCTCATCTTCGCTCGGTCGGCGCCATCTCATACTCGCTCGGTTGGCGCCACCTCATCCTCGCTCGGTCGGCACCACCTCATCTTCGCTGGGTCGGCACCACCTCATTCTCGCTGGGTCGGCGCCACCTCATCCTCGCTCGGTCGGCGCCACCTCATCCTCGCTCGGTCGGCGTCACCTCATCCTCGCTCGGGTCGCGCCACCTCATCCTTTCTCGGTCGGAGCCACCTCATCCTCGCTCGGTCGGAGCCACCTCACACTCACTCGGCCGGTTTTTTCTCTTGTTAACCCCTCTACATGTTAAGCCAGTCTGCAAAAATTTGAGTCAATTTGGTAACTGATCAAATTGTTGCATTCGACAACGACTAGACTGACAACGCCTGGATTGAAATGAAATAGCTGTTGCAATATATGGCAGCTTTAAAAGTGGCCCAGACGCATGCTAATGCATAACATTCAAGGAGCTCTTACTGTGTTTATCACCTAACCATGGCTGTGGTTGTCACCATAGTCTTTACCAACACCTTCGGGGACAGTGGCTGTCATCAGTGATCTCTTACTCAAATTTACTAATTTTTTTCCGTGAATCACAATCATTTCTAAGCCATTCTCGAAAATGTGGATCACTTCAATCTGAGAGTGATGCCATTCGTGCGCCGGACAACAGGTTTGAAGACACAGGACATTGAAAAAGTTGCTTTGAAGTTTAAAATCGGAAAAACAAATTAAAGTCGTCAAGGATACAATTCTCGCCCCCCCCCCCCCTAATATACTTCAGCACGTGATACCCCTGAGCATGGTGCCACATTCGCACGTTGCTATGTCACCTGTACTGCTGATAACAAGCGGTGCAGTGTCGTTCGTTGGGAGTTCGTGTCGGTCGCCGCTTTGGTATATGTGCATCATACATTTCTCACTCATTGTCAGGCATTACCCGCAAACGTGTTACTGACTGCATGCGCCTTGTCGGATGGGGCAGAGGAATTACACCACTATGTAGGCAAGAATAAAATTGGTTGTTGACCCAAGATGTCTTTCTGTTTCATGACCTACCTCTACCGTGCAGTACAAAACAGGCGCGCACGCGACTTTGTTCAGAAGGTCGGGGAAAGAGCGATCTCGAGAGGGCTCCGGTATCATCCTCGGGACATTCTCCGCATATAGATCATTGATTAATGGTCCTAATATTTTGTTTTATATTGTAGCTTTCTGCAACCGAATATTTTTCGTTGCTGTGTCTTGACACCGCGTCATGAGCCTCGAGGTAGTCTTTGACCCTTGACTTATTTGGCACTCCCATGGGACATCACCCGCAGGTAAGCGTTACGATATTTTAGTGGACATTAGCCACGCCTTCCACCACTCCCAGCTTACAAAATTGTGACTATCCTAACGTCCATCGCTCTCACATCTCCGTTGTCGACTTTATATTTACAGTTCTTGTATGCTGAAGAATATAAACAGGATTTTACGGTTATATACCTTGCCGCAACAATCATGTGGGGACGTCGTTAAAAAAACTGCCGATGATATGATGGACCAGCGAGATATGCCAGAAGAGATGCCCGTTGTCGACCTTTCGACGCATGAAACACTGACGCTTTTGCACAAAGCCACCAGAGCTGGCCGACTGTGTGCATTGTTCCTTGCGTCGTAATCAAATGCTCTCCGATTTCTTCAGCAGCCCAGGACATTTCGTCCCCACATTCGCGTCACGCTGTCGGTGTGTGACCGTCACCTCGATTGTACTCGTATGTACGCCGAACCGGTCAGCTTTGCCATCACCACGGTGGCTTGTCAACCGGCTGAACATGTGGAGGATTTTGAGCGTGGATAACAACGACCTCATCGGTGCAGGTGAAGAGACTCCGGTCAACGTGCTGAATGGTAGCGTCTATTCATCTTTCTTGTTAGCAAAGGTGCTTGTAATCAAAGTTAAGGGTCAGGACGTTTCCAAAGTTGCAATATTAAGCCATACTCTGCATATTATAGAGTTTAGTGAATAGTTCCGCACCTTCTAGTTTACCTTTTCAATAAGTGGATTGTATCAGTTCGTGAAATTTAAGCACCGCCACGATGACGGAAAAAACATCAGAGATAATAGCAAAACATGTATTGTGTGAAAAGCGCATACAAAATGTTACACAGTGGAAAAGGTTTACACACAAAATACACAAACAATACCGAAGGAGTACAGGTTTCGTTCGCATGGTAAAACGTAAAAATCCGCTTGTTTTTCCGCGCGACATACAAAAACATGCAAAATACGCAAACCACACCGATGCACGTCAGGTCTCGTTCGCACGGTAAAACGTATCACGGGATCCGCTTGTCTTTCCGCGCGACAATACAGCAGGAGCACTAGCGGAACCGCCGCAGCATCTCTTCTTCACGCTGGAAAGCACTCTGGAACGGAAGAGAACATACGTTAGCGAGTTATAAAGCATTATCTGTATCGTGTTTATGTTGCGGATTATTCTAGTAGAGGTCAAATTTTCAAAAGACTGCTATCGTTCATTAGGAAAGACTGGTAGTCTTTAAGGTCTTAGCAGGGTCTCTACAGAGAACTGTTACCTTGGAAGTATGCCATACACACGGCAAGGGACAGGAGTTCAGAGCATTACCATTGCGTGTATATCTCCACCATGTGCGCTCAGATATGCGGTTGGGACAATGAACGTGTGTTTAAAGCACTCGCCACTCGGCTCTTATTGATGAACTTGAACGTTTTATGTCATTGGAGGTTCGTTGCAAAAGGCAGAGCAGGAAGGAACTAAGGGAAAGATGTGCAACATAGAAAAACGCAACAATGTGTGGGTATTGAGCTTTCCCAGGTCTATGCAAACCTCGATCACTGGGTAAAAAGCAGCAAGAAACGAATTCCGAAACGATTGCAAGCCTAATGCGCAGTTCCAATGACTCCGCGCAAACACGTTATAGGTGCGCATGAGATAAGGTTGATTGAAAAACGAGTCCCCCCCCCCCCCCCCCCAACGCCCACAGCGAAGCACAAGTTTCCATGTAAGCAATAAGCCAAGACAGCAGCCTTTCCAATTTGACGGACGGTTATTTGAAGGAATTGTAAGTTCAATGGCGTTTGGAGCTTGCGATCAGGATGAACTATCACGGGCTGTATTCCTCTAACGCAGAACTATGCAATGAACTGTTTGAGTCAAAACTTCCAGTTGTATTGCAACAAACACAACGGGCAAACACATGCAAAATACCCCGTACACATACCTTGAAATTCTTATACGCAATGCGATGCGTCTCCTTGAGAACTGTGCGGTCGTGGAGAGTCAGGTCGTTCTCCTGCAGGCGCGAGGCGACGTCCGCCATGAGGCCCCGCACCTGTAAGAACGAGAGCTTGGGGATGCGGGGCCTCCTCTTCACCCTGAGGGGCGCAGGTCGAGCATGGCCCCCGCTGGAGCCGGACGTCGCCGGCGGGGTCGCCACCGGCTGGGCAACTGCAGGCAGGGCAACCAGCGGGAATTCCACCGGCGGCATTTCCACCGGCGGGTCAGCTGCAGACTCCTTACTAGTGCTGCTGTCACCTGCATCTGCCGAACAGAAACACACGTCTAAACGAACAGCGTTGAGTGCTAACGGTTGTAATACTTTACCGACGCAGCGATGGCATGACTTGGAATGTTAATGACGACTAAAACGTTTGAAGAAAAAACGCTTTGCGCAAGTGCTCAGACCATAAAGCTACCACAAACACAACGCAGTGCTAAATAGTAACTCTAGTCAGCAGTGAGTAAAGCAGCGACTCTTGATATATACTCGGTTGAAAAAGACATTCTTTAACTTTTCTTTCAACGGAAACATTAATCGACAACGGAATAAGTTATCTACTGTGCGGATTTTTGTCGCAAAAAGGAGACATGCCTTGCTTGCAGCGCGCGAGCAGCACTTTCCACGATAGAGCTCGTTTCACAGAGCTCTGCTGAATTTCTGCAGGCATGTCTAGCAAAACAAAACACAATAACGCCGATTATAGGCGCGCATCGAACGGGATGCTGTAATCAACCCATTGGATACATGTCTTTTGCGGGATGAGGACATCACGCGAGAGATTAAGGACATCTCCACGCCATCACGTACCAAAAGACGGCGGAATGTCGCACTCGAACGTTCCGGGTTCCGGCAGATTGCTCAGGATGTTCTTGACAGTGCCATCAAAAAGCTTGTATTCCTGCAAAATGAAGCTGCGTTAGGCGTGCATCTCACAAATATCTCTGAGACAAATCCAGCCACCATCCACGTGCTGCCCGTCATCCAGCATTCACGGCTTGAGATGTCAGCGATACGCAACATAACGGGCAACCCTAAGATTTCCATGCGTTGCCACATGCCTAGATGGCGATGATGACGTTCGGTGTTTGTGTTTTGGGCACATCGGCTGAACATGATCATTCGGCGTCTATATGTTCCAATGATCCCAGACGCTTCAGTCATTTATATCAGGCAGCATGCCCAGAGTCATGACTGACCATTTTACATTGCCTATCTGTCTCTTCAATGATAGACGCTTGTACACCAATGTCGGCAAATGCTTATGCAAGGAGCAATAACCATAGGTCTTATAGCATACCAATATGTGACAAGAACTCGGGGAACGTTTCACCTTTAGTGACACTTTAGCGTTACTTTTTCAACATAAAAAGGTTTTAGATGATATGAAGCTTATAATTCACCAACATTTTTGCGTCGAGAACGATCGAATTCGAAAAAAGCTTCGGCTTTGAAAATCAAGCTTACTTACGTCACAAGAGCGACGTGCGAGTGAGCACAGATCCCTGGTCACAAGCAATGAGCACACGCTCTTAACAACCAATAATTCAAGCTGAAATATGACTTGCTTCTCACGCGTCGCAAAAACGTTTGGCGGCAACATTTTACGTTGGTGTATTTATACGAAGTCATTGCTAAGGTAACCGCGCGGCCATAAACTGACTATCTGTGCCGGTAATTGCACTACAACTGGTCAGCTCACACATGACCAGGGGAAGCGTAATAATTGTTACATCACTATGCATTTCAAGTTCAACAGCAAAGCATGGCATTTTTGCACAACAAAAACTCCTAATATTCTATTTTACTTTATAACTCAGCATTTGCCAGGGACATTCTTTGCAACCAAATCTGAAACGTCTTAAAAATATAACTAAGTGTTTTTAAGCCATTGGATTGATATCTGGCAAGAAGAAAATTATTTGGTTTGTTCGAAAAAGCTATTGTTTCGTCATCATGTCCCTTTTCAGTTAATCCATGTTCGATTCACTTATGATTCGACTGACGATACAAATTTGTATCATGTGATGTCACTATTGGTATTAAACTGGGTGCGTCTACTAACGCTAGCATAAAGGGACTAAACTGTGTTGATCGGCGACTCAAGTCACCTTGTAAGGTACGAAAGTGTATGCCGTTTATCTTATTACTCGAAGATGAACGAGACTTATAGGACTGAGGAGTATGATCTCATCTGTATCAACTGTTTTAACCCCAGCTGTCTGTGTTTAATCGAAGGCACATTTAGTTGACTGTAGAACACACTTGGCAAACGTGGTATCACTCGCGCGTGTTTTAAAACACGTCAGTGTCGTAACGGCGAAGAAACAGACTGTCTAACCACGACACAAACTACTTGAAAAGGCGACCACTTACCGTCAGAAATTCGCTGACGTCAAACACGATGTCCGGCAGGAAGTCCATGGCTTCACGAAGGTATCCCACGGAGCCCGGATGACTTGCACGGCACTGCTTCGCTGTCGTCGTCACCGGAGCAACTGACCCCTGGAAAACTTTCTGACCCCTCAAAGCGCAGGTTCGCTTGCTAGCTTTGCCAAAAGGCGTAGAATAGGGGTGGTCAGTGCCCGGCACATCCGACGTGTTAATTGGTCGTCCGCTAATCCTCGCTGACGGCCGGGTGACAAGGTGCGAACACGGTGGTGCGGCTTACAGATGCGACGATTAGTACCTGCGGGACGCTTTCGAGGGGATCCTTGCCGTCGACTCTTTCTTCTGACAGGCACTGCACCAAGCAGCCTCAAGTCGGAAGCTACGTTGCTTTCAAACACCGCTCTGCGCCCACAGCACGAGTTAGAATTACTTGTTTTTGGGCGACAATTGTTAAGACAGGCAAAATTCTGGGCAGTTAACAAGAAATCAAGATATTTTAGGAGTTTTTGCCAGTAGCATTGCATACCAAAAGCGCTGGAGTCCAGTTTAGTATGATAGTGCCGACTAGGTCTGATCATTCATGGTTTGTCACCAATGACAGCACTCAGGTTTCTTCGGATGAGTTAACTGCTCTTGTCCACCACGCTTCAATGACACCGTAGTACCCACGTGATTAAGTGTGGACGTAGCAAAGCCAGTTTTAAACACAATCACGGCTACACTGAGAGACTGCCTTAAGCATTGGCTCAGAGCATGCGTCAAATGGGTGACTATTGTGAGAAACATTGCGGTGAGCGACGTCATGTAGATCATCTTGCAACCGAACGCCACTACTTACACCCATTGCAGGCAAGCTTATATAGCCAATGTCATTTGCAGGCAGATTTCTGAAATTAGTGCCCTGATGTTCGTTTGATCACTAAAAATACGAGAAATTGTTTGCCAAAATTGTCCAAAGGAGTGTCACCTACCTACTGCGCGTTCTTCAGGTGTGTGAATAGGGCCGCTGTATGGAACGCCAGTATTTAACATAAGGTCTGTGGTGCTTGCGGGACACATGATCTGTGGGAGCCCGTGAATGCTTTGGAACTCCTGTGGCCAAGGGCTTTTGGACAAAACGTCTGGGAAATGCCATGTTATACACTGCATGTGATGACAATAAAATAAAGGCATGCAAAACGCCAACATGTTTAATAGTCAAATCGGTTAAATGCCAAGGTACAGCAAAGGAAAATGTAACAATGTCAGCATGTCAAAAGGGCGAAAGGTTTAACAGCATGTTGCAAAACGGTAACGTACCTAGACGTCGACATGACAAATGGCGAAAACCTAACTGGTGGCATCGTCTGCTGGGCTGGCATCCGCTGGGCACGGAGGAGGGGTCGGTGCCGCGGGCGGCTCGGCAGGGGACTGGAGGTCACATCTCATGACAAAACGAACTGCACAAATATTCAAACGAGGCAGATTTTTCTACGCAGATCCCGTCATACTCTGTGCGCATTAAGCATATATAATTGCTGTAGCGCAGCAATGAGACAAGTACGTGTTGACCAAAGAGCTGGTGGCCATCCGGCAGCTGTCCACCGCGCACGGCCGGCGTCACGTCACCCTCTCTCGGCCGGCACAAGGTTGCACGCTCGGCCTGCGCCACCTCCCCCTCGCTCGGCCGGGCTACCTCACCTGCGCTGGGCTGGCGCTATTTCATCTTCGTTCGACAGACGCCATCTCGTCTGCTCGGCCGCGCCGGTTAAGTGGGTGAGGCGGCGCCATTTTACCGACGCCCGGTCGTCGCTATTTCGATGTGGTTCGGGCGGCGCCACCTCATCCTCGTGCGGCCGATGCCACCTCGCCCGCTTGGCCGGCGGCGCCTCATCCTTGTGAAAACGGCACCACCTCACACTCCTTAAGCCCGTTTCTGTCATGCTGACCCTTGCAAAGGCTAAGCCTTGCGGCATATGCTTGTGTTTTGGTTTTGTAAGCTCACCAAAAAAGCATCTCATAATGCCTAGATGAGATAAAAAAAACCTGCAATATGCGGCAGCTTTAAAAGTATTCTGCGACTGAAATGAATACTGCTTTATGCGTTTAACATAAATTGGAAGCATATCTATCAAATATCACGGCTGTAGTGTTTTTATAATATCACCGGCGACAGTGGAAGTCATGCTTTGCTAAGATTTAGTAAGATACTTTTTTGGTGAATTACATCTCAGCTTTTTACAACAAAACAAACCGCACAAATTTAGAAAGGAAAAATGTTTCTCCGCAGCGAAAACAATTTTCAATCCACGAAACATTAAACAAGTTTTTTTAAGTTGCAACATTGCAGACACAGCTTCAAACTGCTAAAGTTCTTTAAAAAATAGGTTTTTGTCGAAGGCTTGGTGAAACTTTTCGCTGAGCTTTGCCCACCCCCCCCCCCCCCCCAATTCCCCCTCCCCAGCCGATTTAGTGATATGATACCCAAGGCCAAAGTCCCACGATTCCACGTTTCTATGTTACCTGTGCTCTTAATAGCAAGCGGCGCAGTCATTCGTTGGGAGCACGTGTCGGTAACCAGTTTGGTGTATTTGCATCATGCCTGGCTCAACAATGATTAAGCTTTACCCGTAAACGCTCCACTTACTGCACTTGCTTTGCTGGGTGCGGAATAGGGGGAATTACATTAACATGTTCGCAAACAAATATTCGGTGATTGATGCAATATGTTCAACTATTTTATAGCCTACCTGTAGCGGGCATTTCTAAACGGACGTGCACACGGTTATGGAATGGGGGAGCGGTGAAGAGTGCGACATCGAGAGGGCTCCGAAAGTAGCCCTCGCGACATCCCCGCATATAGAACATCTGCTAATGGCCCTCATATTTGGTTTCCTGTTGTGGATTCCTGCAAGAGAACATTTTTTGTTGCTGTGCTTTGACATCGTGTCCTGGGCCTAAAGGTAATCTTTAAGCCTTGACTTATGTCGCACGCCCGTGCTACCTCATCCGCAAGATGCAGATAAGCGCTATAGTATTTCCATTGGCATTAGTCACGCTTAGCACCCTTCCCATCTCACGAAGTTGAAACTGTTCCACCGTTCAGCATTCTGACATCTCTGTTGTTGTCTTTCTTTTTACGGCGACCGTATCTTGAAAAATAATCAACATCATTCTGCAGCTATATACTTTGCTGCAAGAGCCTTGTTGGGACTTGTGCCGTAAAAAGGACCTTATGGTGGATAGGCGATATGCGCCTGAGAGGCTGCCCTTTGTTGCCCTTCCGGCGCATGAAACAGTTACGCTTTCCACAGTCACTAGAGATGGCCGGCTGTGTACGTTGCTCCTTGTGTTTTCTTTGAATCCCTTTCGATGTCTTCCGCAGCCCAGGACATTTCGGCCCCACATTCGCGACGCGCTGTCGGTGTGTGACCATCACCTCGATTGTACTCGTATGTACGCCGAACCGGTCAGCTTTGCCATCACCACGGTGGCTTGTCAACCGGCTGAACGTGTGGAGGATTTTGAGCATGGATAACAACGGCCTCACAGGTGCAGGTGAAGATCTTCTAATCAACGTGCCGAATGGTGTGCGTCTCACCAACTCCTTTTTAGCAAAAGTATTTGTAGTCGAATGGAACTGTCGGCGCGTTTGCAACACTGTCTTTTTAGCCATATCCTGCGCATTACAGCGTCGAGTGAAAACTTCTGCATCTTCTCGGCAGCTTTTCACTGGGTGGATTGTATCAGTTTGCGAAATTCGAGCAGCGCCACAAAGACGGAAAAAATAGAGATCATTACAAGACGTAAATTGTGTGAAAGGTGAACACAAAATACTACACACTTGTAAACGCTTGCAGTCAACAAAATTCATTAGCCACACCAAAGCGGCACAGGTTTCTTTCGCCTGGTAAAACGTAAAAAAGATCCGCTTGTTTCTCGGCGCGACGCACAACAACATGCAAAATACACAAACCCCACCAATGCACGTCAGGTTTCCTTCGCAGGGTAAAATGCATAAAGGGATCCGCTTGTCTCTCCACGCGACAATACAGCAGGAGCACTAGCAGAACCGCTACAACATCTCCTCTTCACGCTGGAAGGCAGCCTGGAACGAATGAGAATAATCGTTAGCGATTTACAAAGCGTGATCTGAGACAACAGTATGTTGAAAAATGCTTACGTAGCTAAACGTCGACATGCCAAATGGCGAAAACCTAACTGGTAAATTACAAAACTGATGACACGTTAAAAGTCGAAATAGCAAAATCGTGAGCCGCTGAATGTGCAGATTTCGGAAAGACCTCGCGCTAAATGGTCAACAATGCCAGATTGACGAAGAGCATTTCTGCAGGGTTGTTGTGCGATGCCAAAAAGGAAACGACAGACACGTTCGCACACAAGCTTGAGTGCCTTAATGCTGTAACACCCACTTGGGAGGGGGAGCGCCCGCCGTCGGTCGACCCCGGTGACGTCAGTGGGGCGTCTGTATCCATGGTTGGTGACAGTGACCGACCCGCCTGGTCTGGTAACTCGACCTCTTCGCAGAGCCGCTGTCTGGACTGGGGCCGGCGTGCTTGGGGTCGACCCTGCCGCTGACGCGGCGTCGGCGCGGCGTCAGCACTCGGCCCGCGTGTCGACGGCTCCCGCTGCCCTGCCGCGGTCGGCCCGCTCAGTCCCGGCAGGTTATTTGGGGGTTCGGCAGGGTGTCCGGCAGGAGGTTCGGCGGGCAGCCCGGCCAAGGCTGGCTCGTTCATTCGCTCGCCGTAACAGGACGGTCGAGCGGAGGAAAGGTTGCCGGGTCGCTTGTGGTTTGATCGATCACTTAGCAAGGGTTCATTTATGGTCAGTCCTCGGGCGCTAGAAAATAGAAAATACAGCCTGTCACGCATGTTGTGATTTATTTAGGCCGAGATCTTGATGCAACTAAACACATGTCTGAAGTTTATCGTTGCTTTTCCGAACGCCAGAGGAGTTAACATCTCATCGCCAAGCAAAATGCACAGATATACAAACGAGACAGTTTTCTATTGAGACCCGTCATACCCTGCGCACATTAAGTATATGTAATTGCTGTAGCGCAGCAATGAGACATGTACGTGTTGACCAAAGAGCTGGAGGCCATCCGGCAGCTGTCCACCGCGCATGGCCGGCGCCAGGTCACCCTCTCACGGCCGGCGCCAGGTCACCCTCTCTCGGCCGGCGCCAGGTCACCCTCTCTCGGCCGGCACAAGTTCGCACTCTCGGCCGGCGCAACCTCCCCTTCTCTCGGCCGGGCTACCTCACCTGCGCTGGGCTGGCGCCATCTCATCTTCACTCGACAGACGCCATCTCGTCCGTTCGGCCGCGCCGGCTAAGCGGGTGAGGCGACGCCATTCTAACAGCGCTCGGCCGTCGCTATTTCGATGTGGTTCGGGCGGCGCCGCCTCAGCCTCGTGCGGCCGATGCCACCTCACCCGCTTGGCCGGCGCCGCCTCAGCCTTGTGAAGCCAGCACCACCTGACACTCGTTAAGCCCGTCTTTGCCATGCTAACCTTTTCACATGCTAAGCCCGGCGGCACATACTTGGGTTGTTTTGGAAGCTGATCAAAAAGGCATCCTATAGCGCCTAGATGGCATAAAAAACAAATACCTGCAATATGTGGCAGCTTTAAAAGTACTCTGCAACCCAGATGAATGGTACTTCATGTTTTTGACATTAATGGGAAGTGTATCTATCACATATCATGGCTGTAGTACTTATCTAATATCACCAGCGACAGTGGAAGTCATCAGTGATGCCTTGCTGAGGTTTAGTAAAATGCTTTTTTCGGTGAATTACACCTGGGCTTTTCACAAGGCAAATCACACAAATTCAGAATGGAAAATTGTTTCTCCACAGTGAAAACAATTTTGAATCTACAAAAAAATTGTAAAAAAAGTTTTAAGTTCTAACATCGAAGACGCAGTTTAAGGTGGCTAAACTGCCGAAAAATTAGGCTTTCGTTGCATGCTTAGTGAACCTTTTCTCTGCGCTTTCCCCCCAACCGATTGTAAGATCTGATATCCCCGGCCAATGTGCCACGTTTCCAGGTTTCTCGGCCGGCGCCACCTCCCCCTCGCTCGGCCGGGCTACCTCACCTGCGCTGGGCTGGCGCTATCTCATCTTCGCTCGACAGACGCCATCTCGTCTGCTCGGCCGCGCCGGCTAAGTGGGTGAGGCGGCGCCATTTTACCGACGCTCGGCCGTCGCTGTTTCTATGTGGTTCGGGCGGCGCCACCTCATCCTCGTGCGGCCGGTGCCACCTCACAGGCTTGGCCGGCGCCGCCTCATCCTTGCGGAAAGCTGACCGGCCGAGCGAGGCTGAAGGGGGTCGCACAATACTTTTGCTAGCAAAGAAAATGGTCAGACGCACACCATTCAGCACGTTCGCCGGAATCTCTTCACCTGCACCGGTGAGATCGTCGTTATCCATGCTCAAAATCCTCCACATGTTCAGCCGGTTGACTAGCCGGCTGAACTTTCCGTCGCATAGCACAAAAGTATGTGCGGAAAGGGGAGGAATTACATCAACATGTACACAAATAAACATTTGGTGACTGTTGCAATATGTTCAGCTAGTCTATGCCCTACCTGTAGCGTGCAATACTGAACGGACGAGCACGGGTTTGGTAGAAAAGAGCGGTGAAGAGTGCGACCTCAAGAGGGCTACGAAAATAGAGCTCGGAACATCCCCGGCATACAGAACATCAACTAATCGCCATCATATTTTGTGTCCTGTTGTGGCTTTTTGCAAGCGAATATTTTCCATTGCTCTGCATTCACCCAGTGTCCTGAGCCTGGAGGTAGCCTTTGACCCTTGACTTATAAGGCACGCCCGTGCCATCTCATCCGCAGATAAGCGCTATAGTATTTCGATCGGTATTAGTCATGCCTACAACAATTCCCATCTTACGTAGTTGAAACTATCCTGCCGTACAGCGTTCTCACAGCTCCGCTGTTGTCTTTCTTTTTACGGTGACTGTGTACTGAAAAATAATAAACATCATTTTGCGGTTATATACGTTGCTGCAATTGCTTTGTTGGGACTCCGCAAAAGGGACCTTATGGTGCATATGCAAGATGCGTTGGAGGGGCTGCCCGTTGATGACCTTTCGACGTATGAAACACTGACGCTTTGCACAAAGCCACAAGAGCTGGCCGACTGTGTGCATTGTTTCTTGCGTCATAATCAAATCCTTTCCGATGTCTTCAGCAGCCCAACACATTTCGGCCCCACATTCGCGTCGCGCTGTCGGTGTGTGACTGTCACCTCGATTGTACTCGTATGTACGCCGAACCTGTCAGCTTTGCCATCACCACAGTGGCTTGTCAACCGACTGATGTTGTGGAGGATTTTGAGCATGGATAACAACGACCTCACCGGTGCAGGTGAAGAGATTCCGGTCAACGTGCTGAATGGTGTGCGTCTGACCATCTTCTTTATTAGCAAAAACATTCGTTCTCAAATGAAACTTTCGGCGCGTTTGCAACGTTGCCTTTTTAGCCATATCCTGTGTATTATGGCGTCGAGTGAATACTTTTGCATCTTTTCGACAGCTTTTCACTGGGTGGATTGTATCAGTTTGACAAATTCGAGCACCGCCGCAATGACGGAAAAACCATTAGAGATAATTCCAAAAGGTGTATTGTGCGAAAAGTGAGTACAAAATGCTTCACACTTGAAAACGCTTACAGAGAACAAGGTACACTAACCACACCGAAGCAGTACAGGTTCTGCTCGCATGGCAAAACGTAAAAAAAGATACGCTTGTTTGTTCACGCGACATATCAAAACATGCAAAATACACAAACCACACCGAGGCACGTCAGGTCTCGTTCGCACGGTAAAACGTATCACGAGATCCGCTTGTCTCTCCGCGCGACAATACAGCAGGAGCACTAGCGGAACCGCCGCAGCATCTCTTCTTCACGCTGGAAGGTACTCTGGAACGGAAGAAAACAAACGTTAGCGAACAACAAAGCGTGATCTGATATCGTGTTTGCGTTGCTAATTTTTCTAGAAGAGGCCAATTTTTCAAGAGACTGTCATCGTTCCTTAGGGAAGGCTGGTAATAAAGGATAGCTCTTGCCTTGGGAGCATGTCATACACACGGCAAGGCGCAGGAACTCAAAGTATTAACATTCTTGTGCAGCTCGCCACTCTCGCTCAGATATACCCGTGGTTAATGAACTTACGTTTAAAGTACCCGAAGCTCGAATTTATTGAAGAACTTGAGCATGTTCGGTGATTGTATATTTGTTTTGAAAAGTAGAACAAGAGCTAAATAAGAGTAGGGAGTGAATCATCAAAAGACACAACATGACTGGTAAGTCGAGCTCTCCCAGGTTTTTACAAAGTTCCATCATTGGGTAAAAAGCGGCAAAAAACAAAGTTAGAAACAGTCGCACACCTGGTGCGAATTTGCGATTTCTGTGCCAACATTCCTTATAGGTGCAAATGAGACAACGATGGTTCAAAAACGAGTCCCCCCTCGCCCAAATCCCACAGCGAAACATGAAGTTTCATCTATATTTTGCCGCATAATCCAAAACACTAATCGCTCTAACTTCAGAGCCTGCAGGACACCACCGAGTTTGTACGTTAAATGGCGTTTTAAGCCTACGATCAGGATGAATCATTATGAGCAGTACTGCCCTAACGCAGAAATATACAATGACCTGCTTAAGTTAGAACGTCCAGTTGCATTGCAACAAACACATCAGGCAAACGCATGCGAAACACCCCGTACATATACCTTGAAATTCTTATACGCAGCGCGATGTGTCTCCTTGAGCACTGTGCAGTCGTGGAGAGTCAGGTCGCTCTCCTCCAGGCGCGGGGCGACGTGCGACATGAGGCACCGCACCTGTGAGAACGAGAGCTTGGGATGCGGAGCCTCCTCTTGGCCTTCAGGGGCGCAGGTCAAGCCCGGCCCCCGACGACCGGCCTCCACGACTGCACAGAGCTGCAGTCGTGCAGTCGAATCACAATCGATTCTAAGCTTTTTACGAAAAGGTGGATCACTTCAATCTGAGAGGGGATGTCGTTTTTGCGCCGGAAAACAGGCTTCAAGCTACGAGACACTGATAAAGTTCTTTAAAGTTTAACGTCGAAGAAAGAAATTCAGATCGTCGAGGAAACAATTCCCCCCCCCCTACATGATATATTTTAGGCCGTGATATCCCTGTCCATGGTCCCACATTCCCACCTTGCCATGTCACCTGTGCTGCTGATAACAAGCGGTGTAGTGTCGTTCGTTGGGAGTTCGTGTCGGTCGCCGCTTTGGTATATATGCATCATGCGTGAATCACTTATTGTTAGGTAAAACCCGCATACGTGTTTTTGACTGCATACACCTTGTCGGATGGGGTTGGTGGATTACACCACTATGTAGGCAACACAAAATTTCGTTGCTGACGCAAGATGTCTTTCTGTTTCATAACCTGCCTCTGCCGTGCAGTACGAAACATGCGCGCACACGACTTTGTTGAGGCGGTCGGGGAAAGGGCGATCTCGAGAGGGCTCCGGTATCATTCCTCGGGACATCCCCAGCATATAGATCATTTACTAATGGTCCTAATATTTTGTTTTATGTTCTGGTTTTCTGCAGGCGAATATTTTTCGTTGCTGTGTCTTGACACCGCGTCCTGAGCCTCGAGGTAGTCTTTGAACCTTGGCTTGTTTTGCACACCCATTAGACATCAACCGCAGATAAGCGTTATGGTATTTTAATGGATATTAGCATGTAAAACGACTTCACCGGTGCAGGAGGAGAGATTCCGGTCAACGTGCTGAATGGTAGCGTCTACTCATCTTACTTGTTAGCAAAAGTGGTTGTAATCAAAATTAAGGGTCAGGACGTTTGCAAAACTGCAATACTAAGCCATACTCTGCATATCATAGCGTTTAGTGAAAAGTCCCGCTCCTTCTAGTTTACCTTTTCAATAGGTGGATTGCATCAGTTCGTAAAATTTAAGCACCGCCACAATGACGGAAAAACATGAGAGATCATTGCAAAACATGTATTGTGTGAAAAGCGAATACAAAATGTTATACACTGGAAAAGGTTTACACACAAAATACACAAAAAATACCGCAGGAGTACAGGTTTCGTTCGCATAGTAAAACGTAAAAAATCCGATTGTTTGTCCGCGTGACATACAACAACACGCAAAATACACAAACCACACCGATGCACGTCAGGTCTCGTTCGCACGTTAAAACGTATCACGAGATCCGCTTGTCTCTCCGCGCGACAATACAGTAGGAGCACTAGCGGAACCGCTGCAGCATCTCTTCTTCACGCTGGAAGGCACTCTGGAACGGAAGAGAACGCACGTCAGCGAGTTATAAAGCATGATCTGTATCGTGTTTATGTTGAGGATTTTTCTAGTAGAGGTCAAATTTGCAAAAGACTGCTATCGTTTATTAGGGAAGACTGGTAGTCTTTAAGGACTTAGCAGGGTCTCTACAGAGAACTGTTGCCTTGGAAGTATGCCATACACACGGCAAGGGACAGGAGTTCAGAGCATTAACATTGCGTGTGTATCTCCACCGTGTGCGCTCAGAAATACGATTGAGACAATGAACGTGTGTTTAAAGTACTCGCTACTCGGCTTTTATTGATAAACTTGAACGTTTTATGTGATTTGAGGTTAGTTGTGAAAGCAGCACAGAGCAGGAAGGAACTAAGGGAAAGGTGTGCAACACAGAAAGACGGTACCAATGTGTGGGTATTGAACTTTCCCAGGTTTATGCAAACCTCGATCACTGAGTAAAAAGCAGAAACAAACGAAGTCCGAAACTATTGGAAACCTAATGCGCAGTTACAATGTCTGCGCGCAAACACGTTATAGGTGTACATGAGATAAGGTTGGTTGAAAAACGAGTCCCCCCCCCCTCCCGAAGCCCACAGCGAAGTACAAGGTTCCATGTAAACAATAAGCCAAGACAGTAAGCGTTGCAACTTCAGGGGCGGCAAAACATCCCCGAGCATGTACGTTAAATTCCGTTTGGAGCTTACGATCTGGATGAATTATCACGGGCTGTATTGCTCTAACGCAGGACTATCCTATGAACTGTTTGAGTCAGAACTTCCAGTTGTATTGCAACAAACACATCGGGCAAACACATGCAAAATATCCCGTACACATACCTTGAAAGTCTTATACGCAATGCGATGCGTCTCCTTGAGAACTGTGCGGTCGTGGAGAGTCAGGTCGTTCTCCTGCAGGCGCGAGGCGACGTCCGCCATGAGGCCCCGCACCTGTAAAAACGAGAGCTTGGGGATGCGGGGCCTCCTCTTCACCCTGAGGGGCGCAGGTTGAGCATGGCCCCCGCTGGAGCCGGACGTCGCCGGCGGGGTAGCCACCGGCTGGGCAGCTGCAGGCAGGGCCACCGGCGGCATTTCCACCGGCGGGGTCGCCACCGGCTGGCCAGCTGCAGACTCCTTGCTAGTGCTGCTGTCACCTGAGTCTGCCGAACAGAAACACACGTCTAAACGAACAGTGTTGAGTGCTAACGGTTGCAATACGTTACCGATGCAGCGATGGCATGATTTGGAATGTTTATGAAGACTAAAACGTTTGAAGATAAAACGCATTGCGCAAGTGTTCAGATTTTAAAGCTATCATAAACACAACGCAGTGCTTAATAGTGACTCTACTAAGCAGTGACTAAAGCAACGACTCTTGATATGTACTCGATCAAAGAAAAGCATTCCTTAACTTTTATTTTATCGAAAAGATTTATCGGCAACGGCGTAAGTTATCTACTAAGCTGATTTTTATCACAAAAAGGAGACATGCTTTGCTTGCAGTGCACGAGCAGCACTTTCCACGATAGAGCTTGTTTCACAGAGCTCTGCTGAGTTTCTGCAGGTATGTCTGGCAAAACAAAACACAATAACGCCGATTATAGGCGCGCATCGAACGAAATGCCGTAGCCAACCTATTGCATACATGTCGTTTGGTGATGAGGACATCACGCGAGAGGCTAAAGACATCTCCACCCCATCACGTACCAAAAGACGGTGGAATGTCGCACTCGAACGTTCCGGGTTCCGGCAGATTGCTCAGGATGTTCTCCACAGTGTCATCAAACAGCTTGTATTCCTGCAAAATGACGCTTGGTTAGGAGTGCATTTCACAGCGCCACCTTTCACGTGCTGCCCGTCATCCAGCATCCACGGCTTCAGATGTCAGCGATACGCAAGAGAACGGGCAACGCTGAGGTTTCCATGCATTGCCACATGCCTAGATGGCGATGATGACGTTCGGTGTTCCGCTGCATTTCGCTGCAAGGTTCGCTGCATTTTTGCATCCAGAACGGTCGCATTCGAAAAAAAGTTTCGGCTTTGAAAATCAAGCTTACTTACGTCACAAGAGCGACGTTCGAGTGAGCACAGATCACTGGTCAGAAGCAATGAGCACCTGCTCTTGACAACCAATAATTCAAGCTGAGATATGATTTGGCTTCTCACGCGTCGCAAAGCATTTGGCGGCAACATTTTACGTTGGTGTATTCAAACGAAGTCATTTCTGATGTAACTGCGCGGCCATAAACTGACATCGCAATGCTGGAAATTATGCTACAACTGGCGAGTTGATGCATAACTAGGGAAAGTAAAATAATTGTAACGTCATTGTGCACTTCAAGTTAAACAGCGAAGCGCGCCATTTTGCACAACAAAACTCCTAATAGTCCTTTTCACTTCATAACTCAGCATTTGACAAATATCTTTTTTGCAACCAAATCTGAAACGTCTCAAAAATATAACTAAGAGTTTTTAGGCTACTGGTTTGTTGTCCGGGAAGAACAAAACATCAGTTTTTCCTCCAAAAAGATATTGTTTCGTCACCATGCTCGTTTTCAGTTCATCCATGTTTGATTTACTTATGATTTGGTTGATGATATAATGTTGTCTCATGTGATATCACCATTGGTATTACGCTGGGTGTGTGTAATAACGCTGGCATGACGAGACTAAGCTGTGTTGATCCGCAACTCAAGTCACCTTGTAAGGTAGGCAAGTGTATGCCGATCATTTCATTATTCGAATCTGAACGAGAATTATGAGACTGAGGTGTGTGATCTCATCTGTATGAACTCTTTTAACCCAGGCTGTCTGTGTTTAACCGAAGGCACATTTAGTTGGCTGTACAACACACTTGGCAAGCGTGGTATCACCCGCCAGAGTTTTATTACGCATCAATGTCGTAACAGTGAAGAATCGGACTGTCTAACCACGACACAAACTACTTGAAAAGGCGAGTGCTTACCGTCAGAATTTCACTGATGTCAAACACGATATCCGGCAGGAAGTCCATGGCTTCAGGAAGGTATCCCACGGAGCCCGGATGACTTGCACGGCACTGCTTCACTGTCGTCGTCACCGGAGCAACTGACCCCTGCAACCCTTTCTGACCCCTCAAAGCGCAGGTTCGCTCGCTAGCTTTTCCAAAAGGCGTTGAATAGGGGTGGTCAGGGACCCGGCACATCCGACGTGTTAATTGGTCGTCCGCTAATCCCTGCTGACGGCCGGGTGACAAGGTGCGAACACGATGGTGTGGCTTACAGAGGCGAGGATTAGTACCTGCGGGACGCTTTCGAGGGGATCTTGCCGTCGACCCTTTCTTCTGACAGGCAGTGCACTAAGCACCCGCCCGTGAGCCGTTATTTTGCTTTCAAACGCCTCTCTCACTAATAATCACTAGCAATTCTAACTCGCATACATCACGAGTTAGAACTACCTTGCTTGCGCGAAAATCGTTAGGACTTGCAAAATTCCAGGCAGTTGAGGAAAAACAACATAATATATCAGTTCTTCCCAATAAGATTGCATACCGAGAGCGACTGAGTCCAGTTTAGTATGATATTGCGGGCTAGGTGTGACAGGACTCAGAATGTCTCCGATGAGTTAACTGCTCTTGTCCGCTTTGCTTCAGCGATACCCTAGTACCCATGTGATGAAGTGTGGACGCAGCAAAGCCGATTTAAACACAATCAGGGATTCACCAAGAGACTGCCTTAAGCATTGGTTCATAGCATGCCGCCATTGCGGTTAGGGATGCTACATAGATTATGTTGCGAGCGAACTCCGCTCGTGGCACCCATTGCAGGCATGCTGATGAAACCAATGTCATTTGCCGGCAGATTTCTGAAATCGTTGCCCTGATGTTCGTTAGGTCACTAAAAATACGATAAATTGTTTGCCAAAATAGTCCAAGGGTGTCACCTACCTATTGCGCGTTCTTCAGGTGTGTGAAGAGGGCCGCTGTATGGAACGCTAGTATTTAACAAAAGGCCTGTGGTGCCTGCGAGACACATGATCTGTGGGAGCCCGCAAATGCTTTGGAAGTCCTCTTGTCAAGGGTTTTTGGACAAAACGTCTGGGGAATGCCATGTGATCGACTGCATGTGATGACAATAAAATGAAGGCTTGCCAAAAAGTCAACATGCCTAACAGACAAATCGGTTAAATGCCAAGGTACTGCGATAGCAAATTGAACAATGTCAGCATGCCACTTTGACCAAGGATCGATGCAGAGTCCCTCGCCGAGTCTAGAGTATCCTTAACCACCGCAGGAGACCCAATAATTACCATGCGAGATCATCGAGACTAAACTGAAATGAGACAGAGGGCTTCCTTTGGATACTAGGCCGCTGACTGGCACGTACCCTTTCAATCCCATCCTAAAGTTATGGATCCGAGGCCAACCTCATTTGATTGCCGGACATCACGGTTCATCGCCAAAAACATCTAGCATTTTGGGCTCCGTCCCTATCCGTGTTTATCAAATGTGTCCCCCACGGACCCAGGTCTTCTTTGACAAGAAGACCTGGGTCCGTGGACAGGACCTCAACAACAGGACCTCCCGTTAAGCACTGTAGCTCCCTGACTGACACAGCAGCCCCCTGATCGACACAGTGACTGCCTGGCCGACACAGTATCCCCTGACTGTGTTCGCCTGACCGGCACTGTAGCCCCTCATTGTTTCAGTGACCCGACCAATGAAAATCGGGAGCCCCGGCCGTCTCTCCTTGCGCAATGGGCTTCAGCGACCAGGACACGGAACCGAATCTCTAGTTTTGGTGGCCAGCATGTTACCCTTTATTGGCAAGTATCGGCCTCTGACCAACATATGGTGCTGCCATATTGCGTCAGAGCCCCTAACAATGGCAATCGCGTGCCCAGCCTTTTGGCTCCCTCGGAAATGCCGTTTAACAAATGTTATGCTACCACGCACAAGAGCGAGGCAAACAGACATTACGTGGACGTGACGTGGTGTCACTACCGGACAAATAGCGATGCCTCGATTGTCATTCGTTGCACGTCAGGAGCTAAATGCAGCTATTGCCAAAAGTCAAAATACATATCACTGCTCCTTATTGCCGGGACACAACATGCGTATTGGTACTTCGTTGGTGTCTCCAGCATGCGGAAGCCCAGCGAGGCCATGAGAAGCTAAACATCACTCTCACTGCATCTGAGTCACCCTTCAGAACGTTTCTACTCAGCAGACATTGCGTGAATTCGTAGTCCTTAATACATGTGAGCCGAATTTCTTCACGGCTTCAACAAATTCTCTATGTCGCCTCTAATAGACTTCTCGTAGACGCTGACAGCGCTACCTTGACAACGATGCCCTCAGGCTGCTGGGCTTTATCAAAACGTACAGCCAATTGTTGGCCTAGATAATTAACATAATACTATAGCATACCAAGTATGTGGATACTTATCCACACCAACTGAAAATCTTCAGTTCACCACAGAACCATTCCGTTCACCACATTAATTCACCATTTATTTCCAAGCCCGCGGCTAGGCGCGCTGACAATTAAGAAACAATAGCATCAACGGTCCTCGGACATAATGTCAAATCATGACTCAATCGTAACGATGAGGACATGCTGCCTGCAAACGCCTCTTCGCTTCCTGTCATTATGTTCCCCTTTCTATTTTCACAGTCTGTATGACCAGCTACGAGTTGGACAGATGCCGCCAGAACTAACACAGAACACAATGAACCTTTTCACATACAGAGCGTCCCACATTGCACACCACCAGTCACTGTACACGCCTCTGTGGCGCGATCTGGCGCAGCCGCCGCTCCAGCTAAGCCAGCTGCATGCCCCGGTACTGCAGCAGCACGCCCCACCAGTCCCTGCTTACGGTCCCACCGCTGGCCACCAGGACCGGCCGCCGTCCCGGAGCCCGTCCGGCGGCCAGTGCTGGTGACAGCCACGTCAGCTCCTCTCGGAGACCCCTGCCTGAATCGGTCACCACGTGTGACGTCACGCATGCGGGCCGTCCACCAGCTGCGCAACCCGGAGACTGGACTGGTGCCGCCGCTGCCGGTGAGTGCTTCACCAGCTATCCGCCTTCTGAGCCAGGAGACGCTCCGACGCTCCTCCCCAGCCCAACAGACTGCCGTCAGCGTCTTCATACCCTCAGTACCACCAGTGGCCCTCGCAATCCGCCAGGGTCTCGGGCCGGTCCCAGCAGCGTCGGTCGAGCGGCAGCAGCTCGACGTCCTCGACCACCCGGACGCGGGTCAGGCGGCGCGGCGGCGGCGGCGGCGGCGGCGGCGGCAGTGTCCCTCTCCTGCGGCACACAGCCCGTGTCACACACCCCCACCAGCCGGCCACACTCAACACTGTACGACGGACATATCACTGTGACTGACTAACTTGGCCTTCACACTTCAAACCGGGGCTGCTGGACTAGTGACAGAAGCACATTTTAGAACGCTGATTGACAAACCCATACGTGACCTTTGGTGAAACCTTCTAACACAATTCCCAGCATACCAACACTAACACTGCATGTTAAGAGACGCACGGTCACTCTACCCCGATAGCATTACGTCCATCGTCCCTACCACACGACAGCACGACACAGGTATAAACCTGCGCAATGTAAAAACAAGATCTCAACCACCTAACTGACTCAACTCATTTCAACGCCCCTTGACAGCTGCCACAACTAAGGTTTGGAAATAGATCTCTCTGCCTATCCAGACAATGACTCCACTGCCAAAATCCAAACGTGAGCTGTGCCAGGCGGTTGGGGCTAAAATCCCATCACGCTTTTGCTGCGTGTCGTCCGCCAAACGTCTAGGCATGTCGTGTTTTAGCTTAGGCATGGCCTCCTTAAATGTTGACAGATATCAAGTTAGAAAAACTGACGATACACCTTGCTCGTGCGGTCTGCTCTCTGTAGGTGTCACCCAGATTGCCATTTTAGAAGCAATACAATGCGATTTTGCATCACTGCCCGACACAACCTCGAAATGCTGGTACGCGGACTCATCTGGCTAACGGTGAGGGCTGTGCTTCATGACATGAGTCATGGCTTAAAAAGTACCTACTGAGCTATACACGACTTGGGAATACATGAGAGCCCATGAGCCGTATTAGCCCATGAAACCCCCGATTGTCTAGCTTCACGCACAGTTAGATTTGGGCCATGTCCGCGGCTACGGTCAGAAAACTGCCATGTTGAAATTACTCACACAGAGACGCGCCTCGTATTTACAGAATTCGCCGTTGCACCGATCTGCTATGAAATCGTCGAAAGGTTTTTTGCTGCGAAAAAAACTGTTGTTGTTATCGCTCCCAATGAGCAACGAAATAAGTTTACCAGAGTTACCAGCTACCAGAGTTAAGTCGATCAAAAGCGCATTTTCCCATTTTTCACCAGCCCAGAGTCCTCATCTCGTGCCATAGCGTTGTGACCAACATCTGCAGGGCTATCACGCGATGCCATCAACGGAGCGACGACAACACGGTCACACACAAGCCTGAGTGCCTTAACGCTGTAACACCCACTTGGGAGGGGGAGAGACCGCCGTCGGTCGACCCCGAAACGTCAGTGGGGCGTCTTTATTCATGGTCGGTGACACCGACCTACCCTCCTGATCTGGTAACTCGACCTCTTCGTAGAGCCGCAGTCTGGGTTGGGCCCGGTGTGCTCGGGGTCGAGCCTGCCGCTGAGGCGGCGTCGGCGCGGCGTCGGCACTCGGCCCGCGGGTGGGCGGCTCCCGCTGCCCGGCCGTAGTCACCCCGCTCAGTCCCGGATGATTATCTGCATGCGAGCGTCGTACCGTCTCGCAGATCGCCGGAGGCCAGAGCGGTCCACCAGCCGGTGTCGACGCCGCGAGAGCACCGCGGCCGGGCCAGGGTGGCGGGCTGGGCCAAGGCGGCGGCCAGGCGGGTAAGCCGCCAGCCGGCCCCACCAATCACGGCCACAGCCAGGTCGAGGCCGTGAGCGTAGCGGAGCTGGTGGCGACGTCTGCCGGGCCGGCAGCCTGGCCGGGCATGGGGGAAGGGTCAGGGTCGCGGGCGGCTCTGCAGGGGATTTGGCAAAAGGGTTCGGCAGGGGGTCCGACTGGGGGCTCGGCAAGGGGTTCGGCAGGTGGACCGGCAGGGGCTTGGCAGGGGGTCCGACAGGAGTTTTGGCGGGTAGCCGGGCCAGGGCTGGCTCGCTCAGTCTTTCGCCGCAACAGGACGATCGGACGGACAGCCGGCACCACCTCCCACTCGTTCAGCCGTTTTTTGTCATGTTAACTTTTTCATATGCTAAGCCTGGCGGCACACGCTTGGGTTTTTTTTGGAAGCTCACCAATGCAGAATCTTATAGCCCCTAGATGAGATAAAGAACAATTACCTGTAATATGCCGCAACCTTAAAAGCGCAACCCAGATGAATACTACTTCATGTTTTCGATATTAATGAGAAGTGTATCTATCACATATCATGGCTGTATTGCTTATATAACATCACCAGCGACAGTGGAAGTCATCAGTGACGCCTTGCTGAGATATAGTAAGATGCTTTTATCGGTGGATTGCGTCTGAGCTTTTCACAACAAGGCAAATCATACAACTTTAAAATGGAAGATTATTTCTCGGAAGTAAAAAAAAAATTAAATCTGCGAAACACTCAACAACCTGTTTTAATTTCTCACATCGAAGACGCAGCTTCAAGTGGCTAAAGCGGCGAAACAATGAGGCGTTCGTTGAAGTTTTGGTGAACTTTTTCTCTGGGCTTTCCCCCCAACCGATTTTAGAATATGATACCCCCGGCCAAGGTGCCACGTTTTCACGATTCTATGCTGCCTGTGCTTCTAATAGCAAACGATGCAGAGTCGTTCGTTGGTAGCACGTGTCGGTCCTCAGTTTGGTGTACTTGCATCATGCGTGGCTCACCAATCGTTAAGTTTTACCCGTAAACGCTCCACTTCATGCACTTGCCTTGTCGGGTGCGTAAGGGGAGGAATGACATTAACATGCACAGAGATAAACATCTGGTGATTGTTGCAATATGTTCAGCTATTCTATACCCTACCTGTAGCGTGCATACTAAACGGGCGCCCACATGGGTTTGGTAGGGGAGGGTGGTGGAGAGTGCGACCTCGAGAGGGCTCCAAAGTGGCCCTCGGAACATCCCCCGCATACAGAACATCTACTACTGTTCATCATATTTTGTCTCCTCTTGGGGCTGCCTGCAAACAAATATTTTCCGTTGCTGTGCCTTGACACCGTGTCCTGAGCCTAAAGGTAATCTTTGAGCCTTGACTTATAAGGCACGCCCATGCGACCTCACACGCATATAAGCGCTATGGTATTTCGATCGGTATTAGTCACGCCTACCACCCTTCCCATCTCACGCAGTTAAACTACTCCACCGTCCAGTGTTCTCACACCTTCGTTGTTGTCTTTCTTGTTACGGTTGCCGTATTTTGAAAAATAATAAACGTCATTCTGCGGTTGCATACGTTGCTGCAATTGCCTTGTTGGGACTACGCAAAAGGGATCTTATGGTGGATACGCGAGATGCGTCTGAGGGGCTGCCCGTTGTTGACCTTCCGGCACAGGAAACACTGACGCCTTACACAAAGCCACCAGAGCTAGCCGGCTGTGTAGATTGCTCGTTGTGTCATCACTGAATCCCTTCCGATGTCTTCAGCAGCACATTTTGGCCCCACATTTCCGTCGCGCTGTCGGTGTGTGACTGTCACCTCGATTGTACTCGTATATACGCCGCACAGGTCAGCTTTGCGATCATCACGGTGGCTTGCCAACCGACTGAACGCATGAAGGATCTTGGGTATGGATAACAACAACCTCACCGGTGCAGGTGAAGATATTCCAATCAAGGTGCTGGATGGTGTGCGTCTGACCGTCTCCTTTTTTAGCGAAAGTATTTGTAGTCAAATGTAACTGTCGGCGCGTATGTAACACTGCCTTTTGAGCCATATCCTGCTTATTGCAGCGTCGAGTCAAAACTTCCACATCTTCTCGGCAGCTTTTCACTTGGTGGATTGTATCAGTTTGCGAAATTCGAGCACCGCCACAATGACGGAAAAAAACATTAGAGATCACTGCAAGACGTATATTTTGTGAAAAGTGAACCCAAGTTGCTACGCACTTGAAAACGCTTTCAGACAACAAAATACACTAAACACAGCGAAGCAGTACAGGTTTTTTCGCATGGCAAACGTAAAAAAAGATCCGCTTGTTTGTCGGCGCAACACACAAAAAACATGCAAAATACACAAATCATACCGATGCACGTCATGTCTCGTTCGCACGGTAAAACGCACCATGAGTTTCGCTTGTCTCTCCGCGCGACAATACAGCAGGAGCACTAGCGGAACCGCCGCAGCATCGCTTCTTCACGCTAGAAGGCATTCTGGAACGATAGAGAACAAACGTCATCGATCTACAAAATGTGATCTGACATCGTGTTTGCGTTGCCTATTTCCTAGGAGAGGCCAAATTTTCAACAGGCTGTCATCGTTCCTTGGGGAAGGATGGTAATAAAGGATAACTGTTACCTTGGAAGTATGCCATACACGCGGCAAGGCGCAGGAACTCAAAGTATTAACATTCACGTGTAGCTCTGCGATTGTCGCTCAGATATACCCTTGAACGAATGAACTTACGTTCAAAGTACCGGAAATTTGGCGCTTATTGAAGAACTTGAATAGGCTAGGTGATCGTAGGCTTCTTTTCAAAAGTAGAACAAAGGCTAATTAAAGGTAAAGAGTGCATTATGAAAAGACATAGCATGATGGGTATGTCAGGCTCTCCCAGGTTTATGCAAAGTTCCGTCACTGGGCAAAAAGCGACAAAAACAGAGTTAGAATCACTTGCACACCTGGTGGGAAGTTACAATTTCTGAGCCCGAACACGTTATAGGTGCAAATGAGACAATGCTGGTTGAAATCGAGCCTCCCCCCCCCCCTCCCGCAGTGAAACATAAAAATCCATCTAGGTTTTGCCGTACAATCCAAAACAATAATCGTTCCCACTTCAGAGCCTGCAAGACAACACCGAGTTTGTGCGTTAAATGGTGTTTTGAGCCTACGATCAGGATGAATCTTCATGAGCAGTATTGCCCTGACGCAGAAGTATACAATGAACTGTTTGAGTCAGAACGTCCAGTTGTATTGCAACAAACACATCAGGCAAACACATGCGAAACACTCCGTACACATACCTTGAAATTCTTATACGCAATACGATGCGTCTCCTTGAGCACTGTGCGGTCGTGGAGAGTCAGCTCGCTCTCCTCCAGGCGCGAGGCAACGTGCGACATGAGGCCCCGCACCTGTAAGAACGAGAGCTTGGGGATGCCGGACCTCCTCTTGGGCTTTGAGCGGCGCTGGTCAGGCCCGGCCTCCGCTGGAGACGGGTGTCACCGGCGGGGTCGCCACCGGCTGGGCAGCTGCAGGCAGGGCCACCGGCTGGGCAGCTGCAAGAAGGGCCACCGGCTGGGCAGCTGCAGGCAGGGCCACCGGAGGGATCGCCACCGGCTGAGAGACTGCAGACTCCTCACTAGTACTGCTGCTCAGCCTGTCGAACAGAAACATACGTCTAAGCAAAAAAATGCTGTGTGCCGATGGTTACATAACACTGGCGACACAATGCTGGGATGGCTTTTAATGAAAAGACGGCGAAAATACTTGGGCATTACACAATTTAGGCAAGTACCCACATTACAAAGTTATCACAAACACGAAGCACTACTTATCAGTGCTGACATGTTCTCGGGTATAAAATGACAAGTTTTTACTTTGATTTCATCAAAAAAGTCATGGGCAATGGCATAAGTTGTCTGCTAGGCTGAATTATATCGCAAAAAGGCAGACATGATTTGTCTGCAGTGCATGAGCGGCACTTTACAAGACAGAGCTCGTTTTACAGAGCTCTGCCGAGTTTCTGCAGATATGCATGACGGGGTAAAACGAAATATCCCTGATGAGAGGCGTATGTCGAGTGAAATTCCGTAATTAACCCTTTGGACACGTGCCTTTGCGTGATGAGGACATCACGTGAGAGGCTAAAGACATCTCCGCCCCATCACGTACCAAAAGACGGTGGAATGTCGCACTCGAACGTCCCTGGTTCCGGCAGATTGCTCAGGACGTCCTCGACAGTGTCGTCAAAAAGCTTGTATTCCTGTAAAACAACGCTGCGTTATAAATACATTCCACAACTACCACTGTGTGAGACAGACCCAGCCACCACTCACGTGCTGCCCGTTATCCAGCACCCATGGATTCAGATGTCAGCGATACGCAACAGAACGGGTCACGCTGGGGTCTCCACGCATTGCCACATGTCTAGATGGCGATGATGACTTTCAGTGTTTGAAGTTTTGGGCACATCGACTGAGCATGGACATGCAGCGCACATATGTTCCAATGATCCAGACACTTTAGTCATTCATATAAGGGAGCAATTACAGAGTCTTGATTGACATTTTTCATTGCCCGATTATAGGTCACCTGTATTTTTGCGTCCAGAGCAGTTACATTGACAAAGGTCTCGACTTCGAAAAATCAAGGCCACGCACACGCCGCAAGAGAGCCGTACGAGCGATCACATATCACTGATCACAAGCGATAAGCAGACGTTCTTAGCAATCGACAACTGAAGATGAGATGTGATTTGGCTTCTCGGGCGTCGCAAAAAACATTTGCCGGCAAAATTTTCCGTTGTATTTATACGAAGGCATTGTTAATGTAACCGCATGGCTACAAACTGACATCTTAGTGCCGGAAATTACACCACATATGGCAAGTTCTCCAGGAGCAGGGAGAGTAAAATAATGAATGTCACTACGCATTTGAAGCTCAGCAGCGAAGCGTCGCATTTTTACGCAAGAAGAACGCCATCAGTGCTTTTCATTTCATAATTCAATTTTGGACAAATACATACCATGGAACCACACCTGAGATATCCCAAAACATGAATTGGCCAAATATTGACCTCTGTATTGTCCGACTAGGAAATTTGCCTCCATTTTCTTCTCCGAAAAGCAAGTATTTTATCATCAGGTCCCTTTTTAGTCACTCAATGCTTGCGTTACCTGATGATTTCGTCCCATGGAATCTCATTTCTGGTATAAAACTGGGTTCGTTTGATAAGGCATTAAAGGGAAAAGGTGTGCTGGTTGGTAACTCAGTTCACTATGAAACGTAAGAAAGGGCATGCTGGCTTTGGTATAATGCTAAGTTGAACCAGAACTATGCATCTGAGGTGCATCATTTATGTTAACCACCGGCTGTCTGTGTTTAATCGAAGGCGCATTTCGTTGGCTGTAGAGCACGTTTGGCAAGCGTTGCATCACTCTCGCGTCGGTTTAGTACACGTTAATGCCGTGACAGCAAGTAATCCGACTTTCTAACAACGGCACAAAATTCGTCGAAAAGGCAACCGGTTGCGGTCACAAATTCGCTGACGTCAAACACGATATCCGGCAGGAAGTCCATGATTTGAAGAAGATATCCAACGGAGCATGGATGACTTGCGCGGCATGGCTTCAATGTCGACGTCACCGGAGGAACTGACCCCTGGAACCCCTTCGGACCACTCAAAATGCAGGCTCCCTAGCTATCCCAAATCCCTAGCTATCCCTAGCTATCAGGCAAAATGCTCCCTAGCTATCCCAAAAGGCGTTGAATAGGGGTGGCCAGGGCACGAGCACATCCGACGGGGTATTTGCTCGTCCGCTAATCCCCGCTGATGGCCGGGTATCCTGGTGACGAGGTGTGAACACGGTGGTGTGGCTTACAGAGGTGACTGCAGGACGCTTTCGAGGGGATCTTGCCGTCGACGCTTTCTTCTGACAGGTAGTGCACTAAGCAGCCGCACGTGAGCCGTTCTCTTGCTTTAAAGCACCGCTCTGCGCCTACAGCGTGAGTTAGAATTACCTGTGTTTGGGCAAAAATCGTTAGGACATGGAAAACACCAGGCAATTTACGAAAAAACGTCATATGTGTTCTTGGAAAATAGATTGCATGCCGAGAGCGCATGATCGCAGTTAACTGACACTGACTGACTAACGCATACACTGACAGCGTTGCCATGACAACGATGCACTCATGCTGCTGGGTTCTATCCAAATGTACAGCCGATTGTTGGCGTAAGCTGGAGATCCTGGTGTAGTTGGTTGGCAACGAAGAAAGGCGCTCCTTCGGCGATGTTCTTTCATGCTTTCTTCATGGCTTTTCGAGCATCGCAAAACATTTGCCGGCAAAATTTTGCATTGTCGTATTTATACGAAGGCATTGGTGATGTTACCGCACGGCTATAAACTGACATCTTAGTGCCGGAAATTACACCACAATTGGCAAGCTCTGTAGGAGCAGGGAAAGCAAAATAGTGGTCATGTCACTGCGCATTTGAAACTCAGCAGCGAAGCGTTGCATTTTTGCTCTACGAGAACGCCTAACAGTTCTTTTCACTTCCTAATTCAATGTTGGACAAATACATACCATGGAACCACACCTGAGATGTCACAAAACATGAATTGGCCGCATCTTGACCTCTGTATTGTCGGGCCAGGAAAGTTGTCTCCATTTTCTTCTCTGAAAAGCAATTGATTCATCATGTCACTTTTTAGTTAATCAATCCTTGCTTTGATTATGATTTATGATTTCCTCCAATGGAAGCTCAATATTGGTACAAAACTGGGTTCGTTTGATAACGCTAGCATGAAAAGGACTAAGGTGTGCTGATTGATAACTCAGTTCACTACTAAACGTAAGATGCTAAGTTAAACCATGATTATGCAAATGAGGTACATCACTTCTGTTAACCACCGGCTGTCTGTGTTTAATCGAAGGCACATTTCGTTCACTGTAGAACACGTTTGGCAAGCGTTGCATCACTTTCGTGCGTTTTATTACACGTCAGTGTCGTAACAGCGAGGAGTCGGATTTACTGACAACGGCACAAAATTCGTTGAAAAGGCAATCGCTTACGGTTACAAATTCGCTGCCGTCAAACACGATGTCATGCAGGAAGTCCATGACTTCAAGAATATATCCAACGGAGCGTGGATGACTTGCACGGCATGGCTTCACTGTCGTCGTCACCGGAGGAGCTGACCCCTGCAACTCCGTCGGACCACTCAAAATGCAGGTTTGCTCCCTAGCTATCCCAAAAGGCGTTGAATAGGGGTGGCAGGGGCTCGGGCACACCGGACGCGTTAATTGTACGTCCGCTAATCCCTGCTGAAGACCGGGTGACAAGGTGCGAACACGATGGTGTGGCTTACAGAGGCGAGGACTAGTACCTGCGGGACGCTTTCAAGGGGATCTTGCCGTCGACCCCTTCTGCTTACAGGCAGTGAACTAAACAGCCTCACGTCGGCCGTTCTCTTGCTTTCAAACACCGCTCTGCGCCTACAGCGTGAGTTATAATTGTTAATTTGTTAATTACCTGTGTTCGGGCAAAAATCGCTAGGACTTGCAAAACATCAGGCAATTTAAAAAAACGACATATGTGCTCGTGGAAAATATATTGCATGCCGGGAGCGCATGGGTCCAGTTGACACGTTGGTTCTGTTGACATTTTTTAATTGCCCAATTGTCTGTTCATTGATGGACGTTAGACCAAGGTCGGTAAATGTTTATGCAAGGAGAAATAACCACAAGTCTCAGAGCATACCAATCCATGACAAGATCTGGGAATACGTTTCACCTTTACTGATTTTTCAGTTCTAGTTTTGCAACATGAAGCATTCTGAAAAGACGTAATACTTATAGGTCGCCTGAATTCTTGCGTTCAGAATAATGTAATTGGGAAAGGCTTCGACTTCGAAAAATCAAGGTCACCCACGCCGTAAGAGATACGTGCGAGGGATTACAGATCACTGGCGACAAGCCATAAGCAGACGCTCTTAACAATCAACAAGTGAAGATGAGATGTGATTTGGCTTCTCGGGTGTCGCAAAACATTTGCCGGCAAAATTTTGCGTTGTCGTATTTATACGAAGGCATTGATAATGTAACCGCATGGCTACAAACTGACATCTTAGTGCCGGAAATTACACCACAAATGGCAAGTTCTCCAGGAGCAGGGAGATCAAAATAATCATTATGTCACTACGCATTTGAAGCTCAGCAGCGAAGCGTCGCATTTTTACGCAAGAAGAACGCCATCAGTCCTTTTCATTTCATAATTCAACGTTGGGCAAATACATACCATGGAACCACACCTGAGATGTCCCAAAACATGAATTGGCCGAATATTGACCTCTGTATTGTCCGGCTAGGAAATTTGCCTCCATTTTCTTCTCCGAAAAGCAATTATTTTATCATCATGTCCCTTTTTAGTCACTCAATGCTTGCGTTACCTCATGATTTCGTCCCATGGAATCTCATTTTTGGTATAAAACTGGGTTCGTTTGATAAGGCATGAAAAGTGAAAAGGTGTGCTGATTGGTAACTCAGTTCACTATGAAACGTAAGAAAGCTATGCTGGCTTTGGTATAAAGATAAGTTGAACCAGAACTATGCAGCTGAGGTGCATCATCTATGTTAACCACCGGCTGTCTGTGTTTAATCGAAGGCACATTTCGTTGGCTGTAGAACACGTTTGGCAAGCGTGGCATCACTCTCGCGCCGGTTTTATTACACGTTAATGCCGCAACAACGAATAATCCGATTTTCTGACAACGGCACAAAATTCGTCGAAAAGACAACCGCTTACGGTCACAAATTCGCTGACGTCAAACACGATGTCCGGCAGGAAGTCCATGACTTCAAGAATATATCCAACGGAGCGTGGGTGACTTGCGCGGCATGGCTTCAATGTCGACGTCGCCGGAGGAGCTGACCTCCGGAACCCCTTCGGACCACTCAAAATGCAGGCTTGCTCCCTAGCTATCCCAAAAGGCGTTGAATAGGGGTGGCCAGGGCACGAGCACATCCGACGGGGTATTTGCTTGTCCGCTAATCCCCGGTGATGGCCGGGTATCCGGGTGACAAGGTGCAAACACGGTGGTGTGGCTTGCAGAGGTGACTGCAGGACGCTTTCGAGGGGATCTTGCCGTCGACGCTTTCTTCTGACAGGTAGTGCACTAAGCAGCCGCACGTGAGCCGTTCTCTTGCTTTAAAACACCGCTCTGCGCCTACAGCGTGAGTTAGAATTACCTGTGTTTTGGCAAAAATCGTTAGGACTCGGAAAACACCAGGCAATTTACGAAAAAACGTCATATGTGTTCTTGGAAAATAGATTGCATGCCGAGAGCGCATGATCGCGGTTAACTGACACTGACTGACTAACGCATACACTGACAGCGTTGCCATGACAACGATGCACTCATGCTGCTGGGCTCTATCCAAATGTACAGCCGATTGTTGGCGTAAGCTGGAGATCCTGGTATAGTTGGTTGGCAACGAAGAAAGGCGCCCCTTCGGCGATGTTCTTTCATGCTTTCTTCTAATTAATGGCGTACCGCACATGGTAAGGGAGCGGGAACCGACCATGCATACCTCTCTGAGGTATATTTTCGATGCTCCCGAGCATCATCTAATATCTTCGCAAAGGTCTAACTGCAATGCTTAGGTGCAAAAGGCTACATGGTCTACACTGTTCATTATATAAATGCATGCCTTGTGACACAGCAGGAGTACTGTAGCATTAAGTTATTGTTACTTTTCCGTAATGCAGTATCAAAGCACCGCATTCGCATGTGCACCCCTCACACTCCGGTCTGGTGTTTAATACAGTGGCTATTTACTTTGGAACAATCAGCCCTTTGTGAAAAAGCCTGGCCGCAACCGAAGTGTTAGTGTCACGAGCGAGCGTGCATTCAAACGCGTGTTCAAGCGGAACACGCATTCGTAGCATCACGTACAGCTACGCTCTTTGTCCGCCTTAGAGAAAGCACATTATGCGCTGTGAGCTATCGCAAACGATAAAGGCTAACGAAATACCTTAGTTAACCATGTGCGTGCATACAAGTCCACACCAACCGGAAATATTCATATTAATTCACCATTTATTCACAAGCCCACAACGAAGCGCGCTTATAGATAAGAAGCGAGAGTAGAAACGGTGCTCGGACATTTTGGTAAATCATAGTTGAATCATGACCATAAAGAGAACACGTTGTCCGCACACACCTCTCCGTTTCCTGCCATTTGCTCTCTTTTCTATTTTTACTGTCTGGATGACCAGTAAGGAGATGGACAGATGCCTGCAGACTTTATACAGCATGCAATGAGCCTATTTATTTACAGAGCATCCCACGTTCAACACCAACAATCACCGTACATGTCTCTACGGCGCGAGCTGGCGCAGGCCCCGTTCTCGATGAGTCAACTGACCAGGTGACCCCTGCCGGCCCCGGTCCTGTCACAGCACGCCCCTCTGGTCCCACCACCCGGTCCCACCACTGGCCACCAGGACCGGCCGCCGTCTGGGAACCCGTGCGGCGAACGGTGCTGGTGACAGCCCCGCCAGCTCCTCCCGGTGAGAGCCCTTCCCGACCCGGTCACCACGTGCAACGCCTCGCACCCGGGCCGTCCACCAGCTGCGCCGCCCGGAAGCCGGACTGATGCTACCGCTGGCGATGAGTGCTTCAGCAGCTTTGCCGTCCGCCTACTGAGCCAGCAGACACTCCTCTCCTGTCCAACAGACTGTCGTCAGCCCCTGCCGACACCCGGTGACACCAGGGAACACGGTCTTGGGGTGGTCCCAGCAGCGTCGGTCGAGCGGCACCAGCTCAGCGTCCTCGACCGGCCGGACACAGGTTAGGCGGCAGCGGCGGCGACGGCAGTGGTCGCCTCCTGCGGTACACAGCCCGTGCACACACCCCAACAGGAAGTAATATCGTATCTGAAGTTTTATGTTGTTTTTTTACTCGCGCTAGAAAAGGTTACGTACTATCAAAAAGCCAGCTGCACAAAACAATCGTAACGAGGCAGACTTTTATTTCAGATCCAGGCCTGCGCTGGACCCAATAAGTGCATCTAATTACTGCAATGCCGCGAAGAGACAAGCATGTGCGTTCCCCAGAACAGGTGGGCCATTGGCAGTTGTCCACCGCGCTCGGCCGGCGCCACCACATCCTCGCTCGGTCGGCGCCACTTCATCCTCGCTCGGTCGGCGCCACCTCATCCTCGCTCGGTCGGCACCGCCTCATCCTCGCTCAGTCGAGCCACCTCATCCCCGCCCGGTCGGGGCCATCTTGCACTCACTCGGCCGGCTTTTCTCTTGTTAACCCCTCTACATGTTAAGCCAGTCTGCAAGCTGTTCACCTTATCACCTTATCATGACTGTGGTTGTCACCATACTCTTTACCAACACCACTGGGGACAGTGGTTGTCATCAGTGATCTGTTACTCAAATTTACTATTTTTTCCGTGAATCACAACCGTTTATTAGCCTTTCGCGAAAAGGTGGATCACCTCAATCTGAGAGGGGATGTATTCGTGCGCCGGAAAACAGGTTTGAAGACACAAGACATTGAAAAAGTTTCGTTGAAATTTAGCATCGAATAAACAAATTCATGTCGCCGAGGATGCAATTTTTATGTTGTGACTTTCCGCAACCGAATATTTTTTGTTGCTGTGTCTTGACACTACGTCCTGAGCCTCGAGGTAGTCTTTGAACCTTGACTTATTTGGCACGCCCATGGGACACCAGCCGCAGATGGTATTTCAGCATCACAGCGTGATGGTTATTCGAATGGATATTAGCCACGCCTTCCACCACTCCCAGCTTGCGCAATTGGGACTATTCTAACGTCCAGCCCTGACACATCTCCGGCGCTGTCTTTCTATTTACGGTACTTGTACGCTGAAGAATGTAAACATGATTCTACGGTTATATACCTTGCTGCAACTATCATGTGGGGACGCTGTTAAAAAGACCGGCGATGGTGTGGTGGACCAGCGAGATATGCCAGAAGACATGCCCGTTGTCGACCTTCCGACACATGAAACACTGACGCTTTTGCACAAAGCCACCAGAGCTGGCGACTCTGTGCATTGTTTCTTGCGTCATAATCAAATCTTTTCCGATGTCTTCAGCAGCCCAGGACATTTCGGCCCCACATTCGCGTCGCGCTGTCGGTGTGTGACTGTCACCTCGATTGTACTCGTATGTACGCCGAACCAGTCAGCTTTGCCATCACCACGGTGGCTTGTCAACCGACTGAACGTGTGGAGGATTTTGAGCATGGATAACAGCGACCTCACCGGTGCAGGTGAAAATATTCCGGTCAACGTCCTGAATGGTAGCGTCTAACCATCTTCTTTGTTAACAAAAGTGTTTGTAGTCAAATATAATGGTCAGGGCGTTTGCAACGCTGCCTTATTAAGCCATGCTCTGCATATCATAGCGTTTAGTGAAAAGTTCCGCTCCCTCTAGTGCACCTTTTCACTTGGTGAATTGTATCAGTTCGTGAAGTTCAAGCACCGCCACAATGACGGAAAAACATGAGAGATTATTTCTTAACATGTATTGTGTGAAAACGGAATACAGAATGTTACACACTGGAAAAGTCATACACACAAAATACACAAGGAATACCGAAGGGGTACGGGTTTCGTTCGCATGGTAAAACGTAAAAAATCCGCTTGTTTGTCAGCGCGACATTCAAAAACATGCAAAATACACAAACCACACCGATGCACATCAGGCCTCTTTCGCACGGAAAACGTATACAGGGATCCGATTGTCTTTCCGCGCGACAATACAGCGGGAGCACTAGCGGAACCGCCGCAGCATCTCTTCTTCACGCTGGAAGGCACCCTGGAACGGAAGAGAACAAATGTTAGCGAGTTATAAAGCATGATCTGTATCGGCTTTGCGTTGCGGATTTTTCTAGAGAGGCCAAATTTTCACAAGACTACTATCGCTCATTGCTGAAGGGTGGTGGTCTTCAAGCTCCTTACAATATTTCTTGATGTGAATACATTAAATAAAGGATAACTGTTACCTTGGAAGTATGCCATACACACGGCAATGGGCAGCAGCCCAAAGCATTAACATTGAGTGTGCATATCCACCATGAACGCTCAGATATGCGGCTGAGACAATGGATCTATGTTTAAGGCAAAACCACTCGGCTGTTATTGATAAGCTTGGACGTTTTATGTGATTGGAGGTTCGTTGCGAAAGGTAGAACAGGAAGGAACTAAGAGAAAGTTGTGCAGCATAGAAGGACGTAACATGGTGTGCGTATTGAGCTTTCCGAGGTTTATACAAACCTCGATCACTGGGCAAAAAGCGGTAACAAACGAAGTCCGAAATGATCGCAAAACTAATGCGCAGTTACAATTTCTGAGCCTAAACACATTATAGGTGCACATGAGATAGGCCTGCTTGAAAAACGAGTCCCCCGACCTCCCCCCCCCCCCCCACAACACCCACAGCGAAGCACACGGCTCCATGTAAACAACAAGCCAAGACAGTAAGCGTTCCAATTTCAAGGGGCTTCAAAACACCCCCGAACATGTACGTTACATGACGTTTGGAGCTTAAAATCCGGATGAATTATCACGGGCCATATTGCTCTAACGCAGGACTATCCATTGAACTGCTCGAGTCAAAAATTCCAGTTCTATTGCAACAAACACATCGGGTAAACACATGCAAAATATCCCGTACGCATACCTTGAAATTCTTATACGCAATGCGATGTGTCTCCTTGAGCACTGTGCGGCCGTGGAGAGTCACGTTGTTCTCCTCCAGGCGCGAGGCGACGTCCGCCATGAGGCCCCGCACCTGTAAGAACGAGAGCTTGGGGATGCGGGGCCTCCTCTTCACCCTGAGAGGCGCAGGTCGAGCCAGGCCTCCGCTGGAGCCGGACGTCGCCGGCGGGTTCGCCACCGGCTGGGCAGCTGCAGGTAGGGCCACCGGCGGGGTCGCCACCGGCTGGGCAGCTGCACGCAGGGCCACCGGCGGCATTTCCACCGGCGGGGTCGCCACCGGCTGGGCAGCTGCAGGCAGAGCCACCGGCGGCATTTCCACCGGCGGGGTCGCCACCGGCTGGGCAGCTGCAGACTCCTTACTAGTGCTGCTGTCACCTGAGTCTGCCGAACAGAAACACACGTCTAAACGAACAGCGTTGAGTGCTAACGGTTGCAATACGTTACCGACGCAGCGATGGCATGGATTTGAATGTTGAGGACAACGAAAACGCTTGAAGATAAAACGCTTAACGCAAGTGCTCAGATCATAGAACTATCACAAACAAAACGCAGTGCATAATGGTGACTCTAGTAAGCAGTGATTAAAGCAGCGACTCTTGATATGCTCTCGGTTAAAGACAGTCTAACTTTTAGTTTATCAAAAACATTTATCGACAACGGCATAAGTTATCTACTGAGCTGCTTTTTATCACAAATAGGAGACGTGCTTTTCGTGCAGTGCATGAACAGCACTTCCCACGATAAAGCTCGTTTCACGGAACTCTGCTGAGTTTCTGCAGATATGGCTGGCAAAATAAAACAGAACAACGCCGATTATAAACGCGCATCAAACGGGATTCCGTAATCAACCCATTGGATGCATGTGTTTTGCGTGATGAGGACATCACGCGAGAGGTTAAAGGCATCTCCACCACATCACGTACCAAAAGACGGTGGTATGTCGCACTCGAACGTTCCGGGTTCCGGCAGATTGCTCAGGATGCTCTCCACAATGCCATCAAAAAGCTTGTATTCCTGCAAAATGACGCTGCGTTAGGAGTGCATCTCATAAATATTTCTGAGACAGACCCAGCCACCATTCACGCGCTGCCCGTCATCCAGCATTCACGGCTTCAGATGTCAGCGATACGCAACAGAACGGGCAACCCTGAGATTTTCATGCGTTGACCCACGTCTAGATGGCGATGATGACGTTTGGTGTTTGTGTTTTGGGCACATCGACTGAGCATGATCATTCGGCGTCTATGTGTTCCAATGACTCCAAACGCTTTATTCATTTAGGTCATGCAGCATGTCCAGAGTCACGACTGACGTTTTTACATTGCCCAACTGTCTCTTCAATGATAGACGTTTGTACAGCAATGTCGGTAAATGTTTATGCAAGGAGCAATAAACACAATTATGATAGCACACCAATATGTGACAAGAACTCGGGAAACGTTTCTCCTTTTATGACTCTTTGCATTAGTTTTTCAACATAAAAGGGTTTGAGATGATATAAAGCTTATAGGTCACCTGCATTTTTGCGTTCAGAACGATTGAATTCGAAAAAAGGTTCGGTTTTGACAATAAAGCTCATTGTCGTCACTTGAGCGACGCACGAGTGAGGACAGATCACTGGTTACAAGCAATGTGTACACGCTCTTAACAACCAGTAATTAAAGGTGAGATATGATTTGGCTTCTCACGCGTCGCAAAAACCCTTCGCGGCGACATTTTACGTTTGTGAATTTGTACGAAGTCATTGTTACTGTAACCGCGCGGCCATAAACTGACATATTTGTGCCGGTAATTGCACTACAACTAGCGAGCTCACACATGGCCAGGGGAAGCAAAATAATTGTTATATCACTATGCATTTCAAGTTCAACAGCGAAGCATGTCATTTCTGCACAACAAAAACTCCTAATAGTCCTCTTTACTTCATTACTCAGTATTTGACAGGGACATTCTTTGCAACCAAATCTCGAACGTTTCACAAATATAACTAAGTGTTTTTAGGCCACTGGATTGATGTCCGGCAAGAACAAAATTATTAGCGTTTGCTCCAAAAAGTTATTGTTTCATCATCATGTCCCTTTTCAGTTAATCCATGTTCGATTTACTTATGATTCGACTGAGGATACAATTTTGTATCATGTGATGTCACCTTTGGTATTAAACTGGGTGCGTGTAATAACGCTAGCATGAAGGGACTAAGCTGTGTTGATCGGCAACTCAAGTCACCTTGTAAGGTATGAAAGTGTATGCCGTTTATTGTAATAATCGGAGCTGAACGAGACTAATGGGACTGAGGTGTATGATCTCATCTGTATCAACTCTTTTAACCCCAGCTGTCTGTGTTTAATCGGGGACACATTTAGTCGGCTGTATAACACACTTGGCAAGCGTGGTATGACTCGCGCGTGTTTTATTACACGTCAGTGTCGTAACGGCAAAGAATCGGACTGGATGACCACGACACAAACTACGTGAAAAGGCGACCACTTACCGTCAGACATTCGCTGACGTCAAACAGGATATCCGGCAGGAAGTCCATGGCTTCAGGAAGGTATCCCACGGAGCCCGGATGACTTCCACGGCACTGCTTCACTGTCGTTGTCACCGGAGTAACTGACCCCAGAACATTTTTTGACCCATCAAAGCGCATGGTTCGCTGGCTAGCGTTTCCAAAAGGCGTTGAATAGGGATGGTCAGGGCCCCGGTACGTCCGACGCGGTAATTGCTCGCCCGCTAATCCCCGCTGACGGCCGGGTGACAAGGTGCGAACACGGTGGTGTGGCTTACAGAGGCGAGGATTACTACCTGCGGGACGTTTTCGAGGGGATCTTGCTGTCAACCCTTTCTTCTGACAGGCAGTGCACTAAGCAGCCTCAAGTGGGCCGTTCTCTTGCTTTCAAACACCGCTCTGCGCCTACAGCGTGAGTTAGAATTACCTGTGTTTAAGAGACAATCGATATGACTAACAAAATTCCAGGCAGTCAACAAAAAAAATCAACATATTATAGCAGTTGTTCCAGTAACATTGCATACCGAAAGCGCTTGAGTCCAGTCTAGTATGACAGTGCCGACTAGCTCTGATCATTCACAGTTTGTCACCAGTGACAGCACTCAGGTTGCTTCGGATGAGCTAACTGTTCCTGTCCACTATGCTTCATTGATACCCTAGTACAGGTGAAGAGATTCCGGTCAATGTGCTGAATGGTAGCGTCTAATCATCTTCTTTGTTAGAAAAAAATGTTTGTAGTCAAATGTAAGGGTTTGAACGTTTATACCGCAGCAATATTAACCCATATTCTGCATCTTATGGCGTTAAATGAAAAGCTCCGCTCTTTCTCGCCCGTTTTTCACCACACGGATTGCGTAAGTTTGTAAAATTCAAGCACCGCAACAATGACGGAAAAACATGAGAGATCATTGCAAACCATGTATTGTGTGAAAAGTGAACACAAAATGTTACACACTGGAAAAGACTTACACACAAAATACACAAACAACACCTAAGGCGTACAGGTTTTGTTCGCATGGTAAACGTTAAAAAATCCGCTTGTTTGTCCACGCGACATACAAAAACATGCAAAATACACAAACCACACCGATGCACGTCAGGTCTCGTTCGCACGGTAAAACGTATAAAGGGATCCGCTTGTCTCTCCGCGCGACAATACAGCAGGAGCACTAGCGGAACCGCCGCAGCATCTCTTCTTCACGCTGGAAGGCACTCTGGAACGGAAGAGAGCAAAGGTTAGCGGGTTATAAAGCATGATCTGTATCGTGTTTGCGTTGCGGATTTTTCTAGGAGAAGCAAAATTTTCAAAAGACTACTGTCGTTCATTACGGAAGGGCGGCAGATTTAAGATCCTTGCAAGATTTTTAGATGTAAATGCGTTAAATAAAGGATAACTGTTGCCTTGGAATTATGCCATATACACGGCAGGGGCAGGAGCCCAAGGCATTAACATTGCGTGTGTATCTCCACCATGGACGCTGAGTTATGCGGTTGAGACAATAAACGCATGTTTAAAGTGCTCGTCACTCGGCTTTTGACAAACTTGAGCGTTTTATGTGATTGGAGGTCCGTTGCGAAAGAAAGAACAGGGAGGAACTAACGGAATGGCGTGCAGCATAGAATGACGTAACATGGTGTCCGTATTGAACTTTCCCAGGTTTATGCAAACCTCGATCACTGGGTAAAATGCAGCAACAAACGAATTCCGAACCGATCGCAAACCTAATGCGTAGCTACCATTTCTGCGCCCAAACACGTTATAGGTGCACATGAGATAAGGTTGGATGGAAAATGAGTCCCCCCCCCCCCCCCTCCAACGCCCACAGCGAAGCACAACGTTCCAAGTAAACAATAAGCCAAAACAGTAAGCGTTACAACTTAAGGTGCGGCAAAACACTCCCGATCTTGTAAGTATAATGGCGATTGGAGTTACGATCAGGATGAATCATCATGGGCTGTATTGCTCTAACGCAGGATTATCCAATGAACTGTTTGAGTCAAAACTTTCAGTTGTATTGCAACAAACACATCGGTCAAACACATGCAAGATACCCCGTACACATACCTTAAAATTCTTATACGCAATGCGATGCGTCTCCTTGAGCACTGTGCGGTCGTGGAGAGCCAGGTCGTTCTCCTCCAGGCGCGACGCGACGTCCGCCATGAGGCCCCGCACCTGTAAAAACGAGAGCTTGGGGATGCGGGGCCTCCTTTTCACCCTGAGGGGCGCAGGTCGAGCCAGGCCTCCGCTGGAGACGGACGTCGCCGGCGGGGTCGCCACCGGCTGGGCAGCTGCAGGCAGGGCCACCGGCGGCATTTCCACCGGCGGGGTCGCCACCGGCTGGCCAGCTGCAGACTCCTCACTAGTGCTGCTGTCACCTAAGTCTGCCGGACAGAAACACACGTCTAAACGAACAGCGTTGATTGCTAACGGTTGCACTACGTTACCGACGCAACGATGGCATGACTTGGAATGTTAATGACGACTAAAACGTTTGAAGATAAAACGCTTTGTGCAGGTGCTCAGATGGTAAAGCTATCACAAACATAACGCAGTGCTTAGTAGTAACTCTAGTCAGCAGTGACTAAAGCAGCGACTCTTGATATGTACTCGGTTGAAGAAAGACATTCTGTAACTTTTGTTTTATCGAAAACATTTATCGACAACAGCATAAGTTATCTACTGTGCGGATTTTTATGGCAAAAAGAAGACATGCCTTGCTTGCAGTGCACGAGCAACACTTTCCGCGATAGAGCTCGTTTCTAAGAGTTCTGCTGAGCTTCTACAGATATGTCTGGCAAAACAAAACACAATAACGCCGATTATAGGCGCGCATCGAACGGGATGTCGTAATCAACCCATTGGGTACATTTCTTTTGCGTGATGAGGACATCAAGCGAGACTGTGTCATCAAAAGCCTGCATTCCTGGAAAATGACGCTGCGTTTGGATTGCATTCCACAACTATCGCTGTGTGAGACAGACCCAGCCGCCACTCACGTGCTGCCCGTTATCCAGAACCCATGGCTTCAGATGTCAGCGATACGCAACAGAACGGGTCACGCTGAGGTTTCCATGCACTGCCACATGTCTAGATGGCGATGATGACCTTCGGTGTTTGAAGTTTTGGGCACATCGACTGAGCATGGTCATGCAGCGCACATATGTTCCAATGATCCAGACACTTCAGTCATTCATATAAGGGAGCAAGTACAGAGTTTTGATTGACATTTTTCATTGCCCGATTGTCTCTTCATTGATAGACGTTGTTAGACCAATGTCGGTAAGTGTTTATGCAACGAGAATAGCCACAGGTCTCAGGGCATGCCAATCCATGACAAGAACTGGGAATGCGTTTACTCATATTTCAGCGTTAGTTTTGCAACATAAAGCATTCTCAAAAGACGTAATAGTTATAGGTCACCTGCATTCTCGCGTCCAGAACGATTTAATTGGCAAAGGTCTCGACTTCGAAAAATCAAGGTCACCCAAGCCGCAACAGAGACATATGAGGTATCACAGATCACTGGCCACGAGCCATAAGCAGACGCTCTTAACAATCATCAAGTGCAAATGAGATGTTATTTGGCTTTTCGAGCATCGCAAAACATTTGCCGGCAAAATTTTGCATTGTCCTATTTATACGAAGGCATTGGTGATGTTTCCGCACGGCTATAAACTGACATCCTAGTACCGGAAATTACACCACAATTGGCAAGCTCTGTAAGAGCAGGGAGAGCAAAATAGTGATCATCTCACTGCGCATTTGAAACAGCAGCAGCGAAGCGCTGCATTTTTGCTCTACGAGAACGCCTAACAGTTCTTTTCACTTCCTAATTCAATGTTGGACAAATACATACCATGGAACCACACCTGAGATGTCACAAAACATGAATTGGCCGAATCTTGACCTCTGTATTGTCCGGCCAGGAAAGTTGTCTCCATTTTCTTCTCTGAAAAGCAATTGATTCATCATGTCACTTTTTAGTTAATCAATCCTTGCTTTGATTATGATTTATGATTTCCTCCAATGGAAGCTCAATATTGGTACAAAACTGGGTTCGTTTGATAACGCTAGCATGAAAAGGACTAAGGTGTGCTGATTGATAACTCAGTTCACTACTAAACGTAAGAAAGAATATGCTAATTATAGTATGATGCTGAGTTGAACCATGATTATGCAAATGAGGTGCATCACTTCTGTTAACCACCGGCTGTCTGTGTTTAATCGAAGGCACATTTCGTTCACTGTAGAACACGTTTGGCAAGCGTTGCATCACTTTCGCGCGTTTTATTACACGTCAATGTCGTAACAGCGAGGAGTCGGATTTACTGACAACGGCACAAAATTCGTTGAAAAGGCAATCGCTTACGGTTACAAATTCGCTGCCGTCAAACACGATGTCATGCAGGAAGTCCATGACTTCAAGAATGTATCCAACGGAGCGTGGATGACTTGCACGGCATGGCTTCACTGTCGTCGTCACCGGAGGAGCTCACCCCTGGAACTCCGTCGGACCACTCAAAATGCAGGTTTGCTCCCTAGCTATCCCAAAAGGCGTTGAATAGGGGTGGCAGGGGCTTGGGCACACCGAACGCATTAATTGTACGTCCGCTAATCCCTGCTGACGACCGGGTGACAAGGTGCGAACACGGTGGTGTGGCTTACAGTGGCGAGGACTAGTACCTGCGGGACGCTTTCAAGGGGATCTTGCCGTCGACCCCTTCTGCTTACAGGCAGTGAACTAAACAGCCTCACGTCGGCCGTTCTCTTGCTTTCAAACACCGCTCTGCGCCTACAGCGTGAGTTGTAATTGTTAATTTGTTAATTACCTGTGCTCGGGCAAAAATCGTTAGGACTTGCAAAACATCAGGCAATTTAAAAAAACGACATATGTGCTCGTGGAAAATATATTGCATGCCGGGAGCACATGGGTCCAGTTGACACGTTGGTTCTGTTGACATTTTTTAATTGCCCAATTGTCTGTTCATTGATGGACGTTAGACCAAGGTCGGTAAATGTTTATGCAAGGAGAAATAACCACAAGTCTCAGAGCATACCAATCCATGACAAGATCTGGGAATACGTTTCACCTTTACTGACTTTTCAGTTCTAGTTTTGCAACATGAAGCATTCTGAAAAGACGTAATACTTATAGGTCACCTGAATTCTTGCGTTCAGAATAATGTAATTGGGAAAGGCTTCGACTTCGAAAAATCAAGGTCACCCACGCCGTAAGAGATACGTGCGAGGGATTACAGATCACTGGCCACAAGCCATAAGCAGACGCTCTTAACAATCAACAAGTGAAGATGAGATATGATTTGGCTTCTCGGGTGTCGCAAAACATTTGCCGGCAAAATTTTGCGTTGTCGTATTTATACGAAGGCATTGATAATGTAACCGCATGGCTACAAACTGACATCTTAGTGCCGGAAATTACACCACAAATGCAAGTTCTCCAGGAGCAGGGAGATCAAAATAATGATTATGTCACTACGCATTTGAAGCTCAGCAGCGAAGCGTCGCATTTTTACGCAAGAAGAACGCCGTCAGTCCTTTTCATTTCATAATTCAACGTTGGACAAATACATACCATGGAGCCACACCTGAGATGTCCCAAAACATGAATTGGCCGAATATTGACCTCTGTATTGTCCGGCTAGGAAATTTGCCTCCATTTTCTTCTCCGAAAAGCAATTATTTTATCATCATGTCCCTTTTTAGTCACTCAATGCTTGCGTTACCTTATGATTTCGTCCCATGGAATCTCATTTTTGGTATAAAACTGGGTTCGTTTGATAAGGCATGAAAAGGGAAAAGGTGTGCTGATTGGTAACTCAGTTCACTATGAAACGTAAGAAAGCTATGCTGGCTTTGGTATTATGATAAGTTGAACCAGAACTATGCAGCTGAGGTGCATCATCTATGCTAACCACCGGCTGTCTGTGTTTAATCGAAGGCACATTTCGTTGGCTGTAGAGCACGTTTGGCAAGCGTGGCATCACTCTCGCGCCGGTTTTATTACACGTTAATGCCGTTACAGCGAATAATCCGATTTTCCAACAACGGCACAAAATTCGTCGAAAAGACAACCGCTTACGGTCACAAATTCGCTGATGTCAAACACGATGTCCGGCAGGAAGTCCATGACTTCAAGAATATATCCAACGGAGCGTGGGTGACTTGCGCGGCATGGCTTCAATGTCGACGTCGCCGGAGGAGCTGACCTCCGGAACCCCTTCGGACCACTCAAAATGCAGGTTTGCTCCCTAGCTATCCCAAAAGGCGTTGAATAGGGGTGGCCAGGGCACGAGCACATCCGACGGGGTATTTGCTCGTCCGCTAATCCCCGCTGATGGCCGGGTATCCTGGTGACAAGGTGTGAACACGGTGGTGTGTCTTGCAGAGGTGACTGCAGGACGCTTTCGAGGAGATCTTACTGTCGACGCTTTCTTCTGACAGGTAGTGCACTAAGCAGCCGCACGTGAGCTGTTCTCTTGCTTTAAAACACCGCTCTGCGCCTACAGCGTGAGTTAGAATTACCTGTGTTTGGGCAAAAATCGTTAGGACTTGGAAAACACCAGGCAATTTACGAAAAAACGTCATATGTGTTCTTGGAAAATAGATTGCATGCCGGGTGCGCATGATCCCAGTTAACTGACACTGACTGACTAACGCATACACTGACAGCGTTGCCATGACAACGATGCACTCATGTTGCTGGGCTCTATTCAAATGTATAGCCGATTGTTGGCGTAAGCTGGAGATTCTGGTATAGTTGGTTGGCAGCGAAGAAAGGCGCTCCTTCGGCGATGTGCTTTCATGCTTTCTTCTAATTAATGGCGTACCGTACATGGTAAGGGAGCGAGAACCGACCATGCATACCTCCCTGAGGTATATTTTCGATGCTCCCGAGCATCATCTAATATCATTGCAAAGGTCTAACTGCAATGCTTAGGTGCAAAAGGATATATGATCTACACTTTTCATTGTATAAATGCATGCCTTGAGAAACAGCACGAGCACTGTAGCATTAAGTTGTTGTTACTTTTCGAAATGCATGATCAAAGTACCGCATCCGCATGTGTGCCCCTTACACTCCGGTCTGGTGTTTAATACACAGTGGTTGTTTACTTTGGAAGAATCAGCCCTTTGTGAAAAAGCATGGCCACAACTGAAGTTTTAGTGTCACGAGCGAGCGTGCATTCGAACGCGTGTTCAAGCGGAACACGCATTCGCAGCATCACGTACAGCTACGCTCTTTGTCCACCTTAGAGAACACACATTATGCGCTATGAGCTATCGCAAACGATAAAGGCTGACGTAATACCATAGCATAACAAGTGCGTGCATACTTATCCACACCACCTGAAAATATTCATATCAATTCAGTATTTATTCCCAAGCCCACAACGAAGCGCGCTTATAAATAAGAAGCAATAGTATAAACGATGCTCGGACATGTTGGTAAATCATAACTAAATCATAACCATAGAGAGGACATGTTCACAAACTCCTCTCCGCTCGCTGCCATATTGCTGTCTTTTCTATTTTCACTGTCTGGATGACCAGTTAGGAGATAGACAGATGCCTGCAGGACTTGCACAGCATACAGTGAACCTATTTACGTACAGAGCATCCCGCGCTCAGCACCAACAATCACTGTACATGTTTCTGCGGCGCGAGCGGGCGCAGGCCCCGCTCTCGATAAGGCAACTGCGGTACACAACCCGCCCTCTCCTGTGGTACACAGCCCGTGCCACACACCCCACCAGCGGGAAACACTTACCACTGTACGACAGACATATCACTATGGCTGACGCACTCAGACTTCACACTTCAAACCGGGGTTGCTGGACTAGTGACAGACGGGCCGCCGCATCGCTTGTGGCTAGGCCGATCCCCTGGCAAGGAGTCATTTATGGTCAGACGGCGGGCGGTGGAAAATAGCGAATGCAGCCTGTGACGCGGGTGTCGCCTTATACAGGTCAAGATCATGCTGCAAGTAATAGCATATCTGATGTTTTATGCATTTTTTACCCCCGCTAGATAAGGTTACGAACTATGAAGAAGCCAGTTGCACAAAGCAATCGTAACGGGACTGACTTTTCTCCCCAGATCCAGGCCTGCTCTACACCCTGCAATGCAATGCAATTACTGCAATGCCGCGATGAGACAAGCATGTGCGTTCCCCAGAACTGGTGGGCTATTGTCAGTTGTCCACCGCGCTCGTTCGGCGCAGCCTCATCCTCGCTCGGTCGGCGCCATCTCATCCTCGCTCGGTCGGCGCCATCTCATCCTCGCTCAGTCGGCACCACCTCATCCTTGCTCGGTCGGCGCCATCTCATCCTCGCTCGGTCGGCACCACCTCATCCTTACTCGGTCGGCGCCACCTCATCCTTGCCCCGTCGGCACCACCTCATCCTTGCCCCGTCGGCACCACCTCATCCTTACTCGGCCGGCGCCACCTCATCCTTGCTCAATCGGCGCCACCTCACACTCACTCTTCCGGTTTTTCTCTTGTTAACCCCGCTGCATGTTATGCCAGTGTGTAAACATTTGAGTCATTTTGGTATCCGATTATATCATAGCATTCGACTGCGTCTGAAATGACAACACCTGGATTGAAATAAACAATTTGTTGCAATATATGGCAGCTTTAAAAGTACTGGGTGGCCCAGATGCATGTTAATGCATGTAATTCAAGCAGTAGTAACTGAAATTATCACCTAATAATGGCTGTGGCTGTCGCCATCATCATCACCAACACTTTCGGCGACAGTGGTTGTCATCAGTGATCTTTACTCACAGTTACTAAAACATTTTTGTGGATCACAATAGATTTTAAGCCTTTCTCGAAAAGGTGGATCAATTAAATCTGAGAGGGGATATCACTCGTGCGCTGGAAAACAGATTTAAATTTACGAGACATTGAAGAGTTGCCTTAAGCCTTAATATGAAAGAAACAAATTCATGTCATCCAGGACACAATTCTGCCCCCCCCCCCCCTAATATCTTTTAGGATGTGATACTCCTGACCATGGTCACACATTCCCACGTGGCCAATGCCACCTGTGCTGTTGATAACAAGCGGTGCAGTGTTGTTCGTTGGGGGTTCGTGTCGATCACCGCTTTGGTATTTATGCATCATACATTTCTCACTCATTGTTAGGTCTTACACGCAAACGTGTTCCTGACTGCATGCGCCTTTTCGGATGGGGCAGATGGATTGCACCACTATGTAGGCAAGCAGAAATTTGGTTGTTGACCAAAGATGTCTAGCTGTTTCATGACCTACCTCTACCGTGCAGTATGAAACAGGCGCGCACACGACTTTGTTGAGGAGGTCGGGGAAAGGGCGATTCCGAGAGGGCTCCGGAAGCATCCCTCGGGACATCCCCGCATATAGATAATCTACTACTGGCTCTCATGTTTCGTCTTATGTTGTGGCTTGCTGCAGGCGAACGTGTTTCGTTGCTGTGTCTTGACACCGTGTCCTGACCCTCGTGGCAGTCTTGGACCCTTGACTTGTTTGGCACGCCCATGGGACATCACCCGCGGGTAAGCGTTACGGTATTTTAGTGGACATTAGACACGCCTTCCACCACTCCCAGCTTACGCATTTGTGACTACTCTGACGTCCAGCGCTCTCACATCTCCGCTGTTGTGTATCTATTTACAGTACTTGTATGCTAAAGAATAAAAACATCATTCTGCGCTTATGTACCTCGCTGCAATTGTCTTGTGGGGACGTCTTTAAAAAGACCGGCGATTGTGTGGTGGACCAGCGAAATATGCCAGAAGAGATGCCGTTTGTTGACCTTCCGACGCATGAAACGCTGACGCTTTTGCACAAAGCCACCAGAGCTGGCCGACTGTGCGCATTGCATCTTGCGTCATAATCAAATGCTTTCCGATGTCTTCAGCAGGCCAGGACATTTCGGCTCCACATTCGCGTCGTGCTGTCGGTGTGTGACTGTCACCTCGATTGTACTCGTATGTACGCCGAACCGGCCAGCTTTGCCATCACCACGGTGGCTTGTCAACCGGCTGAATACGTGGAGGATTTTGAGCATGTATAACAACGACCTCACCGGTGCAGGTGAAGATATTCCGGTCAACGTGCTGAATGGTAGCGTCTATTTATCTTCTTTGTTAGCAAAAGTGTTTGTAGTCAAATGTAATGGTCAGGATGTTTGCATAGCTGCAATATTAAGCCATACTCTGCATATCATAGCGTTTAGTGAAAAGCTCCGCTCCTTCTAGTGCACCTTTTCGCTAGGTGGATTGCATCAGTTCGTGAAATTCAAGCAACGCCACAAATGACGGGAAAACATGAGAGATTATTGTAAAACATGTATTGTGTGAAAACAGAATACAGAATGTTACACACTAGAAAAGACTTACACACAAAATACACAAGCAACAACGAAGGAGTACAGGTTCCGTTCGCATGGTAAAACGTTAAAAAAAATCTGTTTTTTTGTCCACGTCACACACAAAAACATGCAAAATACACAAACCACACCGATGCACGTCAGGTCTCGTTCGCAGGGTAAAACGTATACAGGGATCCGCTTGTCTCTCCGCGCGACAATACAGCGGGAGCACTAGCGGAACCGCTGCAGCATCTCTTCTTCACGCTGGAAGGCACTCTAGAACGGAAGAGAACAAATGTTAGCGAGTTACAAAGCATGATCTGTATCGTGTTTGCGTTCCAGATTTTTCTAGGAGCAGGAACATTTTCGAAAGACTACAATCGTTCATTAGGGAATGGTGGTAGTCTTCAAGATCCTAGCAGATTTCTAGATGTAAATGCGTTGAATAGAGGATAACTGTTACGTTGGCAGTATGCCATACACACGGCAAGAGGCAGGAACTCAAAACATTAACATTGCGTGTGTATCTCCACCATGTACTCCCGGATATGTGGCTGAGACAATGAACGTGTGCTTAAAGTATTCGCCACTCGACTTGTATTGATAAACTTGAACGTGTTATGAGATTGGAGGTTCGTTGCGAAAGGTAGAACAGGGAGGAACCAAGAGAATGTTGTGCAGCATAGAAAGACTTAACATGGTGCGGGTATTAAGCATTCCCAGGCTTATGCAAACCTCAGTCACTGGGTAAAAAGCAGCAAAAGCTAAAACAGCAGCAAAAGCACCAAAAATGAAGTGCAAAACGATATCAAACCTAATGTGCAGTTACAATGTCTGCGCCCAAACACGTTATAGGTGCATATGAGATAAGGTTGGTTGAAAAACGAGTCCCCCGCCCCCCAACACCCAAAGCGAAGCACGAAGTTCCATGTAAACAACAAGCCAAGACAGTAAGCGTTCCAATTTCAGGGACGGCAAAACATCCCCGTGCTTGTAAGTTAAATGGCGTTTGGAGCTTAAGATCAGGATGAATTATCACGGGCTGTATTGCCCTAACGCAGGACTGTCCAATGCACTGTTTCAGTCAAAACTTCCAGTTGTACTGCAACAAACACATCAGGCAAACACATGCAAAATACTCCGTACACATACCTTGAAATTATTATACGCAATGCGATGCGTCTCCTTGAGAACTGTGCGGTCGTGGAGAGTCAGGTCGCTCTCCTGCAGGCGCGAGGCGACGTCCGCCATGAGGCCCCGCACCTGTAAGAACGAGAGCTTGGGGATGCGGGGCCTCCTCTTCACCCTGAGGGGCGCAGGTCGAGCCAGACCTCCGCTGGAGCCGGACGTCGCCGGCGGGGTCGCCACCGGCTGGGCAACTGCAGGCAGGGCCACCGGCGGCATTTCCACCGGCGGGGTCGCCACCGGCTGGGCAGCTGCAGGCAGGGCCACCGGCGGCATTTCCACCGGCGGGGTCGCCACCGGTTGGCCAGCTGCAGACTCCTTACTAGTGCTGCTGTCACCTGAGTCTGCCGAACAGAAACACACGTCTAAACGAACAGCGTTGAGTGCTAACGGTTGCAATACGTTACCGACGCAACGACGGCGTGACTTTGAATGTTAATGACGACTAAAACGTTTGAAGATAAAACGCATTGCGCAAGTGTTCAGATTATAAAGCTATCATAAACACAACGCAGTGCTTAATAGTGACTCTAGTAAGCAGCGACTAAAGCAGCGACTCTTAATATGTTCTCGATTAAAGAAAAACATTCCTCAACTTTTATTTCATCGAAAATATATATCGACAACGGCGTAAGTTATCTACTAGGCTGATTTGTATCACAAAAGGAGACATGCTTTACTTGCAGTGCACGAGCAGCACTTTCCACGATAGAGCTTGTTTCACAGAGCTCTGCTGAGCTTCTGCAGGTATGTCTGGCAAATCAAAACACAATAACGCCGATTATAGGCGCGCATCGAACGAAATGCCGTAACCAACCCATTGGATACATGTCGTTTGCGTGATGAGGACATCACGCGAGAGGTTAAAGACATCTCCATCCCATCACGTACCAAAAGACGGTGGAATGTCGCACTCGAACGTTCCGGGTTCCGGCAGATTGCTCAGGATGTTCTCCACAGTGCCATCAAAAAGCTTGTATTCCTGCAAAATGGCGCTTCGTTAGGAGTGCATTTCACAGCGCCACCATTCACGTGCTGCCCGTCATCCAGCATCCACGGCTTCAGATGCCAGCGATACGCAACAGAACGGGTCACGCTGAGGTTTCCATGCATTGCCACATGCCTAGATGGCGATGATGACGTTCGGTGTTTCGCTGCATTTCGCTGCAAGGTTCGCTGCATTTTTGCATCCAGAACGGTCGCATTCGAAAAAAGCTTCGGCTTTGAAAATCAAGCTTACTTACGTCACAAGAGCGACGTACGAGTGAGCACAGATCGCTGGTCACAAGCAATGAGCACATGCTCTTAACAACCAGTAATTAGAGGTGAGATATGATTTGGCATCTCACGCGTCGCAAAGCATTTGGCGGCAACATTTTACGTTGGTGTATTTAAAGGAAGTCATTTCTTATGTAACCGCATGGCCATAAACTGACATCTTGGTGCTGGAATTTACACTACAACCGGCGAGATGATGCATGACCAGGGAAAGCAAAATAATTGTTATGTCACTATGCATTTCAAGTTCAACAGCGAAGCGCGCCATTTTACACAACAAAAACTCCTAATAGTCCTTTTCACTTCATAACTCAGCATTTAACAGAGACCTTTTTTGCAACCAAATCTTAAACATCTCAAAAATATAACTGAGAGTTTTTAGGCCACTGGGCTGTTGTCCGGGAATAAAAAAGCATCAGTTTTTGCTCCAAAAAGATATTGTTTCGTCACCATGTTCGTTTTCAAATAATCCATGCTTGATTTACTTATAATTTGATTGATGACATAATTTTATCTCATGTGATGTCACCTTCGGTATTAAGCTGGGAGTGTGTAATAACGCTGGCATGACGAGACTAAGCTGTGTTGATCGGCAACTCAAGTCACCTTGCAAGGTACGAAAGTGTATGCCGATTATTTTATTATTCGAATCTGAACGATAATTATGAAACTGAGGTGTGTGATCTCATCTGTATCAACTCTTTTAACCCAAGCTGTCTGTGTTTAATCGAAGGCACATTTAGTTGGCTGTACAACACACTTGGCAAGCGTGGTACCACTCGCCAGAGTTTTATTACACAATGATGCCGTAACGGCGAAGAATCAGACTGTCTGACCACGACACAAGCTACTTAAAAAGGCGACCACTTACCGTCAGAATTTCGCTGACGTCAAACACAATATCCGGCAGGAAGTCCATGTCTTCAGGAAGGTATCCCACGGAGCACGGATGACTTGCACGGCACTGCTTCGCTGTCGTCGTCACCGGAGCAACTGACCCCTGCAACCCTTTCTGACCCCTCAAAGCGCAGGTTTGCTCGCTAGCTTTTCCAAAAGGCGTTGAATAGGGGTGGTCAGGGACCCGGCACATCCGACGTGTTAATTGGTCGTCCGCTAATCCCTGCTGACGGCCGGGTGACAAGGTGCGAACACGGTGGTGTGGCTTACAGAGGCGAGGATTAGTACCTGCGGGACGCTTTCGAGGGGATCTTGCCGTCGACCCTTTCTTCTGACAGGCAGTGCACTAAGCAGCCGCCCGCGAGCCGTTATCTTGCTTTCAAACGCCGCTCTGACTAATAATTACTAGTAATTCTAACTCGCCTACATCACGAGTTAGAACTACCTTGCTTGCGCGAAAATCGCTAGGACTTGCAAAATTCCAGGCAGTTAAGAAAAAATAACATAATATATCAGTTCTTTCCAATAAGATTGCATACCGAAAGCGACTGAGTCCAGTTTATTATGATATTGCGGACTAGGTGTGACAGGACTCAGAATGTCTCCGATGAGTTAACTGCTCTTGTCCGCTTTGCTTCAGCGATACCCTAGTACCCATGTGATGAAGTGTGGACGCAGCAAAGCCGATTTAAACACAATCAGGGATTCACCAAGAGACTGCCTTAAGCATTGGTTCATAGCATGCCGCCATTGCGGTTAGGGATGCTACATAGATTATGTTGCGAGCGAACTCCGCTCGTGGCACCCATTGCAGGCATGCTGATGAAACCAATGTCATTTGCCGGCAGATTTCTGAAATCGTTGCCCTGATGTTCGTTAGGTCACTAAAAATACGATAAATTGTTTGCCAAAATAGTCCAAGGGTGTCACCTACCTATTGCGCGTTCTTCAGGTGTGTGAAGAGGGCCGCTGTATGGAACGCTAGTATTTAACAAAAGGCCTGTGGTGCCTGCGAGACACATGATCTGTGGGAGCCCGCAAATGCTTTGGAAGTCCTCTTGTCAAGGGTTTTTGGACAAAACGTCTGGGGAATGCCATGTGATCGACTGCATGTGATGACAATAAAATGAAGGCTTGCCAAAAAGTCAACATGCCTAACAGACAAATCGGTTAAATGCCAAGGTACAGCGATAGCAAATTGAACAATGTCAGCATGCCACTTTGACCAAGGATCGATGCAGAGTCCCTCGCCGAGTCTAGAGTATCCTTAACCACCGCAGGAGACCCAATAATTACCATGCGAGATCATCGAGACTAAACTGAAATGAGACAGAGGGCTTCCTTTGGATACTAGGCCGCTGACTGGCACGTACCCTTTCAATCCCATCCTAAAGTTATGGATCCGAGGCCAACCTCATTTGATTGCCGGACATCACGGTTCATCGCCAAAAACATCTAGCATTTTGGGCTCCGTCCCTATCCGTGTCAAATGTGTCCCCCACGGACCCAGGTCTTCTTGTCAAAACAGGACCTCCCGTTAAACACTGTAGCTCCCTGACTGACACAGCAGTCCACTGATCGACACAGTGACTGCCTGGCCGACACAGCATCCCCTGACTGTGTTCGCCTGACCGGCACTGTAGCCCCTGACTGTGTTCGCCTGACCGGCACTGTAGCCCCTCATTGTTTCAGTGACCCGACCAATGAAAATCGGGAGCCCCAGCCGTCTCCCCTTGCGCAGTGGGCTTCAGCGACCAGGACACGGAACCGAATCTCTAGTTTTGGTGGCCAGCATGTTACCCTTTATTGGAAAGTATCGGCCTCTGACCAACATATGGCGCTACCATATTGCGTCAGAGCCCCTAACAATGGCAATCGCGTGCCCAGCCTTTTGGCTCCCTCGGAAATGCCGTTTAACAAATGTTATGCTACCACGCACAAGAGCGAGACAAACAGACATTACGTGGACGTGACGTGGTGTCACTACCGGACAAATAGTGATGCCTCGATTGTGAGACGTTGTACGTCAAGAGCTATACGCAGCTATTGCCAAAAGTCAAAATATATATCACTGTTCTTTATCTCCAAGACACAAAGTGCGTATTGGCATTTTGTTGGTGTCTCGAGCATGCGGAATCCCAACGAGGCCATGAGAAGGTCATCATCACGCTCACTGCGTTTGAGTCTCCCCTCAGAACGTTTCTACTCAGCAGACATTGCGTGAATTCGTGGCCCGCAATAATTGTGAACCGAATTCCTTCACGGCTTCCACCAATTCTCTATGTCGCCTCTAATGGATTTTTCGCAGACGCTGACAGCGTTGCCTTGACAACGATGCCCTCAGGCTGCTGGGCTTTATCAAAACGTACAGCCAATTGTTGGCCTAAAAAGTGACATAATACGATAGCATACCAAGTATGTGCATACTTATCCACTTCAACCGGAAATATTCAGTTCACCACAGAACCATTCATTCACTACATCTATGCACCATTTATTCCCGAGCCCGCGGCAAGACCCGCTCACAATTAAGAAACAACAGCATATACGGTCCTCGGACATAATGTCAAATCATGATTCAATCATAACTATGAGGACATGTTGTCTGCAAATACCTCTTCGCTTCCTGTCACTTTGTTCCCCTTTCTATTTTCACAGTCTATATGGCCAGTTACGAGTTGGACAGATGCCTCCAGAACTGACACAGAACGCAATAAACCGTTCTGCATACAGAGCGTCCCACATTGCACACCACCGATCACTGAACACGCCTTTGCGGCGCGAGCTGGCGCAGCCGCCGCTCCAGCTAAGCCACCTGCCTGCCCCGGTACTGCCGCAGCACGCCCCACCAGTCCTGGCTTACGGTCCCACCACTGGCCACCAGGACCGGCCGCCGTCCCGGAGCCCGTCCGGCGGCCAGTGCTGGTGACAGCCACGCCAGCTCCTCCAATAGACCCCTGCCTGAATCGGTCACCACGTGTGACGTCACGCATGCGGGCCGTCCACCAGCTGCGCAACCCGGAGACCGGACTGGTGCCGCCGCTGCCGGTGAGTGCTTCACCAGCTATCCGCCTACTGAGCCAGGAGACGCTCCGACGCTCCTCCCCAGCCCAACAGACTGCCGTCAGCGTCTTCAGACCCTCAGTGCCACCATGTGTCCTCGCAATCCGCCAGGGTCTCGGGCCGGTCCCAGCAGCGTCGGTCGAGCGGCAGCAGCTCGACGTCCTCGGCCGGCCGGACACAGGTCAGGCGGCGCGGCGGCGGCGGCGGCGGCGGCCCTCTCCTGCGGCACACAGCCCGTGTCACACACACCCACCAGCCGGACACGCTTAACACTGTACGACAGACATATCACTATGGCTGACGCACTCAGACTTCACACTTGAAATTGGGGCTGCTGGACTAGTGACAGAAGTACATTTTAGAACGCTGATTGACAAACTCATATGTGACCTTTGGTGAAGCTTACTACCACAATCTTCAGCATACCAACACTAACACTGCATTTCAAGCTCAGAGACGCACGGTCGCTCTACCCCGATAGCATTACGTCCATCGCCCCTACCACACCACAGCACGACACAGGCATAAATCTGCGCAATGTAAAAACAAAATCTCAACCACCTAACTGACTCGTCTCATTCCAGCGCTCATCGACACCTGCTACTACAAAGGTTTGGAAATATATCTCTCTGCCTATCCGGACAATGACTCCACTGCCAAAATACAAATGCGACCCGTGATAGAGGCTTGCGGCTAAAATGCCATCTCGCTTTTTCTGTGTGTCGTCCGCCAAACGTATAGACATGTCGTGTTTTACCTTAGGCATGGCCTCCTTAAATGCTGGCAAATATCAATTTAGAAGAACTGACGATCCACCTTGCCCGTGCGGTCTCGTCTCTGAAGGTGTCACCCAGACTGTCATTTCAGAAGCAATGCAATGCGATTTAGCATCACTTCCCGACACAACCTCGAAATGCTGGTACCCGGAGTCGGTCTGGGCAGCGGCGAGGGCTGTACTGTATGACATCAGTCATAGCTGAAATAATTACCTACTGAGCTATACACGACTTGGGAATATATGAGATCCGCATTAGCCCGTGGCACCCCCGATTGTCTAACGGCACCCACAGTTAGATTTGGGCCATGTCCGCGGCCACAGTCAGAGAACTGCCACGTTGAAATTACCCACACAGAGACGTGCCTCGTATTTACAGAATTGACAGTTGCACCGATCTGCTATGAAATCGTCGAAAAGTGTTTTTGCTGCAACAAAAAACCTGCTGTTGTTATCGCTCCCAATGAGCAACGAAGTAAGTTTACCAGAGTTACCAGCTACCAGAGTTAAGTCGATCAGAAGCACATCCTCCCATTTCCCATCAGCCCAGAGTCCTCATCTCGTGCCATAATGGTGCGACCAACGTCTGCAGGGCTATCACGCGATGCCATAAACGGAGCGACAACAGCACGGTCACAGACATAGCCCTGAGTGCCACAGCGCTGTAACGCCCACTTGGGAGGGGGAGTGCCCGCCGTCGGTCGACCCCGGAGACGTCAGTGGCGCGTCTGTATCCATAGCCGGCGACAATGACCGACCCGCCTGGTCTGGTAACTCGACCTCTTCGCGGAGCCGCAGTCTGGGCTGGGGCCGTTGTGTTCAGGGTCGAGCCTCCCCCTGAGGCGGCGTCGGCGCGGCGTCGGCACTCGGTCCGCGGGTCGGCGGCTCCCGCTGCCCGGCCGTAGTCGGCCCGCTCAGTCCCGGCAGGTTATCTTCATACGAGCGTCGTACCGTCTCGCAGATCGCCGGCGCCCAGAGCGGTCCACTAGTCGGTGTCGACGCCGCGAGCGGGCCGTGGCCGGGCCAGGGCGGCGGGCCGGGCCAGGGCGGCGGCCAGGCGGGTACGCCGCCAGCCGGCCCCACCAACCACGGCCACAGCCAGGCCGCGGCCGTGAGCGTAGCGGAGCTGGTGGCGTCGCTTGCTGGGCCGGCAGCCGGACCGGGCACGGGGGAAGGGTCGGGGCCGCGGGCGGTTCAGCAGGGGACTCGGCAAAGGGGCTCGGCAGGGGGCTCGGCGGGGGGCTCGGCAGGGGGCTCGGCAGGGGACTCGGCAAAGGGGCTCGGCAGGGGACTCGGCAAAGGGGCTCGGCAGGGGACTCGGCAAAGGGGCTCGGCAGGGGGTTCGGCAGGGGGTCCGAAAGGGGGATCGGCAGGGGGTTCGGCCTGTTTGTCTGGTAGGGGGTCCGTCGGGCAGCCCGGCCAAGGCTGGCTCGCTCGGTCGTTCTCCGCAACAGGACAGTCGGGCGGAGGAAAGGCTGTCGCGTCGCTTGTGGTTTGACCGATCACCTAGTAAGGGCTCATTTATGGTCAGACCACAGGCGCTAGAAAATAGAAAATGCAGCCTGTGGCGCATGTTGTGATTTATTTAGGCCGAGATTGTGATGCAAGTAAACACATGTCTGAAGTTTACCGTTGTTTTGCCGAGCGCAAGATGAGCTCACATCTTATGACAAAGCAAACTGCACAAATATTCAAAGGAGACGGATTTTCTATTCAGATCCAGTCAAACTCTGCGCACATTAAGTATATGTAATCGTCGTAGCGCAGCAATGAGACAAGTACGTGTTGACCGCATAGCTGGTGGCCATCCGGTAGCTGCCCACCGCGCTCGGCCGGCGCCACCTCCCCCTCGCTCGGCCGGGCTACCTCACCTGCGCTGGGCTGGCGCCATTTCATCTTCGTTCGACAGACGCCATCTCGTCTGCTCGGCCGCGCCGGCTAAGTGGGTGAGGCGGTGCCATTTTAACGACGCTCGGCCGTCGCCATTTCTATGTGGTTCGGGCGGCGCCACCTCAGTCTCGTGCGGCCGATGCCACCTCACCCGCTTGGCCGGCGCCGCCTCTTCCTTGCGCAACCGGCACCACCTCACACTTGTTCAGCCGGTTTTTGTCATGCTAGCCTTTTCACATGTTACGCCTGGCGGCACATGCTCGGGTTTTTTGGAAGCTCACCAAAAAAGCATCTTATAACGCCTAGATGGGATAAAAAACGATTACCTGCAATATGCGGCAGCTTTAAATGTACTCTGCGACCCAGATGAATACTACTTCATCTTTTTAACATTAATGTAAGTGTATCTATCATATATAATGGCTGTCGTACTTATCTAACATCACCAGCGAAAGTGGAAGTCATCAGTGATGCCTTGCTAAGATTTAGTAAGACGCTTTTTTCGGTCAATCACACCTGAGCTTTCCACAGCAAGGCAAATCACACAAATTTAGAATGGAAAATTATTTATCCGCAGTGAAAACAAATTTGAATCTACGAAACATTGAAAAAGTTTATTTAAATTCTAGCCTCGAAGACGCAGCTTCAAGTGGCTAAAGTGCCGTAAAATAGGCTTTCGTTGAAGGCTTGGTGAACCTTTTCTCTAAGCTTTCCCCCCAACCGATGTTAGAATCTGATTCTCACGGCCAAGGTGCCACGTTTCCACGTTTCTATGCTGCCTGTGCTTCTAATAGCAAGCGGTGCAGAGTCGTTCGTTGGGAGCACGCGTCGGTCCCCAGTTTGATGTATCTGTAATTCCAGACGTGTTTTGCTTGTGTGTAGCAGCTTCCACTGGACCAGCGTTGCGGAGCCGCCTCAATGAATGTGCCCGCCCGCAGACGAATTCGGCAGCCGCCCCCCAACCTGACGCAGATCCGCATCACGTGCCTGGTGCTGGGCAGTGGCAAATAGCCGGCGCAACAAACTCGTCTGAAATAAACAGCTAAATGGTCATGTCCAGCAACACGGCGCATGCTTGATTTTGAAGTAAAGGTAGAAAAACTGCTACATTTGTACTGAAATCCCAGTCAAGCGCACCGCATGAGCGCGAAATTGTTTGCATTGTTTAAAACATCATCGCGCGTTATCCACCGATGTCTTTTTACGTGGCTTCGCCACATTTGTATTGCTCGGCAGCCACGCGGATATGAAAAGCTACAGTAAGATTGCTAATGGAGGGGTCTGTGCCTTCGAGTGCCGCTGTGTAAATACGCCACTGTCAGCAACGTGAAACTCGGAAGATTTCCTAATTCGATGTGTGCGATTTTGGTGCCCCGGCACCAGCAGCCGGCACTAAATCAGCACCGGCTGTACCGGGGCAATGCCTGGGCCAGAAATTCCAGCACCTCGCCGGTGCCAACAAATGTAGGCCTACGTTAAATTCAGAACAGCCTGGTTCCAACGTCAGTACCAGCGAAACTCTGTCGGCTCCAGGTGAGCAGACGTGCTAGTACTAGCAGAATGGTGCCCGCACAGCCCCCTCCCCCGTGACAGGTTTTAAGCGAACCTTCCACTATTGTTCCCAGCACTCTCCCAGCCCATCGCTGATGGCAGTAGCGCGGTTTTCAAGACAATGCCTCCGGTTGGGCCGATTACCAGAGCGGTCTATCCCGTTCGTCACGTGGTCATCATCCACTACGGGCGAGTGTGGACACGTGACGCGTGACGCCATCGGCGTGGTCTCGGTACGGTATAAACGAAGGGATGGCCACTCCATCTGCCGGCGGGTCCACACAGCATACTGCATGATAGCACGGGCGCATCTTCGTGAGTAGGCCAGGTCGCTAATGATTGACAAGAATAGCTGCGAACAGGAGTTTTCTGAATGGTGCCCACTCACACGGTGAATAGCTCCACCACGAGCCCTTGTATCACAGATCAACGGATCGATATGACGCGAAGTTGCGGCACGAATAACACTATTTGGCATACACTTGATCAGCCAATAGAAAAGAGGGCGAAGTGCTCATGAATAACGAACGATAAAACGTGCGAACAGTAAGTGTTCGCATGCATTTCGTACCACGTCAGTGCCGATACCATGCTCGACAAAACGCATGAATGTCCGCAGGCAATCAGCCATTAAGTGTTCCAATACGAAATTTAAGGAATTTCTGGTGCTTTCACACCTTCTTTCGAGTTTTCGGCGAGCTTTGAACTTTGTGGGCACGAAATGAGGGATGTCATCCGAACGTTGTAGGGAAGGACAATCCTGCGTCAAGAGACGTGAAGATGCACCAACAGGCGCATGTAAAACACACTCAAATACCTACTGGCCGGTATGGATATCTAGCAAATGAAAAGCTGACAGCCTCAAGTGGCCGGTCCTTCAGAGCTCGGCCGTTCCTCACCACACTGGTCACACAGTAACTATGCGTATGTCTATGTCTGACGGGCAGGCGTGAGACGAACGATCCGAAGCTCGACTGCTCCCCGCAGCAGCACTCGGCGGTGGTCTCAGCGCCGGCGTACACCCCCTCGAGCTTCGGTCGAGCACGGAGCTGCCAGTAAGTCGTCGCGACTTGGGCACGCGCGGTGTTCCTCCGGGAGCTCACTCAACACTGATCGCGCGCTGCAGCTGTCGGGGCCCTACCGAGCGGGATACGCGGTCGGCCTAGCGCACGCCGGGCGGTATTGTTCAAGATCCCGCATCTCCATCAGTGACAAGGTGAGTGAAACATTCGTAAGCAACGTGCCCCAGCAACGACTCGGAGGCCTCCGCATTAACGCCAGGGTCACCGTCTGTCAGTGCCGACGGCCGGCCCGACCGAGCGCTTCTCACCGACCGGGTGGTCTGGGTCGCCGCGGCGCTGACGTGGACGGCCGCTGCCGCGACTCCTCTGCCGCGACTCAGGCGTGAAACATCACCGGATGATATGACGTCATTGGCATTCGACTAGACATCAGGCGCAACAGGACATGCTCCATCTTTACCTTTCGTCCTTTCGTACATGTTTATTGCGAGTACTGGCGTGCTGATTAAAGGCTCCGCCGATCACCTGAGTGTGTCACATCACCGGTCATGAGTTTCTACGGGCTATTTTGGGCCGACCGATGGCCAGAAGGCAATCATATCTACCAACAGTATGACGTCACTGGTATTTCACCGAGTGTGTGACGTTATTGGTCATTAATTTTTACGGGCCTTTTGGGTCGACTCAAGGTCATAAAGCATCAGCTGTTGATATGACGTCGCTAGTATTCTACTGAACCTCACACGAAATGGGCTATGTTCCATCTTTACCTTTCGTACCTATCTACTGCAAGCATTCGCGTGCTTAATGAGAGCTCTGCCGAAGGATCTGAGAGTGTGACCTTACTGGTCATGCATTGATACGGGTTCCCGTGGGCTACCAACACATCTTCGAGAATATTTAGTACGTATCCTTGCTAAGAGAGGCAACGGTGTTAAGTTCCAATTAGTACTAAAAGTAGCAGATTTTTAGTACACATAGATACTAAACAGAACAACCCGGTAACCCAAGGCTGACCAGAGGAAATGAGGCTGTGTAGAGGTGGACGTTGTGAATGTCTTTTCTTTCGATGGGAGTAGAAACCTTCTAGTAGCCTCCGGATCGACCAGGAGATCCCGCTCCGTGTCGCCAGAATGATAGCCAGAAGACACTTCGCGATGGAACGGCATGGCGCCTCAGCGCTTCGCCGGATATGGTAATGCGCCCCTGATATTCTACTCAAGAGGCCCCTTACCCGGAACAAATAAGGAGTCTCTTTATTGTTGAATAGAGTCGAGTCTCATTTTTGTTGAAAAGGATGGGTCGAAATAAGCTTAAAAACGAGTAAGTTCATGCCATGTTTGCCTGAGAACGTTAATTTTTTCAGAATGTACTAGTGAAGCAAATAACATCAAAAGGCTTGAGCATACCCGCCCGCAACCTCGAGAGCAAGGACGAGGATGGTCTTGGTTGCAGGTTCCGTAGAACCAAAAGGTTTCGGCCACTGCAATTGCTACAAGATGGCGAGCGCCTTGTTAATCTGTCTTCTGGATAGATTAATACATGCAAAATAAATAAAAATACTTGGATATATATATATATATATATATATATACTTACAAAAACACGAAAAATAGAGATCCTACCTTTACTCTTCCAGTTGAGTCTCCAGATTCCAGCCCCACTTCACGGTGCTTTAAGGGCCAATCCGTTCTTTTCATCAGTAAAAAATTGCACACGTGAAATACGCGCTCAGACTGCCTTCTTAATGTAAGATCTGATGTCATGAAGCGTTCAAGAATACTTTTTCATAGCGTCGTCATTTTCGTCCACCCGTTGGCCACAGCTTAGTATCAGTTGCTAAGCCGACGCTGCGCAGCCTATGGAGACTGCAACGCCTGGGTTCGAGGTTTGTGTTTTCCAGAATTTAGAGTGCACATGTTCAAAATTACGTCACAAAACTTATCTTGATAGCCAATTGCAGTGTTTAAAGGTAATCCTTTCAGAGACGTTATCATTTTCGTCCACCGGTGGGCCACGGCTAAAAGTTATATACTGGGCTAACGCTCCGCAGATCACGGAGACTGCAACGCCTGGTGCCGAGGTTCTTGTTAAGATTTGCGAGCGAGCATGTTAAAAAAGCATGTTACATAAATTGCATCACTAATAGATTATAAATGAATGGTGAATATTTCCAGACAAAACATGGCTTGGCCATGTTAATACACATCGTTGACCACTCGATCTGCAATCAAATTTTCATCTTCATATTTTGATCAAACACGTTGATCTACAATCTACCTTTGCGATGTCCTCAATGTCTATAGAACCCAGATGAAAATTCTGACAAGACTTCTGAATTATATCGGCTTAGAAAGAGTCAACTAAGCCATTGTAAATTAAGAGCCCCGGTGATTGATTCCATGCAGTCATTCAACGCCTGATTTGTGCAGTTTATTGACCTCAAAATACAAACAGAATTGGGCTCACGGTAGCTCCTGGTTTCTGCTCTGGTTGTAAGGTAAAAACAACGATCAAACGAAGGAAACCGTGTCCCTTGTTAACCAGCAAGCTATATCCGGGGATTTTTGGGAGGGGAGATCATCATAAGACGGGCTTTTGCCAACCCTGTGTTCCCCCTTGGCAAGGTTCTGGCTACGCCCCTGCCTACACACAAAAGCAGACCAAGTTCCGTACGTTGCATGATGGACAATGAAGTGTCCGTTGGGCCAATCCATACCTAAGGCAGACAGCTTCCCGGAGGCTATTTTTCTGTGATGATGGGGTATAAGGGAAGATAATTCGGAAAAAATACTGTTGCAGGTGTCCAACACATGTTTCACACGCCATCTAGTAGTAACGCTGATCCAAAAGTATGCAACAGAGTAGCCACACGATCAGCTCGCAGTCAGTCATGCGGGAGACATCCGGGCCAGGGCAGTGACCACCGTTGGCGGACAGGAGCAGGGCCCAGATAAGGAACATATGACAGAGGGGCCTTATTATGTGGCTTGGTTCTTAAAAGCACTGTGAGCCATCGATCCACTTTCAAAATTCTCACCAGCCTATGTCCAGGCCGTATTGTGGCATTTACACTGTAGAGGCAGATGCCTCTTCAATGATCCAAAATGTCTACCCTCTCATTCAATTTTGCTTCCCCAGGAGGGATAATATTAAAACAAACGAATAATATTGGGAAACTGGATAGCCTTATTTGCCAAATGACAGATGAGTCGAATAGGCAAGATTGTGCACCAGTGAGATTGTGCACCAGAAACAGCTCTAGATGCATATCTAGCATAGCAGCCATAACATCTGGATAAAGAGCGATAATAAACTCCATCCCTACCCCCCTCCCGCTGGCCATCGGGCTCCCTTTCCACAAAAACTTCCTGAAGTGCACCCTGAGCTTGGCCCCCCACCTTTTGAAACGTTCCTTCGCCTTTGAGGCATGAGCTAGTTCCATGAACCAAAACGCGCGAGCGTCATCGGCGTGTCGCATGTGCGATCATGATCTTAAATGGCATATAACTGGAGGAAAAGATAAGTCCAGACATAGCATAGATAATAAAGTCTAGCAGGATGAGAATTCAGATACTTTCACTACACGCAAATTTACATATACACCTCCCAGCCGCAGAACGCCCCCCAGTGTCCGAATCATATTGTCCAGGGTACAGAATGTCCAAAGATACAGAATGTCCGAAGTACAGAATGTCGAAGGTATAGATTGTCCAAAGTTCATAAAGTCCAAGGTACACAATGTCCAAGATGAGAAATAACTGTCAAAATGGCGCAAAGTGGAAAGGGACCGTTTCATAATGACCAGTGTACAGAATATCCAAGGTACAGAATGTCAAAAGTACAGAAGGTCCAATGTGCGTATTGTCCAAGGTACAGAATGTCCAAAGAACAAAGCTTGCAAACTAGTTCCTACAGCGGCCGCCAGGGTATGAATGATCGCCCTTATTGGCAGGCAGCGTTGCCCCGCCCAGCGCCGGCCGCGCGCATACAGTCGACACCATTACGAAGACCACGCGCGGGAGGCCGGCCGGCCGGATAACTAGCTTAGTAACAGATCTATGCCCGCTCCACGGAGCCGGCCGGAGCAATGGAGCCGGCTGGAGGCGCCGAGTCGGGCATTAGTCGCTGATTGTCAAAGTTTAGCCCGGTAAGGTTTGCCTGCATTTTGGGCTGTTAAAAAACGTTGAAAGCAGGTGGAATATGAAATGGAATTAAAGCCGCGCTATGCCCGAAAATATAATTGTCGAAATCGACACCAGTGGTATGCAATTCTGGATGCCAATCTTGACTGCTCGATTGCCAGTATAAAGCAGACATAAGTTCGAGTTAATAAGTTTAAACAAGTTCAAATAACAAATAAGTTCGAGTTAATAATCGCTTCCGGCATTATATACCAGCATTGTGGTTACTATGGGATGGATTTTCAGCAGTAGCAAGCTAACATCAAAAATGTTTGGTGGCCAATAGTGAATATCGTTGAATGAGGGTGAGTGTTCTTCAAAACGGTTTCATAGAAACACCCAATATCCAGCACGTGCGGAAAGCTGATCGAAACACAGACGGTTAAATTTGAAGTAATAGATGACCAGTACTAAGAATTAGGTCAAGGTGTTCAAGACAATGACTATAGCGCCATTTCTAGATGTACTATACATGAAAAACGCTGCTCATGTGACGTCCCAAGACGATGCATGCTTACTTGCCCCGAACAAAGCTGACATTTGCGCGCAACAATTTAAATACATGAATACTTGTCTCTTGACATTAAAATGTCTTCTTTAAGCTGGCGTTTCTTGCGCAATGCTGCATCTATCAAACTACGCACGCGATGTGATTACTTCATTCGACATTAGGTATCCTTAACGTGTTTACCTGTCATGTTTTCCTCGCAACGATGTGTGCACCTTCTGTATACGTGCGCCACTAAGGTGTCCAATGAACTGGTCTGAAATCTTACGCTTCGATTATCCCACCTGAACTGTCCCTGCACTTAAGTTCCTGGAGATTTCATGTCTTACCCCATTATTTCATTTCATTTTCAATCCTTTGGCACATACATGGGGATTTTTTATCCCCAACGGAACACGAGGGTTTCCTCGAGCGGTCACCTAGAATGAAATTAGGATGAGGACTGCTGGTCATGCTACCCTACGGTCGTGCATATTGTTTGCGTGGGGTCCCGTGTTTACTATTATATATACATGTAGGATATATATATATATATATCTCTCTCTCTCTCTCTCTCTCTCTCTCTCTCCTCTCTCTCTCTCTCTCTCTCTCTCTCTCTCTCTCTCTCTCTCTCTCTCTTTCTCTCTCTCTCTCTCTCTCTCTCTCTCTCTCTCTCTCTCTCTCTCTCTCTCTCTCTCTCTCTCTCTCTCTCTCTCTCTCTCTCTCTCTCTCTCTCTATATCTATATACATATTAATATATATATATATATATATATATATATATATATATATATATATATACGCACAATTATGCTTAAAATAAATAGTTTAAGTGTTGGAACTCATGTTATGCTGCGCAGCCCTTAGAAAACGAGGGCTAAAAATAGCAAAAAAAGAAGATAAAAGCTAGTACTACTTTGGCTAACAAGCTTGGGATGTGATGTACATATCCCTTTTATCTTAAAAATTGATGGCAGAATTTGTTTGGAGAAGACCCCAAACTCTAGGGGGCACCACAATGTTGCGTGCTCCCCCCCCCCTCCCTTCACGACATACTGGACCCGCCCCTGTTTGCATTCACTCCGCCGTGCAATGTTGGGAGCAATCCGTAGTTCATATATGGTGTTTGCACCACGTTCGTGGTGTATTTTCTGGCATTTATGCTAAACCCGCTTGACATTTCAAAGTACGCGGAGACAGGCCGCATTTGTCTCCAAGACTTCTTCTACGCCACTTTTTAGCAGCGCATTTAGTGGGATTGTGACGCGGATGGCGGGGACGGTCTGCGGTTGAGAAGGCGGAATATCCCTCATTGCAAAGTCCTAGTGTGGCATCGCCGATTAAAAATGTCATCAGGTCAATATGATCTACCCCCGGAGGAAAGAAGGCTGATAGAAGAACGTCGTAATCACCGCATGAAATTGAAAGGCCAATGGCAGAAATTGGTATCGAACCCCCATGGTCGTCAAGGCGGTGGATATGTGGTGAGCGATACGGCATTGCACCATTTCATTGCGCGATATGAAGAATTCCTAGTGAGCATTATGTGTCATCTTTAATAAGTGATTATTGGTCGCCATGTAAAAGCATTCTGTAATTTTTTGGTAATGCAGTGTGACAAAAGTCAGAAAACATTTAGACTCAGCCCACCAGGTTTTGTCAGAATCTGTGTGGTTGCAAATCACCACATTCTAGATCAGCTGAACATGAAGTGAAATTAGTGGTGTGGTGTGAGAAAAGTCATTCTCCCCCTGGGAATTCTGGAAAAGTAGGTGCATCTAGTTTTGTGGCTCGAACGGGTGTGAAAGCATCTGCTTGCAGTGCAGCCTACCAATCATACTGGAATTCTAGCATTTATATGCCTGGTTGGATAATGGTCTTGAGATCAAGAGGTATTTGTAAGACAAACATATTACCATGTGATGATCATCCTACAGACAACTTGCAGCCTAACTAAAGCACTATGGTTACAAGAGCACTTTTTGTAGACCAGCTGCTGGCTGGGGCCTAGTGCATGTTCCCAGCCATGATTCTGAAGCTTCTCAAGCACCATGGTTATGCCGCGTTGACCAACCATGCAGGATCAAATCCTGTTTGAGCCACAAAATCACAGCTCTGCTCAGAATCTCAATGGAGTAATGTAGCTATTGCATGTATCAATTCATGCACATACACATTTACTCATGTCAGTGTTGAAAAGCCCTCATGGGTTGACAACTATTTTGAGTAATATTAAGCAAAATATATATTTTACAGCATGTTATTATTTTAGTGACACTTCCCTGAAATGACTTTGATATAGGCAAATTGATGGTTGAGGTTGCTGGAAACCAGAGACACCAGGTTTGAGATAGATTCTTGGTGTCGTCTGCTAGCTTTTTCAGGATGAGAGTCATGTCACCCCCTTAAGCATAAACAGCTGTGTGCATGAGAAAGCCCTTTGGACCACAAAACTACCTGTGAAAGGAATATTGCAGATGGGTATAGGAATGTGTTAAACCACAAATATTTTATTGAGTTTCAGCAAGTCCATGGGGTGAGTGTAGTATGTTTTAGGCAGGTGAATTTTAAAAGTAGCATGCATTAGATAGTAGACCCATAGTTGCATTGGAAAGCTTCACATATTGTTGAATGAAGAGCATAGATGCATTTGAATGAATTGCAATGGAACGAGAACTGTAAGATGTAGCAGTTTACATCAGGTCTGGTCTCTTGGCAGGTATATATATCCATGTTTGTATACATGACATGGGTGTGTGTTTAGAAGAGTAGCTAATTATTTCCATTCTGTCCCCGGACTGATTGTTCATGGGTGAGGTGTTGGTGTGGTAGATCATATGCATTTGAAGGCACATAATCAGAGCGATTGACCATTGGGTTCATGTTTACAAAGTGCTGTCCACAAATTCTAGCCTGATGTGTAGCCCTTTGAAACTGTCTTTACACTCTTCATAGAAAATTAAGGGTTTGTGGAAAACTAATTTGAAGTAATGTGCCTTGTAACAGCACTGTGACACATATGTAACTCATACTTACTGTTTGAGCTGATGGGGATAGGATAGGAAAGAGTAGATGGACTAGCCAGTAAAACAAAAGTTTGCTGATAATTTTGCTTCCATTTGAGCACAAAGGTGTCAACTTTGTTGTTAAACCTTGAGAAGCAGGAGCTTCACCTATATAGTGAGGTGCTATCTTTGGAGTGGACTGCTGGACTGCAGCCTACACTAAGAAGAGCGGGCCATGCTGTCTGGAGTGTGCTGCATCCACCAGGTGGCCTTTTGTGTTCCAGTTTGACCCGGCCATTCAGCGGTTCATGTCTATGCGCGTGACGCAGTATGATACGTTCCGGCCGACGCTGGGCAACTTCTTCCGCGGCGTCGGTATCACCGCCATCCCCATCCTGCTGTTCTGCCATCTGATGTGGTGGGATCGGGTGAGTCGGGCAGGCTGGCACCAGGCTCAGTCACGTTGACATAGAGCTTCATGCCCATGTTATGCTTGGTCCTGGCTTGTTGAGGCAAAGGAGCAAGCATGTCATAGGGTTTTGAAACTTTGGAAGTTGTGACGTGAAGATGGTTTGCTGACGTGAAAGTTGTGACGTGAAGATGGTTTGCTGACGTGAAAGTTGTGACGTGAAGATGGTTTGCTGACGTGAAAGTGGTGACGTGAAGATGGTTTGCTGACGTGAAAGACAGCATGCTGCTTCCGCGCTGTTTTGAACTGAGATAGTCATTTGCGAGAGCACTGCCTGCTGAGTGCAGTTTACAGCCATGCTTTTTTAAGACTTTAGTCCTTCGCGTTCCTTAGCTTGACACAGGCAAATGTGTGTAGCCTTTTCATGCTGCCTATTTAAATATTGCTCAGACCTGTGTGTCATGGAAACGTGACGCGAGTATCGCCACCTCATTGTTTGCTTTATGTACATGGTCACTTAGATATGGCCACTGAGACATTCATATTTGCAATGATTCAGCAACAATGTCCCTCCAATGGCAGAAGACGGACAGACTGAGCTACCCATTGCATGTCCCGGTCACGAATCGCGTTTCGTAATGAATAACAGGCATTTTGGCAACTACCTATCATGACAGACGTGAGACTGGTGATCGAATAACTTAAGAATGGCGTGTGACAAAAAATGTGAACTTAAGTTAAAAAACCTGTTATCATGAAATGTATGCAAGAATGCCGCTTGAGTTACTTACACTTTTCCACTTACAAGTACACCTTAAGTTACATGCGAGCTTTTCCCGCCATGTCTGATCGTTGCCTCAGTATCTTCATATGTGGAGCAGTCCTTTTAAGCTATATCTGGGAGCAGGTGATCATTTGCTTGTGGCACCATTACCAAGTGAACAGAGCTACATTGCCAGACCATTGCCTTGGTGTATGACGTCATTCATCATACCTTTATGCATAATGGTGATGCTTTATGCATAATGGATGAATTCTGGATGCCGAGAGCAGAATATTTGTCTGCTGCTCTGTCTGAGCCGTTGCACTCCCTCGCTTATGACTTCCGCTCTCCTGAGCGGGGGGTGTATTGTATTTGAGTTTACCCAGGACTAAAGGCCTGTTTATACACTGCTGGCTGCGCTCTAAGCTCGTCTTCTAAAGAAGTAAGCTTCTCATTTGGGACATTTTAAAACCTGCGACGGAATGAAACGTGCGATGTGTTCTCATAAGCCTCATTTTTTTTTTTCAGGAGCGGTTAGAGAAGAAATACAGCACGGGGCAGGTGGCCTACAAGGACCGGCTATGGAAGACGTATCGTTAATGGTTGGACAGTACTGGTCCCCGAGTGTGGGTGGAGCAGTTGTGAATAGTGTGAACACGTGCGACGCAGTAAAATAAACTAATAGACGCAACTACCTGCCAATCGCTAGCACCCGAAGAAGTATTGGTTCCTCGTGTGCTTCTGCGAGATACCTGATAACGAACAAGTTTTGAATCGCGGCGACAACATGCGGCTCCGATACACCGGCATGATGTCGTCAGTCGCCCTTTTTCAGCCATCCACCACATGTTACAGCTAGTCAAACGAAGGAAGCTTGGCGCATCGGTAAGGCACCTTGCACGTCGTGTGACGACCAAGGCGCCGACCGATGTCATAGGAGGCACAATGCAGATGATAACGTGGCGAGAAGAGCCCGTCCCCCCGTTGAAGTCGAACCCATGTGGGTATGACGTCAGTGATAATAGTCGGTTCGCTTCACGAACCTAGCAGACGGGGGTCCGCTTATGTTGGGAGTCGGTACATCAGTTTGCCACATAAGTGCTGGAATATCGGTCATGCGTGCGATTGACGTTGCCTGCAAATACAGGGATAACTATTTTGAGAACACATTGGATGCGGTCAAGTAGGGTATGGGTACAATTTTTGGGAGTTGTTGCTGAAAATTTCGTGGCAGTACAATCACTGGTTACAAAAAGAAAGCTGTCAAGGGTTGGGGTTCGGGCCGTCTAAGCTAATAACTTTGGTTAGGTGACGTATGGAGCGTGAGGCGCGTGATCTCGTCATGAGCAGCATATTCACCTACACCCGCGGTGTCATGGCGCCGAAATGCTCGGGTGGTTTTTATCAGCGAGCCATTCGAGGGCGGAATGAAATCGATTAACGGATTGGATAATCCGAACAAAAATCAGGGGTTTCAGCCCTATCGCTGTCAAGGTTCCATTATGGTTACAGAAGCGTAGTTTTAAAATGCAGGCGTGCTTGCACGGCTTTATGAAGTCGGCAGTACCACATTAACGAATATGTACAATATGTATAGGAGCTCTAGTACGATGGTGGTGGTGTTCATAAGCGCAGGTCCGTTCAGAACGGGATGGGTCGATGCGATCCTATTGCATTGCAGACACGGGCAGCATCCCAGCCCTTACATCGACAAAATGGGTGAAGAAACGACAGCACCACACACGACCGACATCCAAACGCGTACCAAACGCATAGGACACCCGCGGATTTCTGCCATGAAGCTGAGCGAAGACAGCAACACGAAACAACAATGGCAGCACGACTGACCTTGAATGCTTATCCCGCACACAACACTCTACGCACACGAACACACAACCGGGACCCCACTTTTCCGCCGGTGCACCGCCTTTAATGTATCACGCCTTGCTGTGAGTTACAGCCCTCCACATCCGGTGCGTACATCGTCCATGACACTGCTGCCCGCGGGGGCGGACCGGGCGGCGCGCGCGACCGGCTCACTGCAGCGGGTCGCCGGCAAGGCCCTCGTCGCGGCCGAGTTGGCGAGAGCGCTCGGTGGCGGCGCGCACGGCCGCCATCACGGCGTACTTGAGCCCCTCCTTCTCCAGCGTCATGAGGCCGGCCGAGGTGGTGCCGCCGGGCGGCGAGGCCTCGTCGCGCAGCTCGGACGCCGTACAGCCGGTCTCCATGAGCATGCGTGCCGCACCCAGTACCGTCTGCGCGGCCATGGGGCGCGCCAGGTGCCACGGTACGCCCATATTGACGGCGCCGGCCGCCAGCGCCTCGACGAACGAGTATGCGAAGGCGGGCCCGCTGCTAAAGGCGCCGGCGAGCGCGTCCATCAGGCCCTCCTCCACCTTATAGCACATGCCAAGCGCCGAGAAGATGGTCTCGACGGCGAGCAGCCAGTGGTGCGGCAGGTCGGCGGCGGCCGAGTACGAGCAGCAGCCCTCGCCGATCATGAGCGGCGTGCTCGGCTGGCAGCGCACCACGTGTAGCTCTGCCATTTCGGTCTGCAGCTCACGCCGGCCGGCCAGCAGCGCGGCCACGCGCTCGCGGCTCACGCCCGACACCAGCGAGATGAAGCAGCGCGACTTGTCCTCACCAATCACACCCAGCTCCGCCACCAGCGGCTCCAGCACCGACGCCTTCACTGCCAGGAACACAATCTCGCACGTGCGGATCACGCTGTCGTTGCTGATCGTGGTGCGGCAGCCCCATTTCTTCCAGGTCTCGAAGTTGCGGTCGCTGGGCGCACTCACCATCACCTTGGCTGGTACGACCAGGCCCTTGTCCAGCATGCCCTTGGCGATAGCGCGCGCCACGCTCCCCGAGCCGATGAAGCCGACGCGCTGTGCGCCCAGTCCGATGGCGTACGTGACGCGGCTCGAGTCGTTGTAGGATACCTCGAGCTCATCGCGCTCCGGCTTCAGCTGCTTCATAATCCGCCGGTAGGGCGTGGGCGACGAGGCGGGCGCGCGCTTCTTGCCGCGCCGTGCCGCCGGCCCGGGCGTGTACAGCGGATTGCGGTGGCCCAGTTGGCGCTGGTGCTTTTTGCTCTTGCAGTGCTCGATCAGCAGCTGGCGGTGGGCCTTCATCGAGCACTCGCAGGAGGCGCAGGCCGCGGAGAACGGGTCGTCGGGTACGGGCATCAGCCAGTCGCGGAATGCGGGCACCTCCTCCCAGGCAGAGCGGTAGCGCTGCAGGTAGATCTTCTTGGAGCTCTCAGTCGGCTCGCGGGCGACGGGCTCCTCCCCGCCCGTGTCGTCCTCGTCGTCAGTGGGCCGTGGTCCCTCTGCATGCCGTACCACCTGGATCACTGTCTCACCCTCCCGGTTGGGATCCTTCTGCACCTGCACCAGCAGCTCCGTCGGTGCAGGTAGTTCTGCCATAGTCTAGTTACTTGAGAATCTGTAAGTGGATGGAATACAAGTGGAGTGAATGTGGACATTGTATTTCATAATGCCATACCTTTGCAGACCAATCCCAGTGATGACAACACAAAAAATACAGTTTTATAAACAAGCATTTACATGGCCTGTTGGGCTGGTCAATGGCAAGAAGTTTAAAAACTAGAGTCACAAAACCACAGCCCAAGGACTTGGATATTATCAAATATTAAACATAATGCAAGGATGCTGCTATGAACCAAACATGTTGAAAGGGATTGCTAACAGGCAGGGTAAATGTTACAGCATTGTGAAGAGCCAAAAGCTCTTTCAAAATCAAGCAATTTCTAAACACAGAACATACTGTCAAAGGAAAACTTTTATCTCAGCTTTGATGCAACCTGTATTACAAAGGCAATGCACAATTTTGTACACAAACTCAGTTCACACCCTAAAGAGAGAGATGGAGGTGGTAGAGGTTTAATGGTTGACCTTCTTCAGGGGGGGGGGGGGGGGGCAGGGGCTGAAATGCTCAGTGGCATTACTGTGTACCTTCCACAGATTCAGCCAATATAATGCTGTCCATCTGTAAGATGCAAACATGGCTAGCTGATTTGGAGCATCCAACATGCAAAAATATATTGGCTAACACATCCCTAAGATATCCATTATCCTATTGACATCAAAGAACTGGATACATAGTGGACAATTTGCTTCATTTATGATGAACCTATGTGCTTTGCACTACAGAATTGACAACAATCTCAAAGTTCTTAATCTGCATGCATTCTGACACTACTTATTACAAGATTACTGACTAGAGGCATTGGTGTGGGTAGCTAGAAAGGTTCAAACCTATTTGCAGCTGAAATAAAAGTTGAAGACTGCATTTTGTTTTAGTAAGGGAATTCATATAACCTTTCAATCACTTGTCCTAGTGATGAGCATAATAAAACATTTTGTCTTAAAAACAAACTGTGATGCACACTACTGCACACCCCTTTAGACTGCTACTAACTACTACCTGCAATAGCAATCTTAATGTTTCGGGACCATGGCTCAACCAGGAATGAGACCAGGTCCTCCTGGCTATGGCACATAAGCACTCACTACCTTACCATTACATTCTCACAAAATGATCTTGAATAATTAAAATCCAAAACAATTTCACAGTGCTCATAGTCCCTATTGTCTAGACCTTTCTCTCTTGTGTTCAAATTCTTAGTTGAAGCCAAACAGTTTAACAGCATGTAAAATCAAAAGTGGGAATTTTCTTACCATCTTTAAAACCTTCTCACCAGTCTAAGCAATGCAACACTCTTGCAAAAAAATGATATGAATTTGAGCACAAAGCTGATGTCATTATTACTCCAACATACTGCAGATGCACCTGACCATCAAATAAAAACCAAGTTGTTTCCCACCAAGCACCATGTACATGGAGAGGGACAGTTCACCATTGGTACATGCACTTCCTTGACCCATTGGACAACACATGCTGGTAGCTGTTGGTTTCACTTCCTTAATTGGACCCATCTTAAAAAGCATGCCACCTAGGTAGGTATGCACGTACCTAAACTGTTAAGTTGATCTGCCTCTCAAACATTAAGCCACCATGCATGTTACAACGCTTTGTTTCTCATGGTGTCATCAACTTTGGACACTGAATGTTATATATCTGCTTGGAAAGTTATCATTCAATGAGATATGAAATAGGACCCGACCCCAAGCAACATCCGCATTCATGCGGCATGCACCAATCGTGCACCCCAATCTTGACTCCTACATGCGATTCAAATTTACTCCGGAATTACTAAAAATCTACCAGCTATTGTCCAAGTTTTGGTCGCAGCCATCTTGGCCGCCATTTCGCTAAAGCCTTCACAAGAGCGAACAAAGCCGTTACTCCCGCTGATCTAGTCCCGACAAGGTTTTCTATACCGATTACACGATACATCATGCCCAGATGTTATTTTTTGCAAAAGAAAGTCAACCCGTATAATTCTTACCTACTAATAGTAGCACTATATTCCTACCAATTCTGTTGATGTTGGGGAGAAACGGTTCACGTTATTTCTGGCACATCACGCAGCGATATCTGAGGATTGCTTTGCGAACCTAGTGACCATATTTTGATTGTTTGTATTTTGTCAAAGCAAGCTGTGGATTAAACTTTGGACTTCACATGTCTCAGAACCTATATAAAAAAGTATTTTAACCTGCTACATTTACAAATATGAGCGAAGTTCTCGATAAGGCGCTGCTTTTGCCTTGGCTACCACCAGGTGGCGGGCAGTCTCTATCCGGCCGGTCAACACGTCCTAGAGCCTAGTTAGTACGGATCTTCGTTAAGAGGGGAACGGATTTTAGCTAGGGCCTGAGGGGTTTAGTACCGATTCGCACCAAAAGTGGTGATGTTTAGTACTTATAGATGCTAAACAAAGCAGCCCGGTGACCCAGTGCTGAAAGAGGAAATAAGGCTGTTTAGAGGTGAATATCGTGAATTTCTTCTCATTCGATGGGAGGAGAAAACCTTCATCATTTTGGGATACCAATTCCCATTTGAGTACGAGTTGCTCCTAGGCCGCGGCAAGGTCGGCCGGTTGGTGGTCAGCGGGGAGCATGGTGGAGGTGGTTAGGAAACGTCATTGTGGGATCTGCAGCGATCCAGGGAGGACGTGCCCAGGAGGCTGTCGGCGAGGTCATCAGTCAGCGGATTCTTTCGATTGTGTTTGTGATTGTGTTTTTCAAGTGTCTACTTTGTTCCATTGCTCAACGACAGACTAATAAAATTTTCCAAATCTAGATCTGGGTTAGGGGTGGGAATTGACGCTGACCGACTGAATGGAGATGTGGTAGTGCATAGTCGACCTGGGAAGCGATCCCAAGCCGAAGATGTGGTGGAGAACTTCTGGAATGACGTCGTGGACCGTAATGCCGGTTCATACCTGAGAGTGACCTTGGAATGTGGAAAGCCTATGAGATCCAAGGGATGGCCATGGATTCAGGCAGGACTTCGGAATATTATTGGTACACAGACCAAAGTAGAGAAGGCTAGCCTCCTCCGGGATGGAAGCCTCCTGATAAGAACAACAAAAACAAAAGAACAGAACCAAACTGAAAAGCTTCTGAAGGCATCATCACTGGTGGGAGAGGAGTGTGAGGTCTACCGTGACCCCAAACTTAACATTAGCAAAGGCACTATACATGGCTATGACCTAATGGACCTTCCTGAGGATGAGATCGTTCACTGGTTTAAGAAAATTGGTGTGGTGGGAGCAGAGGTTTACAAAGAAGGTGGGAGGAAGGGTCGAGAATACCCCTACCATACTTCTCACCTTTGGTGTGCCAACTTGCCCCCCCCCCCCCAAACTTGAACTGGACTACATAACCTACCATGTCAAAAAGCATGTGCCCAACCCATTAACTTGCTACAGATGTGGTAAATATGGGCACCCTGAGGGAAGACGCACAAACGACCGAACATGTCTGAAGTGTGGTGAGCATGTGCATGAGGGTAAATATGAGGCGAAGTGCATGAGTCGTGGCGCGGCAGGGCACACTTGTCTGTCACATGAGTGTCCTGTGTGGACCAAGAAAAAGACGTATGTACCCTAAAAGTCGAGCATGAAATCCCCTATGCCGAGGCTAGGAAGCGATATAATGCTAGCCGTTAACCTCCTGTTCGAAGGACATACTTCACTGTGACATGTGCCCCAACCGAAAACAAAAAGGAAAGGAATTGAAAGAGAAGGTGGAAACAAATAACATAAACAGGGTTCAGCGAAAACACGTGCGCGGACACACTGCATCATCCCACTCACCTGCAGTATGTCATTCGTGAGCACTACCATGCTTGCGCAGACCATAGACCATATGGGCCTCGTGACATTTGAAACATCATGCATCAGAGACATGGTGTCTATCAACATAGAAAACAAACCACTCACACAGCTACCACCTAACGACATGCAACTGATGCGACTTCTCCCCCCCCCCTTCCCTAATGCAACCCTACCGGACAAGTGACATTTGAATGTGGTTGATGCAAGTGTGTTTGGAATTAGAGCATCCAGCATGTAAACATTATTTTGCAAAGGTCTCGACGGCGCGTTTCATGGCAATACGATAAAAAACTTTAGTATTTGTACTGTGTAAATGTTTATAAATGTAAATGTAAATGTTTAGTATTTGTACTTTGAAATGTACTGCTCTTGCTGGAAAATGATTATGGAACTGATCGAAACGTTGAATAAATAACTTTGGCAACATTCTCCATCGGCACTCCAAAAACGATGAGTGCACAATATGAAGCCTTGAACAAACTACCAAGGACATCAACGCTGACTATGTTGCGATGGACAGCCAGCAAGGTTCAAAAGAAAACCTGCTTCCTAAATCCTCCGTTACGTGTGTATATATATACATATATATATATATATATATATATATATATATATATATATATACATATTGATATATGTAGGCAGCAAGTAGCGTTCTATAAACGCGTTGGTAAAAACCTTGGCGTAGGTGCATTTAATAAGCTTTTTCTGCGCTTCCTCCAGTTTTCTGATTACGGTTGTCTGTCCATTATTGAGACTAAAAAGTAATTCACCGATTTTTGGCATTTATTGGTTGGGTTGATGTTTCGGAGTTACATATTCCATTTACAAAGGTACACACATACGGCATACAAGCGACGAAAATGTGATTACATGTTACAGTAAGGTATAACCAGTAAGGCATAGTGATTAGGCATAACCAAGATCAGTTTAATCGTCAAATAGCCCAGTGTCTAAATAAGGTAGTCGGCATTTTTAGGAGCATAGGGATTGAGGCGGCAAACAATGCTGAATTGTAAGATATACAGTCCACTGATGGTATCGCTTGTCTCTAAATAAGGCGAGGGGTGGCTGAGGGGTTGGTTTGCTTGTTCAGTTCCGGTGACAGTGTTTCAATTGCGCCAGCCTCCAGAGAATGAAGCTTCCTCCCAGAAAACTAGAGCAAGCGCAGAAAAAGCTTATTAAACGCACCTACGCCATGGTCTTAGAGAACACTTGCATGCGATATATATATATATATATATATATATATATATATACACACTTCACACACTTCGTGTATCATACATTTGCCGCTGATCCGGGTTATACCCAGAGGCGGAAACAAGTATTACAACGTGGGGCTGAGTGGGAAAGCTGCAATTTACGTCGCAACTCTGCGTGGTATGAAAATTGAGTGCATCGTGTATCCTCAAGATCCTGCTTTCGCCACGAATTTGAGGTGCCTTACAGCGTTGCTTTTCGGGTCGTCAGATATGTAATATGGAAATGCCAACAATGACGGCGGCTTAAATAGTCCATGAAGTTTGAGAAAATAGGGAAAGTTTGTCCCACTCTTGGGCCTTCGCTAGGACGCCACCGAAGTTGTCTGGCCACTTGTAGAGGCTTTTCGTACCCTCAGTTTTAGATGGAGACCTGGCCCTTCCAAATCGGTACCCATATGGCCCTATTTGTCTGAAAAAAATAGTTGAAACTGGAAGTGTAGATGTGATTTTTGCTTCAGCGATGATTGTTGCAGTTTTTCTTCGTCTTTTTTACGTTCGGTGACCTAAGTCACCGTACAGTGAGGCACGTTCCACAAACCCAGTTCGCTCAAAACTACATGAGGGGTCCTTTGTGGCTTGGGTGAATATCGGCATTGATGTGCAGTGCCCGACGTGACTCGACGACCGGCATCCTCAGCGCGATATCATGGCTGACCGCGAAACGCGTTCATGTTTACTCCGTGAAACATATGTTAGACGGTGCTCCATATTCGTTTAGGGTTTGAACAGAAAAGTCATCTTAAAGACCAGTCTGTGTAGTTAACAGCCCTGCCCATATTAAGGCCATAAACCCCTCTAGTTTCTGAACTGCATGCCCGCAAATATAAGGAGTCTTTTTCGAGGAGCGTATTTCTAGATCACCTTGGCATTCATGACGTCGTAATAAAGTCCTTCAAACCCTGCCACTCCATAAGCCGTGCACTGATTCAGGCCAGTAAAGATGTAGTTGTAAAGTCGTTTATATCAGGCGTTCGTGATCGCGATTTTCAGATATAACGGCCGTCGATTGGCTCTCAATGTTGTGCAAGGTGCAATGATATATCATAATGTACCAACAATGACGCATCGAAGAGTATATTTAAGTTGTCAAGTGTAGTTGTGATGAATATTGTTCACATAGAAAAGGAAGTGGTAATAGGCTTATTCCTTGGAGAAAAACGAGAATAGAGATATAGATGCATTGAGATTTCGGCAACGTCCCTGTATTAAAACGAACAACGAAGGGAATTCACTTCGGCTATCTGTCTGTTGCGTACTGCACGACGCTTGAAATCTGCGTCTGCTGGCAGTCACCCCTCGGCCTGCACTTCTTAGTCACGCAGCCAGTCGTATGTTTCGTAGCCGGCCGGGGCATCGTGGCCCGTGAGACGGGCACTTGCCGCTGAGTACTACAGCGGGGAGGTCGTGCGAGCCTACTTACTCTGTCAGATGATGATTTGAAATACAGAATCACCCGACCGATGCGTGTGTCGTGAGTGGATGTGAAGGGAACTGAAATGGAGGAGAACGTGCGTTGAGAAGACCAAAATAGCCCTCGTCGCCCGGTACACGAATGCTGAGCGTTAAACTGTGGGTCTGTTTTGCGGATCAGGTAAAACCTTGATGATGACGCGCTGCATGGCACGCAGAGTGAGAGCTATGTACACCAGAAATGAGGCTTCTTTCGCATTGAGAGGCAATGGGGTCCGTCGAGAGACGTGGTTTGATCAGGTGCGCTTGGCACGAACGCCTCAGACAAGCCACTTAAATAAAGGAAGATGTTGTTAGATCGGCAGAGTGAGTGACAGAAACGAGGTGTTTCAAAGCCAAAAAATTGTATGCTGTTAGCGTGCTTTCATGGCAAGCAATACATCCGTCTTTGTCTCGCGCCTCCAGCTCAGGTAGGGGTCAGGCAGACGTTATCACTTTGAGACGTTACGTTTAAGACAGAGTTACCTGCGGAGAAGGGAGGAGGTTGCCAAGGATGGCAGTGCATGACAGTGGGGAGGGATGGCTGAAAACGGCCATATGTTACACCGGAAACACCTAAAAACCACCAGACCCCGAAAACACACCGTGGCCGGCCTGGATAAATGAGCAAGAGTGTGGTGCTTGACGCTAATGCCGTCGTCTGTGGGGCAGCTGTCGGACCGACTGTGGACGGGACGCAAGGCGGCGTACCGCTGGCCATAAATCAATCAAAGCGAACCGGCTGGGCGGCGTATCGGCGACAATTAACCCTGCCACCGGCTAAGGTCGGCAGCGAGGAGTGGGCCAGCTTACGGTGTAGCGCACGAGCTGAGGGGCTGTTCGGAATCCATAGGTTAGATCCATAGGAAACAGGGTGAGGTATGGTGCCAGACCTAGGTCAAAATTAACCTTTTTTACTGGGTTTGCTTCATGGAGTAGCTTCTGATGCTCTTTTCGAATTTTTGATAACAGCGATAACAAGAGACATTTCTCATCGACCTTTTAATGATCAGAGTAGTTCATTGACCTAAAATGACCTCAATGAACATTTTGTGTCCGGGAACTTACCGCGTATCATTATCATTAATGCTTTGAAATTTATAATCTAAACAATCTGGCAGGCCTTTGGTCACCATGACCTTCTAAAGGTAAGGCAAGACCACTAGTATAACATGAACATAGTTACATTTTGCTTAGAACAGGCACCTAGGTTCAGGCTATTGCATGAGATATGAGGGCACTTTTGGCACCAAAATTGAGTTTGACTCTGTTTGATCTTATTTACCCAAAGGTCATAATGCATGGATCTCGAATTTTGACAGAAGCCAGTTTACATGCATACCAACCCACCCTGTGACCTTGGTTTCCCTAGCTCTTAGTTTTCCTTTTCTATACCTCAAGGGGTCAAATTGACCCCCCACCAGTGTTTAGAAATCCGAAACTTTGGGTGGAAATACACAACCCAAGCAAGTTATCTTTTATGCCCACCATTCTGTCACCGAGCAGTAAGAATGGAAAGAATATGACGCCATACTAACGTCTAGCGGCAGGAGTAAAAGCTAATTAATTGGATGTCACGATTGCTGGATATTTTGAACATAAGATCTTACAACTTCGGATGTAGCAAGCTTGGATGCTGTGAGTTCTGCCAATGACCACGGTTTTGATGTTATGACCGCTGGATATTGCGATTTTTGATAATACGAGCACAAGACACTACTATCTCGGGCGTTTGGTGGCTCCCTCGGTCGATAGCCCTCAGACAGCGCTATCAGGCGTACATGATGGAAGCCTCCGTGCGTGATTGTAAATGTTTCTGAAACGCTGGCATGATTAAGTTTGTTCGCTAAAGTTGGCGGCTAGTATATGGTAATACACTGCCTTCGGATCATAGCATGCAAAATAAATTCCACGGCCGAACATTATGGTGCCAGCCTGTGACCTCCGGCCAGTGCTATCAAACGTGCATTGTTACAGTCTCTGCACGCCAAAATAATTACGTTCAAAACACTGTTGTGGTCTTGTGTTATTATTCCAACACCACTATATCTGCGTCTCAATAAATCAATAGAGGTCGCCCCCACTCGGCGATACGCTGTTGAAGGCCACGGGGGGCTATAAAAAAGGTGTCGTCGGACGAGCGCCATTTTACGGCGCTAGCCGATGACCCCCGGGCCGTGGTTCCACACGCACCCTATCGCAACTTCCCCACATTGTTATGTTTGTTATCTGCTGTCTTTTACCTACCAGGGGATATCCCTTCCGATCTAGACAGGATACCAAGAGCTTCCCTGGTGCGCAGATCTGGAACGCATGCAACATTTGTGGAGGTAGATTGTTTTAATCTCTCATCCATATTGTATGGGGTCGGCGATTTCTTGCCTTATATTTTCCGAACCTTCGTGGTCTTGCGCGTGGATAAAGTGAAGTATGGCCTGAAGGAATTTTGATCTATCACCGTTCTAGCGCCCGCCCACCAGCGCTTGTCAGCACAGAAACTTCGAGTCAAGGCTAGATGCTCATCAAGTTCAATGGACTCAGTAAAACTCTTCCTTGTATTATCGTGGACGCGACTGGCGAGAAATATTGCGATTATCGAAACTTGTTTTGAGTCTGTGATGATTTATAGAAGCCAATATTAACGTGAGCAAGAGGAATAAGAAGTCGCACCACAGCATTCACAACCAGCATTGGGCCAGTGCCTGAACCGACAGTGCCGGTGCCGTGCAGTGACAGATCTTAATCAGAAAACTTCGGACACCAGTTCCGGTGGCGGTATTAACATTACAGTTCCATTCATCAAGCTATATGTGTGCAACCGGGCTGGTCCCGGCCGAAACAGTAAGAAATGAATCCACTTACGCCCAAAATATCCCAAAAGCAGGTTTTTGACCACATTGCCCGCACTTTCACCTTGAAGTTCTGCATGGGGTAGAGCTCAAACTGGAAGGAGAGGGCTTCAGCCTCTCCCCCAGCTTAAGTGGGTAGGAAATCAAACTCATGGTTGAAATCCATGAGATGTTCCTTGTCCTCGAGGCTGGATGATCCCAACTGATGTGCCACGACGACGGTAGCACAGTGCTGCGGCGTCATCTCGCTTTCCGTCATTCTGTCAACAACCAAATTCAAAACCCAACTGACCAAAACAAATCCAAAACCCAACTGACCACCTTGTCCTCGAGGCTGGATGATCCCAACTGATGTGGCACGACGACGGTAGCACGGTGCTGCGGCGCCATCTCGCTTTCCGTCATTCCGTCAACAACCAAAATCCAAAACCCAACTGACCAAAACAAATCCAAAACCCAACTGGCCAAAGCAAATACAAAACCCAACTGCGCCTCGACGATGCGGGTCATGTTCGCACCGACGTTTATCTGGATGATTTCCCCACTGAATGTGAAGACATCGCAAATTGTTTACACTTATTGGCCTGTTTGACATCAACAGGCGTCGGAATGGCGATGCTGCTCGGTGTCATGTTACCGTGGATCACGCCACTCCGTTGCGGACAGGTCTGGGCGTCTTGTACATTCATTTCAAGCCATGCTTTACATTGACGCATTACATGACTTATTTTGCAACACAGAAAGCTCTGTCGTGCGGAGGCCCTACTTCTAATATGACAGTTTTAGGCTTCGAACTTTCAGCATTGAGGTCTGGAAGCGTTTCTGATTACTGAAGAGCTCCGAGTTCCTTGGTCCACTCGTCGGACATCCCAAGTCCACTCTGCCGTGCGCATGGTGTGTGGCCACTCGTCTGCAATGTCTGACCCGTTCTGGGACCTGAGCCTGCCGGTCCCGTTCAAGACGGACCACGTGCGATTCCAGACCAGCTTCGGTCTTCTCACGAAGGAAGAGGTGCTTCATGGAGACGAAAACCCAGTCTGGTCCACATGGCAAAAACGTCAGAAGTGATCCCGGAACTTCTGATTCTGATTCAGAAGCTCTCTCGCACCCCTGTGGTGCATCTGAAACGGTTCTCGCCGCAGAAAAACTGACAGAGAGTCGAGCTCAGCACAGCTGTGGACGTCTTTGCTAGTAGACTGGATCTCTCACCTTACTCAACCGTACTGGGAGACTGCAAGTACAACCTATACGGTGGGGCCAACCGTTCTGGCATGGCTTGCGGGATTCACTAATCACTGCACAGCCCACTGTTACCACCTGCAATTTCCAGACTGGTGCGAGTATAAGAACCCCGGAGTCCGGCCCATCCCTGTGCTTCGCGCCAACCATTGTGAAGCGCACGCCCTATTCTTCGTGCCGGCTAGTCGCTGACCGGGTGCTGGCCGCAGCGCCAGGACTCTATGGGATTCCAGAGGGTCGTCCCACCGGCAGTCACGCCAACTGACCGTCATGTGAATAACGGCGCAAGGAGAGGTAGCACTTGCGAACGATTATTCATGTATCTGGCATGTTCATGTACGTGTGTTGATGCAACGTAATAACTTGTGAGTGGTCACAAACATATTTCAGATTTTTATTACCAGAAATATTTATGTGGCCGCTCGTGAGTAATTACGCTAGCCTTGACATGATAAGAAGTGCAATGTATTGTTTTGGCGTGTTTTTGGGAGGCCTCTCACCTAAGCAAACAATGAAAAAGGGGTGGTATATAGTCAGTGATACGTGGCTTTTCAGTAGATCAGTTCCGAGAAACAATGTGATTGGTACTTGCAGTGTGTATGGCAAGGCTGACTCGCACACCGTGGGTTAATCTTTAATCCCTACACTTATAGAACTAACCAAGTCAAGTCAAGCGTCACGCGCTTTCAGAAGCGAAAAACGCTAGGCTGGCATCTATTCGGAGAAACTTGAATCACAAAAAATCGGCAACCAGGCATTACATCATTCAGTCTAAGTTAACCACTGAAATATGAAGACCAATGGAAAGGTAGCTATAGGGATACACATGCGCAACTGACATGGAAGTACTTGACTGGCTTACTTGAATGTTCGTGCCTCTAATGCATTGAACCCGTACGGGCAATGCCGAAGCTCAAAACACAACTCCCGCGTGCTGGTCATCCGCGCTCCGACTACCCGTAACGTTGACGTTATGTTACGATGGGAACGTTTTGCTCTGGCATGCTTGGTGCGTTAAGAGCTCGAGGTAGCACATCCCCCTCACCGCCACGCGACAGCCGTCCCTGTCTGGGCATCTCCATGGACTAGCAACAAACACGGGTCTTCTGTGACGCAGCACCGTAGACTGTGAGTGGGCCCCCTGGTCTGCCGTTGTCGTTCAGGCGGCACGCTCCTGGCGCCCCTAGTCTGCCGTTGTCGTTCGGGCGGCACGCCTCTGGCGCCGCTGGTCTCCCGGGAACGAGGACGGGAGGAGGGCGAGCCGAGGCCGACGGGCGCCAGTGCGCGCTGAGGGCAGGCGGTGCGAGGGTGGGTCCGGTCGAGTCCGGCTCTGGTAAACGGAGATGGGGACGTCAGACGCGCCAGCTGCCGAGGATCCTCCAGGCAGGAGTGAGGACGGCGCGTGCAGCGTGCAGGCCATGGTGAGACTCTGACAGGCGCTGTTCTCGCGCCATTCTCAGTGATAGTAAAAGTAATCCGTGGAGCAATGATCTCATTAGCAATAGGGAGTGAGTGAAATGTTTCGAAGGTTCCGGAGTCAGATCTATATCAGTGACCCGAGTGGAAGATATGGCATAAAACGATTATGAAGCCGCAACAGATATTCAATGAACAATTTCCCAATGATGATCGCACCGTTCGAGTAAGTGCTGATCCATAACGTAAATCATACAAATACAGTCACCTTTTCATCTATCTGATCGTGTCCAGTAATGTGAATACAATTTGCCAAATAGCCCCAAACCCCGCGGATGTATTTTGCGCCCAGATCCACGCAAATGAAGGCGCGATCGTCTCCAGTCATGATTGGTCACCTCGCAACAGAAGCCTAGCCAAGTGTCATTTACCTCTCCAAACGTAACCCAATCACTGATGTCCTCAGGCGTTCATCAGTGAGGAAAATTCGGCTCCACTTGCGACCGATCTGTCTGCTTGTTCGGGGAAGTCTGAACCGAGCGCCAGTGGTGCTGAGCGTGGCAGCTGGGGATCCCAGCTGGAGTTCCTGCTCTCCTGCCTATCCTATGCTGTCGGACTGGGAAATATCTGGAGGTTTCCCTACCTGTGCTACCAGAATGGCGGAGGTGGGTTCGTCTTCGTAAATGCCGTGTCCTCGACGTTCAAGGAGATGGGGTCTTCTTTATTGTGGGTACATTTGGTTAAAATTGCTTCGCCCGTTCGTAATTAAGACGGAAGACGAACAAATCTGAACATTACTTACCTGAAATTAACTTATAATTGTATATGGCCGTCATGTCACATTTCCACTCGTCAGCGACCTCAAGACACAGCATAGCCATTTCTGGTCTGATAGGCCTATGACAACGCTGAGTTGTGAGTTACTTGCCGATCCTGCTCGGTTCCGGCTTCCACGCTCCCATCGGCGTGAGGGAGAGAAATATTAATGATCTCTTCACAATTGAACTTTTAGAAACGCTAGAAAGATTACACTTCTTAGGAGCATTGATAATCTTTGTAGTATCCTGTCCGCTCAAACACTAAGTCAGGTGTTACCCTGAGTATTTGCCAAATACTTCGGTAATAACAACAATAGCAATAATATAACGTCCGAGGCGTCCGAACACGCCGCGCCCCCTCCACGCGCCACCACCCAAGGTGAACTCTCTCGCGCAACTGCCACTTTCCTGGCGCGTAGACGCCCTAAACAACTGCCATACACCACAATCTTGCACATACTTGCAACTCGCGGCGGTATTCATGTTGCAGCGGGTATGACAAGGGTTCTGTGCACGGGTGATTCCGATATATTCCCTGATGCTGACTCCCAGAAGTCTTTCCCATGTTATACCCGCTGACGTGTCTAGAAAAAGCCCCGTTCCCTGCTGATCTGCCTACGCGCCACCGCTCAGCACGGCTGATTTCGTGCTGGACGACTCTTGCCCGCTGAAAAGTTCTACCTTCTACCGATTTCCCGGCATGCTTTTGTTGTTCTACACCTGCTTCCGCGCGCTTCCTGTTGTTCTAGACCTACCTGTTTGTCTGCTACTAGTCGAATTCGCACTGCAGGAGTGCCTCTGGTCCCGTGCTTCCTGCTGTTGTGCTGCGCAACCCACCGACCCCATCGGCTAACCCTGCACCGTAGGAGCGTTTCTGATTCCGTACGTGCTGATGCTGTTCTGCACGGGCGTGCCGCTGTTCTTCTTCGAGCTGACTCTGGGTCAGTTCAGCAGCCGCGGGCCGATCGCCGTGTGGAGCATCTGCCCTTTGTTCCAAGGTTAGCCCCGCCGGCCGCGGCGTCCCCGGACGAGCCGTGTCGTGGACGAATAAACAGCCAGCAGGCGCCGCTGTCGCACGCAGGATAGCGGGGTCTGCTCAGCGACACCTTGGTAGATGTCTAGCGTTTCGGTAGATGTCTAGCGTTTCGGTAGATGTCTGGCGGTCGGTGCTGGTAGTTCGCGCTCACATGCCTGCTGAGAGTGGACTGGTGTGTCTGTGTCTCCTCAGCGTTTGTACATTTCATCCATAAGTTTGTTCATTTTCTGGGCATTTGTGCGGCTCATGAGTGCAGACAAGTTTCCACACACCTTCCTTTTTATAAGCCTATCTTATCTGATCTTGATACGCCGGTCAAAACTCGTAGTCATCAGACTAAAACAGCTGACTCCGGGTTACGCATGCATCATGCGCACAGCCGCCATTAGCTTCCCATCACGTTGCCCTCCTTCATGTGTCATTTACATCGTATGCTTCGGCAGGCATTGGTTACGCCATGTTCTTCATCTCGCTCTTTATCGGTATCTACTACAACATGATCCTGGCGTGGACGCTGTTCTACTTGTACTCCAGCTTCACGGACAGCCTTCCCTGGAACAGCTGCGACAACTGGTGGAACACCGACGGTAAGAGGCCGCAGCGTGCAGCGACCTCCTCATAGTGTGTGAGTGCAGTTGCATGTCATTTCATGTTTGCTTCACATTGCCTGTTTGAAAGACGGGGAACAATGAACGCCGTTTATATTTGTCTAAAGGGACCTCAGTGTTAACACCACTGCACGTTGCACTGCGCCTGGACACTCACGCATGAACTAAACATGCTGCTTGTTTACGGTTCAAGATCGCTTCACCAACAAAAAACATGTGGACCAGCTTGCCAAGGTACATCGGTACCCTCTCATGCTTTAACACACCCACTCATGGTTCAGTCGAGTTTATCTGGTAGCTGGCGTTCTGGATACCCCCGGCATGCATATTCTAAGTAAGAAGAAGCAATAAACACGCCTTTTTATGCACGAAATCAAGCCAGCGCTTGCTGAATTTGGTACATGCGATGAAAAACATTTGACTCCATTACACGGCACAACTTTAAGTTTTGCCTCCCGAACAACTGCAACGTAAAGAAGTTATCCACAACCACAATTTATAGTTTGGGATAAGAGTGGAAGAAGATACGCACAAGGTGGTCGCTGCAGTGTGCTCAGAAGGCGCAATGGGGCAGTTAAATAGCATTCGTGCGCCATTAGAGAACGTACCATCCTTGCGAGCTGTACTCATTAGAGGGATTTAATCCAGCTGATAATTTTTTCCAATGGTGTGTTCTTTTATAGGAATAAAATGAGACCTGTTGCTCCAGAGAGCAGTTTTTTAACGCTAACAAACGCCGAGCGGCAGAATGTTACCAGTTCGGCAGTTCTGGTTTCGGCTCACGATGCCGTAACGTTTCAGTCTGAAATACTGACGCATTGCTGGGTTCGGATGGAAGATGCCAGCAAAAGATGGCGTGTCTGACATGCCCGAAGGGCGTTAGTTCATTGACAGAATGTGCATTTTTGTAATGTTTGTAAGTTGTGATAATTGATATATATATATATATATATATATATATATATAAATGAAATATTTAACAGCTCTTCGTCATAGTGAAGCGCAGCTTACATCGATCTGCTTGCACGGAATCGTTTTTAAAGAGCACATTTTGAAAAACTGCCATTGCTTTGAACTGTACTCCCATTGCCTGAGAAATGGTGCTTAATTCACGTCTTCTAGTATGTTATGTGCGAGCGGAAAGCGTCGTCTGATTTGGCATTTAATTGCTTACATTACTTATCACTTTCACCAAGTATTGACGTTTGTGCTAGTTTTCAAAATATAGATGTCTTGCTCTTTACTCCTCGACACAACACAATCCTGACGTTCCAGCCTAGCACTAGAAGCCACATAGTTCAACGGCTCCAATCCAGTACCGGAAGCCTAATAGTCCAACACTGTTAGTTAACGTGAAGGAACGCCTGCAAACACGCCTCTGCTGCATCTTGCAATCACGCTCTGCCGTGTTGTGTTACAGCGTGTCGCCGCTTCGACGCGAGGAACTGCACGCTGGCCGGCGGCCTGCTGAACGGCACCGGAGGCTGCGTGCTGAAGAGCAAGGTGGATGACGGCACCTGGGCCTCGCTGAGCGAGGCGGCCGGCAGTCTGAAGATGCCCGCGGATGAGTTCTTCCAGTACGGCCCGCAGCTGGCTCTGGTTGTGCTGTGTGTGGGACTGGAGGCGGGCTATGATAAGCTGTATTTGCCTATGAGAGCACACTGCGTTGTAAGTCTAGCTTATAGTGGCTGGGAAACAAAACCGGCGGGTCACATCGCCACTGTCTTGTATTGGAACTATGGAAAAAGAAGTCGGCGCTGCGCAACACGCACCGTTACTTTTCGCGCAGTTTGATTTGGCAACACATGTGGACCACGTCGTTGATAGCAAGCAGCCTTTGCCATATTGTTTGTAGGTTGATAAAATCGATGATTTTGATGACTCGTGGAAACTGCATTTGATATCTCGTTAATCCCACGCGTTGGGTTTCATGTCAAGCACTTGGAGCCATTCGGTAACGCTGTGCTGTATGATAATACGTGAGTGGTCGGCGCCGACCGTCGGGGTTCGGCCCTGCCACCTTGCCTTGCGTGCCGCAGTAACTACATGCTGAACATCACGGAGGGCATACACACGCCGGGCGGCATGCGGTGGCCGCTGGTCCTCTGCCTGCTGGTGGCCTGGACGCTCGTCTTCCTGGTCTTGCTGAAGGGCGTCAAGAGCTTCGGCAAGGTCAGACACCACTTAGAGCTATCATTTCGGATCGTGAGCTAGCTTCCCATCGCCGCCATCTGAGCCCCAGCTATGGCATGCAGATGATAGTCACTATGTTTTTTGTTATTCTTGCCTTCGTTGTGATTCCGTGTCATGGCAACACCTGTGCTATGTGTGGAAAGTCTGCACAACTTGAGTGGACGATCTTTTTAAGATGGATTAGATGGATATCATGAATTAGATGGATATGATGGATGGATTAGATGGAAGCCCGATGTCGTTTACCGTTCTCTACGATGTTATCACTCGCGCTCGCTTCACGTCACGGGCCGGCAATAATTTGGGAGTCCTTATCCAAAAGTGCATCATACCTACAAAGTGCAAACATTCCACGCAAACCTAGTTGATACGCATGTGCCTTAAACACGCCAGCGGCGTAGGGACCCCTCCCCCAAAAGTGAATGTACCAAACCAGGTCGCTTTCACGATGTCATAGGATTAATATAAGCTTCCATGTTAAGCGTGTGGACATGGCTTCCCGTCCCCCGTCCCCCAGTTCCTTGTGTGCCACATTCCGCGACCCTCCCCGACACGGCTGCTGTGTTATACCCCTCCCCTCTCACCCTAGTTCTTCTCACCCCCCCCCCCCCCCGTTCCAGGCAGTGTACTTCACGGCCACGTTCCCGTACCTGATCCTGCTGTGTCTGCTGGTGCGTGCCGCCACCCTGCCCGGCTACGTGGACGGCATCTATTTCTACCTGACGCCGCGCTGGGAGAAGTTGGCCAGCGCTAAGGTGGAGAAACTCTACCGTCTTTGATTGGCATGCTCAGGTCAGGTCGTTGTAAGCCTGAAGTGCATGGACGTTACAGTTTGCGTGTCAGGCTGCCCATAGATGTTTGCATGTGATTGGTACTTCTCAGCCTACCCTGTGACAAATAATTTTTTTCGTGACGAAATTCAAACAGAATAATTGCAAGCTTATGTTTTAATGCATGACATAACGACTGCTCGTATTTGGTGTGTGTACCCTGTCTTGTATTTGACCTTCTGTAGCCTGCATCTCGGGGTTCTTCGAGGCTTTCGTCTGCAGGTCTGTTAAGAGTTATCTTTAGAGGCTTTAGAGACGGTTTTTTGTTTTGCATCACTTCCGGTGTTGCGTTGCTTCAGGTGTGGGCAGACGCGGCCATCCAGATATTTTTCTCTCTGTCACCGTGCTGGGGCGGTCTCATCACCCTGGCCTCCTACAACAAGTTCCACAACAACCACTTCAGGCGGGTACTCTGATGATAGGCCTGGCGGTGTGCTTTGGGTGCAGGACGTCCTTGTCGCGCTGTTCTTCAAGGCGGGGCAATAATTCACTTTCCATTATTTGAGATCGAACGATGTTCGAGAAGCACTTAATAGCCACGGAGACAACTGGAGTTGGTATGTAGTCAAGGCGCAATTTGGATTCCGGTTATGTGACTTAGAACAGGCTCGCGATTGCGAATCAATGCGCTGATAATTCGGCTTGGAGCGTCCCGGTCCTTCCCAAACGGACATGGCATGACAAGTATATTGCGTTGCAGGGACGCCATAATCATCTCGTGTGGTAATTGTTTCACGAGTTTCTTCGCTGGCTTCGTGATTTTCGGGATCGTCGGTTTCATGGCGCATGAACTTGGGGTGAAGGTGGAAGACGTGGTGGCCCAAGGTAAGTAATGTCGCTGCTCAGTGCCCGCGCCGGCACCCAGTTTCAGAACCCGTGACGTTTTAGAGCTCCGTTGCACATGTTTGTACATGGCATTTGTCCACACGTTCAAATTCCCAAGTCAGCACCTCGAACATGTGACTTATCAGGATCTGGCGGCTCTTATCTCCCTGGTCAACTGCAGTCCGTGCACCAGCCGTCTGGTATGCGCCACCCGTGTTGTAGTTCAGCCGAACGCTACGTCCACAGGCCCCGGCCTGGCATTCATCGCCTACCCGGAGGCGGTGTCGCGCCTGCCCGTGTCGCCGCTCTGGTCCGTCCTCTTCTTCTCCATGCTGCTCACGCTGGGACTGGGCACGCAGTTCACCCTGCTGGAGACAGTGATCAGCACGGTCACTGACCTCTACCCCCACCGACTGCGTCAGCACCACACGTGCGTGTGTTCTGCGGAGCCCGTGCGTCGCGCCTCGGCTGGAAACTTGCAGCTGGCGGGGTGTTGGGTTTCCGTGGGCGTTTGTGACGCATTTGCTGACGTCATGCGACGCGTATGATACGAGATTTCTCCAAGGCACATGGTTTAAACAACCGCGAGTTAAGGGCGTAGCAGCATGCCAGACGATTCTATAGGTTAGACATCTGCGCGACATGGTCCCGATAGTACTCAAATAACCACGCTATGGCCTGTTTCATGTGATTTCTGTTCTGTTCCCAGATGGGTCCTCCTGGGCAGCTGTCTGTTTATGTTCGGCTGTGGCCTTCCCTTGTGCAGCAGCGGTGGTCTGTACATTCTCACTGTAAGTTTGTCCTTGCTCCATGTGAGGGCAAAGGGAGGGGGTAGGGGAGAGACTGAGCAAGCGAGGACACATGGGAGGATGGAGGGATGGAGAGGTGAGAAATGGATGAAAAAGGGAGAGATGGAGAGGGGGTGGAGGGGGGGACGAATGGACGGACGGAGCGAGGGGGACACTATGTTATAGACGACAAGCGACGGCCCAGCCTGTTTGCAACCGATTCGTACCGTCTAAATAACTGTCATCACCTCACATTTCAATCAATCATCCATACCTTGCTGACCGTGACCGTGCTTCACAGTCTGACCGTGTGCGGCCCTGATCGTGCCCTTATAACTGGCCTCGCCACCTCCGTGTCACCAGCTGCTGGACAGCTACGCGGGCACCTTCTCGGCGCTGACCGTGGGTATGGCTGAGGTGCTGGTCGTGGCGCACATCTACGGGGCCGACCGTCTTCTGGACGACATCCGCACCATGCTCGGCTACTACCCCTTCCACTACGTCTGGTGGAAGTGGTCCTGGAAGCTCGTCACGCCCGTGATGGTGACGGTAGGCCGCGCTGGTAGTCTGTGCTGGTCATTTGATCTGTGCGCCGTGCTGTTGGAGATGAGCGAGGAGTCGTGTGGCAAGCGTATCACCATGTGACGGTCGGCTGTGAACGCGACCATTACGATGGCCTGCTGACTTATAATTAGTGGAGTGTGCAGATGCGTGAAATATGCCTGCAGTAAGGTAAGAATATGCAATCATTTTTTTTTTAATTGGGTCTTCTTGCTGGCAAAGCATTTGCATTAGAAGGCACATCGTACCTACGCTACATGCTGCCGCGCTCCCTTATACGGCCACGCGTGTGTATCTAAACCATGAACTTCCAGCTGCTGCTTTGCATTATTGAACGTGTCTCAGGAGGCCCGTCTTTTCGGCGGCGCAGACTTACCGGCCGGTAGCGTGCAAAACGATCGCTGGCGAAACTCTGTCTCTCTCTAGGGTCTACTGCTATTCACTTGGATCGACCACTCGCCACTGACGTACGGCGCCTACGAGTTCCCGCTGTGGGCGACGGCGGTGGGCTGGATCATCTCCCTCACGTCGGTCGCCATGATACCGCTGGTGGCCGCCATCAAGCTGTGCAGCATGGACAGCAGTTTGTCGCTCATGCAGGTAACGATGCATATTCAGCTACTGTGAAGTTACGCTCTGTGGCGCTTGTATGCGAGTGCATTTCGCAGTTTGTCATGTATGGAACAGCTACGTACAAGGGTTTGCCTTTTTCTACAGCAAACAGAACGTTTACATTTCGAAACACAGGCTCTTAGTGTCCTGGTAAGCACGATGCAGCGTCAGGAGACCGGAGTCAGCCCATGAGCCGTTTGCGTTTTATGCAACAGCGTGCGGTTGATGCAGGGCTTGATGAACGCCCACGGCGATTGCTGAGGTGAAGTATTCTCCTTGTCGGGTAAATAGAATGAAGCCTGTTCACATCACCCCTCCGTTCCCCGTGTGCAGAGGGTGCGACGCCTGACGAGTCCGGACGCCCCCTGGGGACCCGCCCTGCCTGTGCACCGCACCGAGGCCAAGATGGCGGCCCGAGGGACCCACCACGGGTCCCAGCAGATTTGCAACGGTCAGTGCGTGTCCGTCACCGCCGTTGTAGCGGTGATATCTACCAGTGCAATGGCACGGGGGCTGGCACCAAATGTTACGTTGAGTTAGAAATTGTATTGTTGTTGCGTGTGCTTCGCCCTCGTATGTCTCCTCACGCATGCAAGCCGACGCAATGTGAGCCCCATAGACAAAACGAGTACATGACGCATCCGACCGCGAGTCCTCGTGATCCAATGTCCTGTTTTCAGATTTTACCCTTGGTAGTTTCTCGGAAGAGAGTGGAGAGGACAGCATTCCGTATTGGTAAGATGGACGCTTTCGAAACGGCAAATTATTTTGCTATCAACGTCATCGCAGCTAATGTGACTACATAGACTATCTCGTAGACAAGCAAAAACAAACGTGACTGCCCACGAACGAACGACTGTTTTTGAAGCATGGCCTGACCAGCTACAAGCACAAACGGCCGCCAACAGTTAGTAATGGTCCTCGCCATCATTGACTCCTTTGCTTCCGAATTACTTAAACTTCCTTTTTACGCTCTGATCTTCCCTCATTTCAGATTTGTACACCTTGAGTCGCGTCATCCCTGTCGTCGCACCTATGGCGACAATATGACGACAACGACTGGCTGGAATGCGTCGGGCACCCAGTGCTGAATCAGCTGTTATTGTGACGCGACATGACATTCACGCCGTGGTGGGCGTAGCGTCTTCCACGCCCTCAACGGCATCACATACACTTCTTTGGCATGTCACGCAAATGCCTGCGGTTGGAGATGTTTCATATTTGTGGAGTGATGCTGGAACTTTTGGATACTTTTCCGTAACGGTAATTGGTGATCTGCAATATGGTAAATGATCACGGACAAGACGGTGATATACAGCGTGAATCAAGACCAAGTGCAATAGGTTCTTGTCCACGAGTGGCGGTGCTTTGTATTGTGCACGTTTGCACAATTGTAGGCTGTTTCATGGTGTGGCGTATGAAGTAAGCATGTGTTTTGTGAGATATTTCATATGAAAGAACAGGAAAAGGATAAGGCAGTGTTCCAGCACTGTGTCTCTGAAGAGGAGCCGCAACCCCATCCACTGAATGGTTAGCTCAATCAGTGAGATCAATATTGGAACCATAGTTCCCCTAAAATGTCGTAAAATGCTCTCTAGAACGACGCGTGTTTCTCTACTTGTTAGAGATTAGCACCGCAGCCCCAAGGAGTTTTTTAACTCTTCATTTCCTCCCATGACTATCGTTTCAGATGGTTCCAGTCGCTCGCTAAGCCATCATCTCTTATCGTTATGACAAGGGAAGCGTGTACCCAACGCCGTCTGGGTATTTATATGCATCATGTCAGAAGTGAAAATAAATAAATGTTGATGAGAATTACGTCAAAATAAATGAATACTGGCGCATCATATTCTACTCCTGCCGTCCCATACAGCTGCAACTACGTAGGAAGCGACCACTTGCCATCGCTGTCAAGACAGCCCACGCTCAGCCCACACTCAGCCCACGCTCAGCCCAAGCTCAGCCCACGCCCAGTCGGCGGTTGGCCGACACTCAGTCCTCGGTCGGCCCGCTGAGACGGCAAATTTACAACTGCCGAAAACGATGTGAGTGATGCATCTTAACAAGCGATACACCACAGTAAGTTGAACTGTTTGGTGTATCCGATATCCCGATTCGTAGGCTAAACTTAAATCACCAAAACCAAAAACGCGACCTAATTGTCCAAGCAAACGTGCTCTTTATGAAAAGCAGTCGCCTTGTCTGCCAAATTAAACCCCTCACATAAAATATTATACACTCAAAAACCGCCTCCAGCATAAATAAAGATGTCATATTTACCATGCTCAGCCACGGTTAGTCCGTGCAAACAGCCCAGTTAAACCCCTAATCAATGCGTGCGTCATATTTTGACAAGGGGAGGGCGTCACATAATCAGATGCTCAGAGGGCTTATTATAAAAAAACAACGTGAAGAGATAACAGTTTAATGTTTGCAATGGGTTTCGAGAAGTGCACTAAATTAGAGGGCATAAGTTCAACAGTGTTGTAGTAACAATATGAGCCCAAATCTAGTCTTGGCTTACCTGTGCTTTGATCAGTTGTTCGACCACGCCGGATCGCGCCGGATACGCCGGATCACGGTTTTCACTCAATGCATTAATTTCCATAGACTTTTGCGCGACGGACAAATGGTGATGGAGCTTACTTTGGAGACCTCTGCCATCTGTCTGGCTGTTGCTGCATGGACACATAATGGGGTTACGTTTCATGCTAACAGATTAACCGGAAGTACCCATTTTCTCAGCCCGTTCCCCGGGCGAAACCACGGTTGAACTTGGTGAAGCTTACCGAATGCGGTCATGCCGCGTCTAAAATGACCGATAGTAACGAGACGATCTCGAGTGATCCCTTGATTAACTTGTTCTCCCATCGTTATCTTTTAATAACCAGTCGATCGTTGGTTGGCTGACTCTCAAAGCATTTGCTGAATTGTTACCTTTTTGACCTGTTAGAAGTTGAACAATTTACACGCCGTCCCAAAAACTGTCGTCAATATGTGTTTCTCGTTTAGGTCATTTTTGGCATGGTTTTAAGAGGCTATCGTTGTACAAATTTTAACATGGCAACAGCAACACATGCCAGCAAAGGGCATTGAGGTCTTTCACATCCGGCTATAAACGGCATTTAGTTAAATATCATACGGCAAGTTATCCTGGGGCTGCCGTCAAAAGATGATCTACGGTTCGGTGCGTGGTGCGTGTGCGAACACCGAGGAACGCCAAGCTCCTTCTGCCCCCCCCCCCCCCTTCCCATGACAGGGCGGTTCGCTCCTGTGGTTGCGGCAAAACAGCCAAAACAGAAAGCAGCCATGAGTTGGCCGGGCAGCCTTTGCTGCCATCGTGTCCTCTGGAAGAGCGCCAGCCCATGGAGAGTCTGGGGTGAGGGGCAGAAGCCTGCAAAAGCTACAAACGCCCGAGGCAGGGCACCAGACCCGCCTCCACTGGGCGGGGGCCGGGGCGCACCTCACTACGAACGTGTCATCGGAGGGAGCACAGGCTCTTGGAAATGAACCGGCTCAGAGCGGGAGCCCACCTCGGGCCGCTTCCAAGAGCAACGGCACTGTCCTCCGTGCCTGTGAGCCAGCACCGGTCGGCCGTCACTCCCCCACATCGGTGCTCTCGCGGGGGTGAGACGGCTGGCCTAGGCGGCCGGCCCTGAATCCCTCGACCTACCTCGCGGCGTGGGGGCACGCGGCGCGATTGGCCCGCCGGTCCCTCTCACCCCGCCGCCTCCATCGACCCCCGCCGCCTGCGTGCCCCGCCATCCCATCGGGGCCGATGGGTCCGCCCCCCGCACCACCACCGAGAGAAACAGACGGACCCTCGACGTCACCTCCCGCCAGCCGTGGTTGCCAGGAGAGCCCCACCCTGGCCGGTGTCGCCCGCGGACGGCGGGAGTCCCAGGTCACGCCCCAGAGTGCGGTCAAGGTCCGTCGAGTCCGAACGGCGTAGAGTTCAGTCGTTGGGCTCACGGATGGGATCCGAATCTCATTTTTAAAGGCATGACACCTGTCTGCCTGGTCTGTCTGCCGGTGGAAACCGTTCAGTGACGCGCAGGTCAAGCTGTGTGGCGGCCGTCGTTTCAGTGGTGAAAACCTTCAAGTTCCTGGGCGTGGTGCTTGACTATCACCCTTCATATGTGGACCACTTAAGGATTTCCGTGTGAAGTGCTTAAAAGTGTGTGTCACGTATGACATGCCGAGTAAACCGCAAGTGTATGCTTCTATTGTAGCGTTGGCTAGCCAGGTCAAAGTTGGGGTACACGTGCTGGCTTATGATTTAGCACGCGGATCTAGGAAGTGCTAGACACCATTCACCACGTATCCATTCGTACAGTCACCGGTGCGTTCCGCACGTGATCCACAGCGAGCCTGCTGGAAGACGAGAATGAACCCCCCCTTGATCTGAGACGACGCGCCTTGGTAATGTTGTATGCGACAAGAATTAGCCAATTCCCCACGCACCCAGCATACAAACGGACCTTCAGTACCCATCAAATACATTACTTTTCTCCGGGAAGGACCAGTAAAACTCAAACACTCTGTGTGCGTGTAAATGGTTAGCTGCACAACCCGGTGTTGATCAAAACACTAAACAGACCCGCTGCAGCTTATCTCCGGGGCCGTGGCAAGTCGCTCAGCCCCATGTGTCATATATGGCCGTGCCAAGTCGCTCAGCCCATGGGTCATATATGGCCGCTGCCAAGTCGCTCAGCCCATGGGTCATATATGGCCGTGCCAAGTCGCTCAGCCCATGTGTCATATATGGCCGTGCCAAGTCGCTCAGCTCATGTGTCATATATGGCCGTGCCAAGTCGCTCAGCCCATGGGTCATATATGGCCGTGCCAAGTCGCTCAGCCCATGGGTCATATATGGCCGTGCCAAGTCGCTCAGCCCATGGGTCATATATGGCCGTGCCAAGTCGCTCAGCCCATGTGTCATATATGGCCGTGGCAAGTCGCTCAGCCCATGGGTCATATATGGCCGTGGCAAGTCGCTCAGCCCATGGGTCATATATGGCCGTGCCAAGTCGCTCAGCCCATGGGTCATATATGGCCGTGCCAAGTCGCTCAGCCCATGGGTCATATATGGCCGTGCCAAGTCGCTCAGCCCATGGGTCATATATGGCCGTGCCAAGTCGCTCAGCCCATGGGTCATATATGGCCGTGCCAAGTCGCCCAGCCCATGAGTCATATATCACTCATTCAGTTTCAGAAGGGCTCTACGCATCCATCATCGAGCTCAAATAAAAAAGCCCAGAGGCTTTTTTTACAAAGTGCGTACGCTCTGGGCATTTCTACACCGGCGGTGCTAAAACGGCGCGTGGTTCAGAATGCTCAGACGTGTCGTCTCGAAGCAGCGAGCGTATAGCACTGCCCTCTTCGGCCTCCGTTTTTACCGCTGAATTGTGCGCCATTTCGGGCCGCCTTGACTGTGTCTCAAAGATTCAACCTCCATCGTCCACAATCTTCACTGATCCCTCAGCTCCGTCATAGCGATTGAAAACGCTCAAACGTCCGACACTTATTTAATACTCCTGATTGCAGGAAAGCTCGCTGCGCTGAGAGTAAACGGAGAACACGCAGTGTCGGTCTGGATTCTGAACCACGTAGCGCTGCCTGGCAACGAGCCGGCAGACCAGGCCAAGTCTGCCGCGCTTCTTACAACTGACAGCACGCTGCGAATCCCTGCAAACGACATATCCTCAAAAGGGAATGATTGTATGATTGGCCAAATAGCAAATCCGTTGGAGAGGAACCATTTAAACCAGGTCAGAATTATCAAACCATTCATAGGCCGGGTGTCATCATTTTTTTTAAAAATCACGTCAAGAAGAGACAACA
>NW_023595900.1:0-15007 GCF_011947565.3 Pollicipes pollicipes
GAGCATAAAAGGGAGTGTTCCACGTTTGTATGGGTTTCAACTGAAATTAGCCATCTTGAAGATCATTCAGTATGTTACACAGCCCTGCCATTCTTAAGTTTTCTTCTAGTTTTCTAAACTTTTCTAGTTTCTGAGCTACACACCTGCAAAGATGCGTATGTTATTTCGTAATTACTATTTTAAGGTCACCCAGGCACACACGACGCACAATGGCTTCAAATTCTGCTTTTTCATGTGCCATGGGGCGATCAAGGCAAATCACCATATCCTTGTTGAGTCGTTCATATCTGGCTTTGTGAATAGATTTTCAGACGTAACGGCCGTCGGTTGGCGCACAGTGCTGTGCAAGGTAACATAAGCTTTTCAGAGCATTAGCCAGGAGCATTTTTCACATAGCTAAGACAATAGTAATAGCCTTATTGGTCGAAGAAAGACCCGGAGAATGAAGATATAGATCAGTTGATACTTCGGCAACATGCCTTTATCGAAAAAGTAGCGGAAGTGAATTCAAAATTGCCTGCTGATAGCCCTACTCAATTTTTCAGCTTTTTTGGAAACAGCAAGCCTGTGCTGCATGCTCCCCGACCCGGCCTTCCGCCGCACAGCTCCCGCCCCAACGTGCGCTGCACGGTCGACTGGGAGTGCGTCATTTAGCTGCGGGCCGCGCAGCCCATTAAAAAGATACGTTTCGCAAAGCTAAAAAGGTAGGCTATAGCAGATCCTTCACGAGATCGTGGCATGGTGAGAGGATGGTGTGTTCGTGAGCTTGTCTTGCCTCACAGTCTGTTGTTACCTCGCACGCAGTCTCTCGTCTTTCCGCCTTGTCATGCTTGCAGTCCACATGGCTTTGTGTCTTTATTTTCTTGCTTGACTTGCATGTTTATTGCTGGATGTGCCCGTACTGATGGGTGTAACTACCGGTTTAAATGTGATATCGTAACGAGAAGTATACCCCATTGTTTGAAAGGTATAAAACCACAGAAAGATATGGTGCAGATGAAAACTGTTGTTGTCATGTTGTTTCTATTGCATGAGTTTCCGTCGAAGTAAGTGGGAGATCGCTATAATGGTCGAGTGCCATCGTGACAGGTCGTATATGAGACCCTGCAATGTTGACTGCGGCGTACTTTTCATGGAAGTATGTTTTGCGTAGCCAGGAGATCTAAATTAGCTTAGTAACTATAAGTGCAACTCTGGACATTTATCATCATCCAAGATGGTGGCTGCCTTTATCTTGAGTGCCGTTCCAGACTCGAAGTTTTTGTTCTCAACCACCCGATGGATCGTGTGACAAGACGCTTGGCAAGGTTTTGACCTGGTTTTGATAAGTTTTCAATGTCTGTGAATTCCACTGGTGCTGTTATTTGCAATTTGCGGGGTCAAAGTCGAGGCCAAACCGAAGGTCAAAGATCGAAATTGATCATGAATCAGAAGAATTGCCTCTGCTAATCGAAATAAGTCGTTTGTTGTCCTCCCGTACCCATTGTAAGAGAGCACCCACGTAATCTGCGTATGTTATAAACTATCAAATAAGCATGCTCTACGTACACAACGCATGTACTGTAGAATACGCTTTTCACTTGATGAGTACGTGAAGTTGAATCTCCATTATTTTACTTCACTAAGCCTTGGTATGAAGGGCGGTGGGCAGGAAAATTCTTGGAAAGGCATGCAATGTGCGGACAAATAATATTTCTAACTGAAACAGGCACAGCCACCGTTTATGCATGCCTTCATGGACCGCAGGTAAACAGCTCTAGTGCTAGCCGTCCGGATGGCGCCGAGCGACCGACCAGCATTATCCAAGCTATTTTTAAATCGTTCAAGGGCGTACTGCGGTGTCTGTTGTCTGGACACATTCATCTCAGCCGGGGTGTCCAGGTTTAAGCGGCTCTCGCTTTTGCATGAAACTTTTGGTCTTGTCGTCCTACGCCTCTATTCGCATGCATGAAATATAGTTCCCTCTGTCAATAGTGACCCCTGCTGACCTGTTAGCAGAAACCCTGTTGAGCTGTCAATGGTGCCCCTGCTAATCTCAACATTGGGCTACTGGCTTGTGAATAGTGCCCTTGCTAACCCGTCAACATTGCCCCTCGGGACGTGACGCAGTGTGGGAAAAACCTCCGTTTTCTGGTGGATGTCACACCAGGAAATTTTGTACTCCAGGCTCTTGACTGGTAAGAATGACAATTGTTGTACTCCAGACAAACACTGCAGTCGCCCCACAAAGCAGACACCATTGCAAATGTATGAGCCTGAGTATAAGTACCAAGGCAGACAGTTTTGCTGTCTTGATAGCCAGGAGGGTGCATGAACTTTGCTTTCATAAAGTGAGTTGTAACTTTTATTTGATTTCCAGGGACCAAACATATGGAGCACCAAGAAATGGAGACAAGCATCTGCAATCCTGCAGAAGCTGGCCAGTCCAGGGCGTTCATGTCAATGTCCTTCATCATTGTATTACATGGGTCAGATGCACTTGTACAAGCCTATGCAACTCCTGAATGGTGATGACAACTCATGTGAGTTACTTCTGTGGGAATGAAATAAACTGAAATATAAAATGTGCTTGTTTTAAGTACCTACCGCTGCCACATACCTCGCATGCCATTACCTGTGGGGAAAATATATGGCGCACCTGAGTAAGTAAGACCGCATTTTCCACGACAAACACACCTACCGATACCTTTCAAGAAACGGACAAACATATCACGGCTCTGGCTCCCACTACGCGACGAACCCATCGCCTCCCGTACCCGAAACCAGCGGCAGCCCATCCTCCTGCAACTGACGAGTGCATTTTCGGGCAGTGAAAGTCCGCGTCGCAACAGAAACCTACAACAATATTCGTTCGACCAGAAATCACTAGCAGCGCCAAAATCACCGCTGGCACATCTTTTTCAACTAGGTCATTCAAAGACTCGCCGAGCAAGAAGTCCAGCATGCCAACTATGCTCTAAACTTACCTCATATTAAGATAACATGTTAGCGATTTTACCAAAGGACGTGCATCTTGCAAACAGTTTGGTGGGAAAATTCCAAAGGTTGCAGCATTGCACATCCTTTTCAAAGCGCTTGTTTCATTCCTGCTCTTGCCATACCAGCCACCAATCACCATCTAACTTGCAATTAAACTCAAAATCATAGCATTCAAGCACACCACATATCGGCACTTTTGAGATAGAATCATGACATTAAACGGCACCCAAATATCACGTTCGTGGGCGGCACTTTTGGTGGTAACGGCTTCTTTTGGGTTCTTAAATGTCATCGGGAATTACGTTCCCAAAATGGGAGTTTGTGGCATGCAGCATTCCAGAACTTATTACTATTGTATAAATGATAGCACGTCAACCACTTTTTCAGAAATCGGCAAATGCCGGTCTTTGAAGATTCGAGGATATCTTACTTATTTAACAACGGTATCACGTCTCCAGGCTCAACCAGTACCTACACTTGTAAGATAGAGATGGTCCATAACCCGGTGGGAAAAAATCGCAGTACTTGGTTGCCCTTCTCACAATGGGGACCATGGAGAGACCCGGGGAGAACAAGCTGGAGTACAAGCCGGAGAACAGCAAGTTTTTAGCAAAGTTAGCCAAATTTAATTGAAAAATTTACGTGTTTTGGATCGCCCAGATACGGGCCCTCCTCAGAGGGTGTTGAAATGGCATGATATGCCTTAGAATGAGAAATATCTATAGATTTGTAGTACAGGTACTGCATTATCTCGGCGTTGTCTTGCGCCACCAGAAGATAATATATATTTGTAGGTGGAAAATAGCAACTTTAAATGCATGACTGTAAAGCTCTATGATTTTTCTACCACAATCTTAGCAATTTGTGTTGCCGCAACTGCATAAATGGTTTTTCTTAGACTATTCATCACAGCCTGTCATTTCAGGACCGACCCGTGGTACTTGTACTTGGTTGCCCATTGACGAGTGCTAGAATGCCATCACAATGTCTGTGAATGCGCCAGAACTCCTGTGCATGGTTTAGTTGTTTGTCTTGATGTGGTGGGAGTGAGGAGGGCGGAGGGTGAGTGAAGCTGCTTGGGATTATGTGCATCGTAGCTGCGAGTTTGAGGTATTCGGTGAGGCAAAGTGGAATTGGTTGTCTTCAATTTTCACACAGCATGTATCCACACCTCTAAAGTTACTTGGGATTTAGTTTTGGACCGCTATTAAGTCATTCCAAAAAAGGTAAATAAATACCAGGGGACTGATCTATAAATGTTTACCACTGCAGGCTGGTGCAGAATCACCTTGGTATAACCTGCTCTACCTACAGCATGGTGGGTAGGTATGTAGGTACTAAGGTATCTATATACAACATTAATGCTAGGCTTGGGTTTCCCATGTGGGATCAAATATGAGGCTGGCCTCTTTTCAGCCTGTGGTTATAATTGCTGTAACCTGACAGGTGGCAATGCTGCCATGTTCCTTGCTGTCAGGCATAAGGTCTTGCAGTGACAGTATTAAAATTGTCCCTACATAAGATCATAGGGAACTTGGAGAAGGGGAGAGGGATAACAGGAGGTGCAGGAAGAGAGGAGGAGAAGAAGTGGAGGAGGAGTGGAAGGAGAAAAGTGACAGAAAGAGGTGAGGAGCTGAAAGAGGAGAAGAGCAGAAAGAGAAGGATAGGAAGAGGAGCACTTTTGGTATGTTTATATTAATTATGTAAAGGCCAAAAGGACAACATGTTAGTGATGTCACATACATAAGGCTTTCATAAACAGTTGCATCTGCCTAAGACTCATTAAAAAACCAGGGTGTGATGCACAGTGGTTGTCCGCAATTCAGTTTGTCAGTAAGCAGAGAATGCACCTGATTTATCATTTTGATATTGTGTAAGTTTGCATGTAGATAGGTAATGATAAGTAACTGAGCTTTGTATGATGCACCTGTGAATGCATACGTATAAAGTTTTGTTGTTAACCTCTCTAACTGTATTTCTTATTAACATGTACCAGTAATCGATCTTTGCATGTGTAGGTGAGCAAATAGCACTACAGGAATATGGATGGGATCAGTGTGGCGCCCTCACTCACAAGAAGTGCTCTGTTCCACGGAAATGCAAAATTGCATGCTGACACTAATTTTTGCCAGAAAAATATTGGGAGAATGTTGACCCATTAAAAGCAGTATGTGATGTACTTCAAGCAAGGCCCAATGTGCAGACACTCGTTCCACATTAGACAGACCTTTGCTTGCAGGCAAGTTTGTACTCCGACCACAAAAATTTTTGTACTCCGCCACCAGCAAAAAAAACTAAATTTCCCACCCTGACGTGACGCATCGTCCATCTGAGACCGTGGTGCCGGGGCTGGGGAAATCTGACGCCGAGCTGAATCAAGCCGGCGCGGAATGCGTGTCGACGCCTTGTCGACGACGTGACCCGAGGCGCTGAGACGCCCAAAGGCATCCCCACGCGTCCACCAGTCACGTCCGAGGCGTCAAGGAATGAAACGACACCCCCGTCCACATACGGCCGTTTCCGTGGCGTGGTTCCTCGAACCAGCGGTGGCAACTGCAGCATGGCGCAGCCGGCAGGGTCTATAGCCATTGACCCGGACGTCCCCGTCCAGACCTTCTCCCGCCTGACAGACCTGCTGCAAAACCAAGGTCTCAGCACAGAAGGGAGCGGGCACTGACGCTGGTCGGATCAGCCAGCCAGGCTAGCGTCACGTGGCGGCTGGGTGCGACGCCGACACCCGCCAACAGGCTGATGGAGGGTGCCAGGCTGTGTGTGCTCACGTCACGTCGGGGCGTGCTTGAGGGATACCCCACCCTCACCTGTTTGTACCACCTCCCGCCGGCGGGCCACACCGTCACACTCGTCGCTCAGTTAAACGACCGGTGGACGCGAACACTCCGGCACGGCCCGGATTTCGGCGTGAACACCTCCGACTTCCAGTTCGTCATCCATGGCATGCAGTGTGATCTGCGTCAGAAATGAACCAGCATCCAGGACCAGCGTGAGTTGCTGCGCAGGCAGCAGACGGGCGACGAGACTTTGAGGACTACCTCATGGCTTCGCGCGAAATCGCCCCGATCTGTGCTTTCTGCCAGCATTTCACCGTCGTCCCGACGTCCGCCTTTGTGGCCTATGTTCTCGATGAACTCTCCAGGTCCGGATATCATGAATGAATCATGACTGGACCGGCTCAGCACTCTGGACGCTTAATACCGGCTTGGAAACGTCGTGCATGAGCACCGCTCAAGCTGAAGCCTTGTACATCGACGCTGACGGTCTATATCTGCTCGTAAACAAACTGTACGGAGCCGGCGGATATGGACAAAAGTGCTGTGGAACGGTCAAATGCGACCTGCCCTTGGCACGATCACAGCTGCCGCGACTGTATCTTACGCGTAGGGCCTCGACACCGCTCTGTTCTTATGGCATGACCCCATCGCTCTCGGAATTCTGTGCCGTCCTCGGCACGGATGGCGATCGCCACGCCCGGCCCCGCCGTTACTAAGCCGCCGCGCCGCCGGCACGGGCGCCGCTGTGTGACGTCAGCACAGTCCAACGGGGCCCGCTGCCACGGCCGGCACTACCTCACCGAACACGCAGGGGAGGCGCCGGAACCTCCCCGCGCCGACGTAGCACCAGCAAACAACGCACGCAGAGAGATCGGTCGCAACACACGCAAAGTGGGGTCCAGCTCTCCGGGAGTGCTCCTATGCCAATGTTGAGCCTGGCTGTATATAGCGAGCGAGTGTGAGCACGAGCAGGTGTGGGGCAGCCGTACATGGCAACAGTTCGTTGAGCAAAAACTTGGGGAGATGGGGGTACGGGACGCGTCATCCATCTGAGACCGTGACGCCGGGGTCTGGGGTAATCTGACCCCGGGTTAACATGAGGCCGGCGCAGAGAATGAGTGACGGTGCGACCCGAGACGCCGAGAGAGTCAAAGGCCTATCTATCGACGTATCGAAAATGCCCCCCCCCCCCCCCGCCCCCACTTACCAATCAATAGTAGTCCCTGCTGACCTGTCAACAGAAGCCCCTGCCGACCTGTTAACAGGAGCTCCTGCTGACCTGCTAGCTAATGAACAGTGGCCTGTACGGATCCACGGCACCTGGGCTGAACCCTGCCCTGACCCGCCCTGACATGTCCTGACATGTCCTGACCCGTCCGACTTTCTCACAGGGTGACACCATCTTCATCTCCTACACCCACTGTCTGGTCGGCACGTTCACCCAGAGGAGGTACATCAAGTACAGCAAGTTCTTCGACTGCGCCTGCAAGCGCTGCACCAATCGCACAGAGCACGATCCCTTCCTCTCCGCCCTCAAGTACTGCAGCTGCGGCAAGGGTAGAGCGGTATGCTCGGCGAAACGTGGGCAGATCTTTTCTGGATTTTAGGGACCTTGTAAAATAACTTACATAATGAATCATGATGAATTTTTATCAATAAATATGCAATGTAGCAATGCGAACAGAATCTTGCATACATTCATACGGACTAGTATGGACGAAAAACAGGACGGACTAGTATGGACGACAAACAGGACGGACCAGTATAGACGTCCGACAGGACGGACTAGTATGGACGACCGACAAGACGGACTAGTAAAGATGACCGACAGGTCGGACTAGTATAGATGACCGACGGGGCGAACTAGTACGGACGACCGACAGGAGCGACTAGTATAGATGACCGACAGGACGAACTAGTACGGACGACCGACAAGACGGACTAGTAAAGATGACCGACAGGACGGACTAGTAAAGATGACCGACAGGACGGACCAGTACGGATGACCGACAGGACAGACTAGTACGGACGACCGACAGGAGCGACTAGTATAGATGACCGACAGGATGAACAGCCATGCTCCGCACGGTCGGCCGTCTATCACCAGTGTCACCAGTGCCAATCGTCGCGTCCGCTTCCAGGGCACGTGTTGCCAGCGTGGCGCTGTAACGCGCGGACGCCACCGTACACAACACGACCGAAGCCGGAACAAGTCCCGCGCCGACGTGGCCGACGTTTGTGTGTGTGGCCGGTCTTCTCGACGCTCTCCCCAGGCTGGGCTATAAGAGATGCGTTGTCATGAGACCGACTCGGCTCTCTAGTCGCTTGGTGCCGTGTATACTCTGGCTGCTAAAACCATCTTTGATCCGTCCAAAGCCAGGCTTAGGATGATGACGCCAAAAGTCTAGTACAGAAACGAATGCCGCTTAAAACCGCAACAACCAGGCCGAGATGAACGTTTATTGACAACAGCCACCGCAGCACACCCTTGACCGATCTAATAATAGCTTGGATAATACTACTCAGCTGCTCGGCCCGATCCTGACGATTAACACGGCAGCCTTCTGGCTGCGGTCCAGCAAGTTACGTGTAGATATGACTGTGGCTGACTCGGTTTGAAATACCATTTGGCAGTACATTGCGGGCCTTTCCCCGGATTTTACAAACCACCGTCCTTCATACCAAGACCTCGTGTGTAAGGGTTAAGCTTTTAATTAGTCACTCGTCAGCTCCATGGGAGTAGCACATGTAGCCAAATTGCCAGAATGTTTACCCCGCAATGGTAAATATCGCACCCGTCCACAATGAAATAATTTCTTTTAAGTTGAAAACTACAAATTAGCATGGTTCCCACCGACATCTTGAATGTCAACCACTTTTCTTTTCTCCTTTGATCTAGATAACATAGATGGTCGTATAACATCTCTTTATTGATGTTTTCACGGGTGGTAAGACCATTTCTGAGCTTTTATTCGGGCTACGAGGTGTAATTCAAGGCCAAATCAGAGGTCAATTATCAAATACAGACAAGGCATATTATTATAGCATATTATAGCATATATAGACAAGCATATTATTTCTCCCTAACGTTTGTGGTAGTCTATACACCAGAAGCCTGATTTTTAGCTGTTGTGGCCGCAACATGCACCGCTTCACGTTTTGCTTTCAGCGGTGCAGCTGCAGGCTACTACATCCAGAATCATTTCGAAAGCATTTGCTGCTGTTGAAAAGGCCAGCATCATGTTTAACATATCAATGCTCACTTGTGTTCGTTTTTTTATCTCTGCAGGTGAAGAGCTCAGATTGTGCAGCTGGGACAAGAAATTGCTATACAAATTACACTCAAGGTGTCAAGCTAAAAAATGGCATTAGATTCCCTTGCCGTTAACAAACCATGTACAGAAGTGCTCCATCCTTTTCAGTTAACTACCATATAAGCGTTTAGGAACATGTAATTCTCAGTTTACGAAATTTCAAATGAATTAGACATTGGCTAGCACTGGCAGCGCATATTAATAAAAAATGTGTCACATGCCTCCAATATGCCAAACATTTTCCACAAATTTCTTGATTAGTGTCATATCTAGGATGTATGCACACTTTAAATCAATATATATTTAATGGACATGCCATTAGACAGCCTTCCATCAAGTTCTGAATGTCAATGATTAATGTCACGAGGTTCTAGTATGATGACATGATTTGTGTTGATTTAAAACGTTATTATTTAAAATTATAGTTGCACATTACTACCAAAATATGCCTTGGCTTTGACTAAATGTACATATACCTATATAGCCTCATTTGCACTTACTCGGCTCTAAACAGGTTGTGAGCCTTCCATGCTATCTGATGCTGGCTAGGACTGCCGGTGAATGCTTATCAGTGAACTTAGACTGTATATTACTTTGCACAAAATTGTATGGCATGCTCTCATATGGCTGATTTCTCCAAACTTGTATGATATTTTGCAACTAAACAACTAAGAGGTAAATATTGGTCCTGACAATACATGGAACAACTAAAATAATCTGAAAACCAGGGTATGCGCTGTTAAAATTTCAGTTTTAACACGCCCCCGGGTAGCTAGTTAAATACCCTTCGCTCGGGTGGAGGTGTCAATGGGACCACGAGATCTCAGAAACTAAGGTAGCCTGAGACACCAAATTAATAAGGCGTGTTGGACTATATGTGATCTAGTTTGCGCCAACATTTGACACGCGCTTGGGCGAAGGTCCATTTAACCCCTCGAATAATTTTCCAAAATAGTTTCCGAACGGCACGGCGCAGCCACTCCAAATTCTGCATGGCTGTCGAAAATTGAATAACAAATCGTCTGGCATGAAAAATGGATACGTGTCTTGTAAGTTCTGCTGACTTCTGGCAGGGCAAGTCAGGCCATGGTTTCGGCAAAGGTAATTTCTAGGGATTTGTTCAATCTGATCCGACAACGGAGCTTTAGACGAAACCATATATCTCTGAGACGCTTCCTTAGGCAACACAGCAATGAAGTGAACAAGTTTCATTGACCTAAGGTGAGGTATGAAGGTCAGACAAAGGTCAAAACCAGCCTGTTTTATTTCGCTAGCTCCTGCTGTAAGGGTGAATCCTGGTGCTCTGTTCGAAATAGATGATAACAGGAACCACATAACACACCTTTCATAAACTTATTTAAGGTCAGAATAGGTCACTGACGTAGGATTACCCAGGTCAGCATTTTTTTTTTTAAAGAACATACGGCCTAGCATAATGTTTGTCGCTTATCCAAATGCAAAGATGAGAGCGTTGTTGTACGATTTTCGCTACCATGACCTTCAATAGGTCAAACAAGGTCACTTACTTCAGATGAGCAGGTGAACTTTTCCTTAGAATAGTTATGTAGGGTCTAGGGGCTTTTGGAAACCAATCTGGACGTTGACCTTGTTCGACCTTTATTTGACCTGAAGATGATGACCCAGGAACCTCAAATGTTGACCTACGTGATTTCACGCCCAGGTCAACACGCCCTGCGAATTTGGTGTTTCTGCCTCTCTTAGTTCCTAATATCTCAGGGCGGGGTCAAATTCCCCCCCCCCCCACACACACACACGAGCGAAGGCTACCCAACCGGTCACCCGGGCGCGTGTCAACAGGTTTTATTGCATCAGAAAAATGCTGAAAAGACAGTCAAGAGAGGACCGAATTTTGAACATCAAGCCTCCACATATTAATTGCAATATTTCAGGCAAACAGCGGATAATTTTGCGGTATGTTAAGGTCTCTAATTTTTCAAAGACGTTAAAAACCCAAGCAAGCCTTAGTGCGGGACAAATTCTTACAATTCAGCGTCCTTCTGGTACATTGCACTCACTGTAGTCGAACATAAACGGTTACCTCATTTGGGCTTGCGTGTACAAAATCGATAGCTGTGGGTGGTTCAAGGGTACGTAAAACTGTGCGGAGACGTCAGCGGCCAACGCAGTTTGAAGAATCCGAAAGAAATCGTTTTGAAGAATAACTGGAAGTTTCTTCCTATGTCGTGTTAGCTGAACGGCGGTGAAGGGATAGGCCGAATATGTTGAGTGCACGGAAGTGGGCGACCCCATTATTCGACTTCATTTCCACCCAATTTGTCTTTTTGCGTCGTCGCCCGCTGCTGCGCCGAACTCTTTGTGAAAGGAAGATTCGTCATCTACGAGGTATATCTATTATGCGATTATTGAAGCTTCCTTCTCTCACTTAGGATGGGTCCAAGGAAGAAATGACGACATAACATTCCTACATATCCTATCAGATCTCATGGATCACACACATGCTTTATTTAGTCTTTTGTTATGGTGGCGCGGTGCTGGAGATCGCGTGGGTTGTTTACGTTCTGGTGGCTTATGTGGAGTATCATTGGAAACTTGCTGAGACGAATACAAAGGTGAGATAGCGCATCACTTTCATAATATAAAAGTTGAAAATAATTATTATTATAACAAGCATAAAATAATAATGCAACACTTAGGTATTTACCACATTGCTGCAAGTACCTGACACGGAGGGAGGGTACCATTAAATATTAGGCACGCCTCTCACGGTGTAAATCATAAAGTTTTCTTCCAGATGCACGGATGTGGGGTACGAGATTTCCAAGCACTGTGTGGAGGCCATACCGACTGCGGTTTAGCAGCTCTCTATGCTCACATAACTGCGAAGAAATAGGATAAGCTTCCTTTGCAGATGGACCAGAGAGTAACGAGCCTGGTAGAACCCCTTATATGACATTACCCGCATTGCTCGTTAACCGGAGGATCTAACTAAACACTTGGCGTACTGTTGCAATACCATGGCTCCGATCGTAGCCTCATTTTTATTCCCGTACGCACCCACGTAAGAAAGTAATGCATAACGTTTAGAAACGCGTCCCTTTAAAAATATATACAACCCGAATTCACAGATGCACTTAAAGGCCTTTGTGCATTCTCTGACACCCAACTAAGCGTACTTGGCTACTAGTTCTCTGGACAATGCTGAGGACGATCTACTGGCTCTGGACAAGAGGCCTGTGGATATATCATTGATGGCGTCCTCGTCTACCACCATGCCCAGTTTCAACCCTCTTACACTGCTGATTAGGGTGTCCCTATAGCCTGGAAAAGTAGCCGTGTACACATAAACCAGAATTAAGTGAATGCATGTGAACACAAGGGTTTCCGTCCCGTTTTGATGCCCTCATTGAGATCTCGATCGATGATGTTCATTTGGATCGCTCGGCTATCTAATTGGAGTTGGGTGTTGACCACGCCTTTGCTGATGTGCTTCTTACCAGCCCAGTATGAGGCGCCCGTTCAGTGCCGTGACACTGGCTCAGCTGCGGCTGACATGGAGCCTGCAAAACATCTAAAATCGCCCGTGATCCTTCCCTGCAGCAGAGCATGTGTTACTGTGTGCAGGAACAAATAAGAGTCGGCTAAAACCGCCCGTGACCTTGCCATGCCGCAAAGCACGTACTTATGGCGGCAGGGACAGGCGAGCCGGCTTACAGCGGTCTGAGATAGTCGGGGAATGTTTTCAAAATGTACATTAAAAGTGTCATCGGCATCGCCAAAGTTGTCCTTGTCGGCAATCCCATCTAGATTTCCGCTCTGGACCATGTCCACGAAGGCCGGAATTCGGGGAATGGGTGTGCTGCCTGGATCAATGTCTGAGGTTTTCCCTGTGAGACCCCTGTATAAGGCGACCCGCGGGGCACCGTGCACACTCCTGGCTGGAGTTCACACTGCTGATTGCTTGTTCACAAGGCACAGAGACGAACTTCAAGCTACTGGTAAGTGGAAATATTTAGCCGGTGCCGGTAAGCGGACATAAAGTGACGCATGCCACTGGAGATTCCCAGCTTGTCTCCGGACTATTTTACCAGAGTATTATCGATGACGTTTGAGTTACCAAGTCGGTTGTGTAAGGTAGGAATAAAGGACCAAGTTATGTCCGGATTTTTGGGATAGTGTATGAACAAGTGCTCATTAAGCATGCATAAATCACTTAGTGATCCATTCATTTCTTAATTTCGGGCAGCTTTTCCACTTGTTCCACATTGAAGAAGACATTGGATTAGCAACACATGAGACACTGTGCAACAATTGTCCGTTCTCTTGCGTCAGCGGTGTCCAGTGCTTTCAAAAAGAGCGATCCGGGCATGCGTACCAAAAAGCGGAAAAGAAGCGACGCACTGTGTCACCTGCCTGCGCCGGTGTATTTCATCGCGTGGGTTTCGGTCCAAGATGAGTTTCCTCGGAGCCAAGCGCGCTGTTCCAGGGTTTGATAGTAGAGAGTAAGCCGAGGTTGCCAACTTCAAGAGCGGATTGATTTTTAAACGGCAAGCTGGTGACGCGGCCCGACCGCCAGCGTTTTAAGGAATTAGCCTGGTCCGTACGCTGCGTTCTCTGTGCTGCCGAAGCATTTAGATGTCGGAGCAAGATAAGTGACAGGCAGCTGGGGAATTCCAAAACGTGTGTTAAGTCGGATGGCTGTGATGCTGCAGCACCACAGCCATCCGACTTCAATTGTACCAATTCTAGCTGAATAGAATGAGATGTCTCGGGGCGGTTAATTGGTATTACGTTCAAGGAGCCTACAAAAGCTCAATAAAGAAGCCAAAACTAGATTAGAATTAAGCCAATAACGCCCTCAACTCCCTGTGAGCATTAACCGATTCGCTGTCGCGGCCGGGATGAAAAAGCTTTTGATTTAACGGATATGATCAGTGACAAAAGGGACATTTTTGCGAGCTAAGGTCACAAAATTACAAGAATCAAAACAATTTCAACAGAAAAGACCATATTACAATGGATTACCCCAGCTCGACGAAAGTCAAAGCTTGGGGTCCGTCTGTACTCGCTAACGCCTGTAATGTAAGCACATGTCAAAACGTTGACGTTTTGCTGCACGAGCAAATCAAGTCATCAGATGCTGCCAAACAAAGTAGCTCTAATCAGGATAGTTTTTAGCAGGTGCAAGAAACATAGTACAGGCTATACTATATCAGTGGTTGACGTTACAGATCAGTTGGTGACTCAGTGCTTGACGAATGACGCTCAGATCAGTGCTTTTTCCTGATTTTTCAGCTAACATTTCACTTCACACGCCAGACAACATGAAACACCAAAAAACAAGGCGTATTTCTAATTGTATGAGCTGTGGCTGGCCACAGCATCTAGCGACGAACGTGATCAGTTTGCGACGCAACGTTTTAAAACGTCGCGCCATTTAAGACAGATGACTTGATTGCTCGCCACGCTTTGGGTATAGCGCAGGGCTGTCGGCTGCTTTTGGTTGTATCCATGTCGTGAAATGTGAATACCTAGAACGGCGTAGGTAATTGTTCGTTTTGTTCTTTTTGGTATTATCATTAAGAATCCCTGCCGATATAGATTGTTGTTTGTGGATACCTGAACTGTAGCTCAAGAGGTAAACAGAGCGACCATTGGTAAACCATTGGAGCGACACATGTCAAGGATTCATCCCGGGTTTCCTGCTATTGAGAGGAACAGCGGCTTTGAGGTAAGAGGCCGAGCATCGCTCTCACATTGCCCATAGCCACACAGACTTGGCGCACTGATCTGTGAACAGGAGTGAAATAAAACGCCTTTGGTTGCCAACACGTTCCATATAAAGCTAAATGAAGGTGCTAGAGGTGTTCAAAACTGGTGTCTACATCTGCTGATACCAACATTGTATGGTGTTTGCCCTAAATAATCGGGTTCATGTTAGGAAGT
>NW_023595901.1:0-43331 GCF_011947565.3 Pollicipes pollicipes
ATGCTCCTAAAACAAAATGTTGACCCGGGTCATCTCGGGTCAATGGCCTGTTCTGACCTCTAAGCAGTCAATGGAAGATATATAATGCGGTTTCTGCTGTCAATAAATTTGAAATGAGCACCAGAAACCAGCCCATACAGCAAGCCCTAGAGTACTAAATCAGGTTGATTTTGACCTTGGTCTGACCTTCATAGCTGACCTTAGGTCAACGTTATTTGCTCATTCAATACTTGCGTTGCCTAAGAAAGCATCTCAGAGATGTATGGCTTCGTCAAACACTCCGTTATTGTATCAGATTGGACGGTTCCCTAGAAAATGCCTTTGCTGAAGCCAAGGTCTGACTTTGACCCGCCATAGGTCAGCAACCTTGCGAGGTACAAAGAAACCGTTCGGGAACCATTCTGTAGAAACCTTCGGGGGGCAATTTGACCCCCCCCCCCCCCACCCGAGCGCGTGTCAATATTGTTGCAGTCGTTCCCAATACGGTATTTTTCATGACTATTATTGCTTTCTGGAACCATCCATAAACTATGCACAGAAATCCGGCCACCTTCTCTTTCATGCAAGGAGACCAAGTAGAAATGAAAGCTATCAGTGTCATTCTGGAAACGAACTGGGTCAGTTTGGGCTACAGGGATGCCTAAACTGAGTGAATTTTTCCTGACTGAAGGCTCAAATTGAACAAGCGTCTTCCCTGCATGAGATTACTTCAACTGCTATCCGCTTGGCATGGCTGAGATCTGAGCCAGCGGTCAGGCCGTGGCAGCGGAGTTGTCAACAACAGTGCGGCCGTGGCAGCGGAGTTGTCAACAACAGTACGGCCGTGGCAGCGCAGCTGTCGACGACAGTACGGCCGTGGCAGCGGAGTTGTCGACAACAGTACGGCCGTGGCAGCGGAGTTGTCGACGACAGTACGGCCGTGGCAGCGGAGTTGTCAACAACAGTACGGCCGTGGCAGCGGAGTTGTCGACAACAGTACGGCCGTGGCAGCGGAGTTGTCGACAACAGTACGGCCGTGGCAGCGGAGTTGTCGACGACAGTACGGCCGTGGCAGCGGAGTTGTCGACAACAGTACGGCCGTGGCAGCGGAGCTGTCGACGACAGTACGGCCGTGGCAGCGGAGCTGTCGACGACAGTACGGCCGTGGCAGCGGAGTTGTCGACAACAGTACGGCCGTGGCAGCGGAGTTGTCGACAACAGTACGGCCGTGGCAGCGGAGTTGTCGACAACAGTACGGCCGTGGCAGCGGAGTTGTCGACAACAGTACGGCCGTGGCAGCGGAGTTGTCGACAACAGCACGGCCGTGGCAGCGGAGTTGTCGACAACAGCGTCGCCTTTGCGCAGCGAAACAAACGGGAACCTCTGTGGCTTTATAACATCGCAGCGCTTAAACCCGTAATGAAATAGTGAGATCCTGATGTGCAAAAGAGCGTGTTAGAAATAGTTGCGTCGTTTGGTATCACTGCGGCTGACAGTGACTTTCGAGATAGCAACATTTCGCCTTGCACTTGGGAAGCAGGTGCGCTCGGAAAGCTTTTGCCGCGCCCCATTCTCTTTGATTGCAAGGATATCTGCGTCTCCAGCATGTCCCAACGACGAGGACAACGTCATCCGTGTAAAGTGTACACAACCGCAAGCATGACTGCACACCTGTCAACGTCCTGATTCGTTTTAAGGCCATGGACGGGGTGCGCGTGATTGACGTGATTCGTTAAACGGAAATTTGCCCACCGAGGCAAGAGTTAGTGCAGCACCTGCATCCCAGGTGCGTGATACTGAAAGAAAGTACGCTGTAATGTGATGGTAAGGATAACACACCGTAACATGATCGCAAAGATAGTCCGCCGCAGCATGATCGCACGTAATGGCTGTCTCTAGGGACAGTAGTCCAACGAACGAACACCTCACTTCGGTTTCACGTGAGCACATCACAAGATGCTCCTTTTTATATGAGGACGGCTTTGAGTCATTCTGCAGACAAACCACGTTCAAGCCTCAAGAACTGCTATGTGGCATGCGTTACAGAGATCTTGCTACGGAAGCCTCCTGATGCACCCCAACCTAAATATTTCAGTTCAGTCACAATACGAAGATGCAATAGGCTGCCTAAAGACAACTCGGATGCGCTTCTAAACCGCTTGAACGCAAAAACGAACACCATTCGCCGGCGAGAACATAGAAGATGGACCACGTGCACCGTATGCCAATCTTCGTATCGTGGGAGGCAGGTAGCGGTTAGATCCCAGCAATTTTTCATTGCTGTACATGGATATCCCTGATCCGTGCCCGGACATTGGCCGCCCTCCACACATCGCATAAGCCATGGAGACCGCATCCATGGAGTGGAATCCTGTTCAGTTTTGTGGGATCCTAACCTGACTTTGATGAGAATCGGGGCCACATTCTGGGAATATGGTGCTTCGAAATATTTTGGGTAGGTCTAGCCATTTTCCCACCTCAGTCCCCCAATCACTTTGCGAAGCTACGCACCTGGCGGCCTCGCTGTTGCGCTGACGGCCGCGGCGCCGGCTTGCACCGTGTTGCCGGGTGACCGGGCCGGGCCAGCGGTAAGGGTGCCGTCCCGCTGGCGGCAATTACAGTCGGGTCCGCCAAGAGGTCAACATGTGGCTGACCTCGGCACTGGCTGCCCTGATTTCTGCCGGCTTTGCCGACCGGGGCTACCGTCTTGTCCCTGCCCACCGATGCGTTCGTGGTCCACAACGCCGGCTGGCAGTTACACCCGGACCCGCGCCCGATGAGGAAGTGCTCTTCCGAAACAGCCCACGCGTTCAGAATGTGAGTGTCGGTGTTGTTTGGTACATTATGACTCAATCTCACGCAGAGGTGGTTCTTTACTGCGCTATTCTATGAGACCCGTGTACGTACTAGGGCTTCAACTGCACGCCTCGTTAGTATGTGCAGATAATGTGAACATTTTTATAGATTTATTGGAAGCGATCGTACGCCAATCACCGCGCACAGTTTTGCGACTTCACCAGCGCTCTTCCATGGGCCCGTAACGAGCCTTCGATATGTCTTCGTGCAGAGAAAACGGACGAAAACGCTTTGAGCACATCAGCACAAACAAAACATCCTCGAGAAACTTAATCGCGTCACATTGAAGTCCGTTTAAAACCCCTGAGCCCCCCGGACAGGCGTTTCTCCTACCTTGGCTGCAAGAAGCGCCTTTCCAGGCCTTCTCGCTTCTTAGAGACGAAATATGCTGATGGTGGAACGAAGCGCTGAGGCGCGGGTGAGGCCGCGCCAGATCTTGTGCTGTTGGATGGCAGTGCAGGTGACCTTGAATGCGTCAAATAATGTCAATGGAGTAAACTTGATCACTTTGTGTGATTTATTTTTAAAATAGTTCCTCCCCTAAGGACATGACCTAGTATGGACAGAACTGAAGGTTGCGTTGCATAAATTGTGTAAACCCTTGGTAGACCTGAATGTGTATCGAAATGAATCCATCAATGGGCGTAATACATGACACATCAAATCAGGTCACGCGGGATTAAGTCAGGAGTCCTGTGTGCGATAAACGCCCTATCCCGTTATCACAACAACTAGGATGGCATGGTGGCGAAGCCAATGACGATGGGCAGAGCATATCAAACTGCGTCAAATATTTTAATGCCGCCTTAAGACACCATGACAGGCCACGAAAGGTGAAATATTATTGCCGCAAAAATTCCGTAATTTTCCGCATCTGGCCTGAATTGGCATTAGATGACCTAAGTTGGCAAACCTAGGATGCACAAACTAGGACAGCGCGCGATACTGGGCGGGTGGACGTGAAGTAAGCTACAAAAGGGTCTTAAAGGGAATGTTCCACATTAATATGGGGTTTTTAATTGAAATAACCATCTTGAAGACCTTTCGGTACTGTTCAAATCCCACTCTTCTTAACACCTAGGCCCTTCTAGTTTTTTAGCTACACGCCCGCGAAATTGAGAAAAGATTTATCGGGAGAGTATTCCAAAGTCACCTTGGCACTCATGACGTCAAAACGTCGTTGAAATCCTGCCAATTCATAAGCCATGTGACGACCAAGGCCAAGAAGAAGGTAACTGTCGAGGCGTTCGTATCTAACGTTTGTGTTCACGATTTCCAGACATAACGGTCGTCAACTGGCTCTCAATCAATGTTTGACAAGGTGCGATGACGTAATCAAACCATGACACATTGAGGAACATATTTACTAAAAGGAGAACTGTGCCGTCTAGAGCAGTCTGTTCCACTTGAAAAACATGCCAATAGTTAAAAGTGAGCTTATTTTATCATATCTGATGTTTTCTTGAATATCTTCAGAAGTGAAATACTCCCTTTAACTCCGGCAAACGGGTTATGCCAGTCACTCATGACTCAGGTAGGTTCGTCGTCTTCCCGTCGTCCGGTGGCGTTTACACCGACTGCGCCATGGTCGTCCGATGGCGTTTACAGCGACTGCACCCTGGTCGGCCGGTGGTGTTTACAGCGAGTGCACCCTGGTCGGCCGGTGACGTTTACAGCGACTGCACCCTGGTCGGCCGGTGGCGTTTACAGCGACTGTGCCATGCTTGTCAGGCCGGTGTCGTCTACTCTGCCTCTTGAACGCGCATTGCCTCAGCTTCACTCACGACACGGCCAGTGGAATGTGCACGCTGTTCAGCACCCGCGGGAACGAGGAGACCACACGACCCCAGACCGGTGGTCCGATCTACTACAGGAAAGGACTGGGTAAGCCTTCAACCTGCTAGCTGTTCTAACTGTAGTGATGCGTGGAGACTACACAGGTTCAGGCGTTTTTCGTGTTGTTGCGGATTAAGTCTAAGGAAGGACCCTTCCTGCCGCTAGCGCGTGGTGTGTTGAACTACTGTAGTGTGATGTCTCCTTAGCTCCTAACGCCCCCGTCGTACATAACACTCGGCACCGGATAATAAGGCATTTGAATTCAATTGAAATTAAACCTGACCTTCTTTCTCATCCATCAAGCCTTGCTTCTTCAACATGGTATTCTTGGTAAGCAAATGACGTCATGGCGCCTGCGAAGGCAACAACCGCAGCTGAGCCGGCAGGTGCCTTGAAGACACGCCGAGCGCACATTTTCAGGACCCGTCCCGGCTTACCGCCATCATCGTCCCAAATCATCACCATCAAGTCCCACATCATCATCACCACCGGCTGGCACGCGTCCCGTGCGGCAGCGTTCCTGGGAGACTGGTGCAGTGACGACGACGAGTGCGGCTTCCTCACGTCTGGCGTCGGCCTGTGTCGGAGCAACACCTGCGCCTGTCCCGTCGGACACGTCCCGCAGAACGCAGCCACTTGCGCCGGTCAGAAGGGGGCCGATGGGGTCGTGCCGGCGAGGTGTTGCGCGACCTTTTGTTCGTGTTGTGGTTGCACCTGGATTTTAAGATAGACTTCCATTCTGCACACCACCGTAGTGCTCGGAGAAAGTGCATGTACATTATGACAGAAAAAGTACATCATAACAGAAAAATGGGTAAGATGCCTCATTTAGTTCCAATTATTAACTGGAAGTGGAGGACAAAATCTTTAAAGTCAAGAAGGCTGAACAGCGTAAAATTGGCTTGGGTTTCCTTACCATTCACAGACATCATAGAAGACAGCTCATGTTTTATCTTTTCAGCGACTGATAGCAGGCAGGCTGCACTCTGCACATAGTTGTCTTCTGATGAGCACAGAGACACCGCATGCCTGGCACCATCAATGCCTATGCCTTCCACGATTCGCCAACTCCATGTTTGTCTCTCCGCTGAACTGCTTCCGACTCCCATGACGTGGGGCTGGACACGGATGGCTTCAGCCACCATAGCCTGATAATGTGGCAAGGACCACGCCGATCGATCTTGCTAATTAAAAAGTGAAATGTTTCGCTTTCGATGTCCCTTTCTTTTTGTTTCATCATCTGGCCGCTCGCACAAAGCGGCCATTTTGAGCTCCCACTACCGGGCGAGCATGAAGCGTCAGCCGACCGGGTTCCCTCCAACGCGATGTGCTCTCACATAGCCAATTGGTAAGTCAAGGTTTAAAGTTTTTGACACGAATCTTTAGTAGTTGAAGGGATTTTTGTAATCAGCCCCCTCGCTCGGCAATGTTTTGTGGATGGGCCCTGACCGTGCCGCTCAAGGTTGGTCTCCGAATCAACGGTATAATTTTGCACTAAGAAGGAGTTTTTTGTTGCTTATATCGGCAATATGCGAACTCCCATGATCCCATGAGAAATAATTACCCGCGCTAATGCGCATGCATCCAGTGGACGACGTCAGCGGGCATGGCTGGTTGTATGTTCCACCACACATACATTCACAGCTCCAGGAAATGGCGAAAACTAAAACATATTAGGACATCGACTATGCCTTGCTCATATATAACGTTCAAGAGGCGAGCACAATTGGTTGTTATCGATACAAATATGGAGAACAGCAACCGGTTGGTTCATAGTATTATCCGAACGAGATTATCCCTCAGGTCTTGTCGTTCGGGCGTTCCAAGTCGCCGTGATCGCCATATCATCTGGAAAACAAATGCTTCAATATATGATAAACACGAAGGGTCAGTTACAAACACCTATACAATATGATATGGTAAATACATATGCGGTATGATATGGTAGGTATAAATGCCGATCTTGTATGATAAATTGCTTATGGTCCATTTGTCTGCACTTGTTGCCTGCCAGACGAACAACATTGTCTAAAGATCGGGTTATGGAGTTGGTAACTGGCATCATCATCATTGATTCATTAGGATCTCGACGCTAACCGATGCTGTGACGCACCTGTTGGGCCTATCCAGTGACGCCAGGCCTGCCACAGATGGTAATTCAACACCAGGAGGAGCCAGCGAGGACCCCAGCGTAAGCCCAGGAGCAAGCGCGGACCCCAGCGTAACACCAGGAGGAATCGGCGCGGACCCGAGCGAAACACCGGAAGGAGCAAGCGAAGACCCCGGCGAGACCGCAGGAGGAACCAGCGAGGGCCCCAGCGAGTCCGCAGGAGGAACCAGCGAGGGCCCCAGCGAGACACCGGGAGGAACCAGCGAGAACTCAAGCGAGACACCAGGAGGAACCAGCGAGGGCACCAGCGAGACACCAGGAGAAACCAGCGAGAGCCCCAGCGAGACACCGGGAGGAACCAGCGAGAACTCAAGCGAGGCACCAGGAGGAACCAGCGAGGGCCCCAGCGAGACACCAGAAGGAACCAGCGAGAACTCAGGCGAGACACCAGAAGGAACCAGCGAGAGCCCCAGCGAGACACAGGGAGGAACCAGCGAAAACACAAGCGAGACAACAGAAGGAACCAGCGAGGAGACCAGCTCGACCCAAACAACTACGTCAACGGTGGCTCCAGAAGAAACTACGACGTCTTCCACGACCACCACTGCTGCACCAGGTACGAGTGTGTTGCTTCATAAAATAAGTTTGGGTTGGGAAGACTGAGCGCGGAAAATCGAGTTGCACTTGTTCTCAAGGGCCCGATTTAAAGGCCCGAAGGGCAGGCCAGAGGTCGCATTCAGGGGCACCAGCCCGCAGGGCCGGGCACTCCAATGCCAGCCAGAGGGCCCTGCTCGCTGGTTAGGGCCCCCAGACTCGATAAAGATATATATGTCGGCCAGACATCACCAGTAGCGCACAGTCGGCTCCGTGGCGGCATGGGCCTGAGGGCTCATTTCGTAAGTAGGGACAAAGCCGGAGCCGGCGATTTACACCAATCGGAGCCCCGTCCGAAGAGCGCCAGGTGCGGCCCACCGGAACCAATGCTAAAAGCCCCAGTTGGAGGGCGTAAGGGCCCCCCAACGACGACTGCGCGAAACAAAGGACTGGCTGCATGCCACAAACAAAATCACGGCCCGTAGGGTAGGGAGCGTCTAATATAAGTCAGAGTCTTCTTGCACCGTTTGAGGCCCCTGAGTCACTGCGGGTGTGAAAGTCGGCCAGAAAACACGAGCACCGAACAGGTGGCTGATTTGTATTAGTCTGGGTCTCTGAAGTGATGGATGGGGCCCTGTGTCGGTTAGGGGCTCACAGTGCCTTACAAGGGTTCACGTGTCGGCTAGTGGCCTCTAGTCGGCCATGGGCTTTGTTTGAGGAGGTCCGAAGAGGGGCCGAAGGGCCCCTCAGGACCAAACATCAAGGGCCCGATTGCAATCGGTCCTAGTCCGCCCCACCCGTAGTGCCGTGACCTAAAATGTCAGTCAGAGGACTTCTATAAGGGCCCTCTTGTAAGGCTTCTTTATCTCTATTATCTAAGGCCTCGACGCGGAGTCAGAGCATTGGTAACCGGGAGGGGGGGGGGGGGGGGCGGCGTGTATGGGATATATAAAAGGTGAACTAACAATTAAAAGCCCCGCCCCAAACAAATCGCCGGATAAGACACATTTGCTACTGATAGTGTGCTTTCACTGATATTTTCCATCTCTCCTTCTATAACTGGATTAAAGCTCGAAGCCAACCCGAGACCAATCCTACTCAGGTTTTAAGTCAATGAACCGGAAAAATCATGCGTTAGGTGACTGAATAAAATAAAACACTGGAATTTTTTATTTTACAATGGTTCAGTGAACTGTAATATCATGTTGGTCATCGTGAACTTTAAAAGGTCAAAAGGGTTAATGATCTGAACCGAGCGTGTGACATTTTGCTTACAACTGTTGCCTAGGCTCTAGAAGCCGCTTTGGAGACCAATCTGAAATTTGACCTTGTTTGAGCTCATTTGGCTCGAAGGTCATGACCTAGGAGCCTTAAACTTTGATCTAAAAGAGTTCACGTACAGGTCGAAACATTCTGTGAATTTGGTGTCCCTACCTCTCTTAGTTCCAGAGATCTCAGCGGGGTCAAATTGACCCCCACCCGAGCGAAGGGTATCCAACCGGCCACCAAGGCGCGTGTTGAAGTTGCAAGTTTGGTACGATCAGTCTAGTCTTTGAAAGCTGCGAATTTATGCTGACAGACATTCGGAACCATTATTATAAGACGGTTAGTCTCGAGCGCTTGGCGCCCGTCGCCTGTTGTTACTTGCAGTGGCCAACGCCGTTCGGTTTTACGAAAACTGCAACCCAGGCAATCGCTGTTCTTGCTCCCGAGGTTGCGGGCGCGTAGGCTCAAACCTTTTGATGCAGCTTGTTTCACTAGTCAAATCTGAAAAGAACGAGCATTCCCAGACACACATAGGATGACCTTGCTCGTTTTCAACTTATTTTGATCCACTCTATTCAACATTAATAAGACCCCACATTTTTTTCCGGGCAAGGAGCCCCCTTGCGTGGAACACTAGGGGTAGGGGGCACATGTTTAGAAGCCTTACGTGCGTGTGCGCATGCATCACTGTGGCTTCACGACGCACTCAGCTGCTGAGGCTATATGACGCTGCCTGCCTCTCGGCCTGGGAGGAAGGGCGGACATCTCGGGAAATTAAACCCCTGACCTCCGGTTCCCAGACGCTCAGCTCAATGCCCACACAACACTGCAAGACAGGCAGGCGTTTCGAAAGTTCTCAGAGCGTACTGAGGGTTCAATCTTCCCTCTGCAGAGGGCCACATTTTGCGAGAACTTAAGACGAGGCTTTTTTGTCTCGGGCTGTTCTTTTCCTTCCAGGTTCTCAACGTCGGCACAAATGATCCCGCGTGAGATTGGTCGACTGTCTCCATGTTCCCATTGGTCGATTATGGAGACAATCGAGCACTCTCGAGTGAGATCACCTGCAATAACGCCAAGAACCTTGCAAGAAAGAACTTCCCGAGACGAAAACACCCCTCTAAGGTCCTCGCAAAATGTGGTTCTCTGCAGAGAGCAGACGACGTCTGTATGGTCTCTAAGCACTCTCGAGGGTCTCACCCAGTGTTCAGTCATTATGTTGATTCAGCGTAGCAACACAAACGCATGTAGTCATAACGTAGCCCAGCAGAATAACGCATAAGAAGAACAGGATGATGCATCTCAGCAGATTTACGCATCCCACAGCAAAATGACGCGTCACCATCGACATACGCCGGAGACGCGTCACAGCACAGCATCGTATCGCCCGAATATAGCACATCAGAACGACACACCCCACAACTGAATGACGCTTCCTATGGCAGAACAACGCGTCCTACAGCAGAGTAATGCATTCAGTGGCAGCATGACGCCTCTCCATTGATATACACTGAAGCCAAACTAAAACTTCCAAATCAGCATTTAAAACACCCTTGAGTATCGAAGCACAGCAGAACGACGCATCTCGGTCAGAACGACAGAACATATTCCACAGCAGAACAGCTCATGCTACAACAGCACGACGCATCTCCATCGACGTACGCGTGAGATGAGGTTTCCAAATCAGTCACGACGCGTGAGATGAGGTTTCAAAATCAGCCACAGCGCGGACTCGCATCAACTCTCACCGACCCTTCATCGCGATACGCGGTCACTTGACTTGCGCGTCATTATCACAGATCGGCAACCTCCTTTGTGTCCTCCTCTTTCTGTTTTTTTTTTTTGCCCTCCTCTTTCTTTTTCACTGTTTTGTTCGTGAAAGTGAACCTTTTCATCGTTATATATCTGTTTCATAGTGAAACGGTTCCGAATCAACACAAGAGGCCTTTTGGTATTAGGGGTCCCGTAGCTGGCCGTGCTCAGAAAATGCTCCCCTGGCCGACGATGGGCCCCTTGTCGACACAGGCACTGTGCCCTGTAGCAGGCTTGTAACAGGTGTACTTTAGCAGGCCTCTAACGGGTGTGCTGTAACAGGCCCCGTTAGGCACTGCGGTCTCCTGACCAGCGCAGGGGCCCTTCACTATTTCAGCGGCCGAACCAACGCAAGAGGCCTTCTGATTGACATTGGCAGGCGCGCCTTTGCCTCTGCTGGGGAGAGGACCTCCCAGGGCTTAGACCGGCACGGAACCCACTGTTCTGTTATGTTGGTTGGCCAGCTGATTTTAGAATTGCACTGTCTCAGGAGCCCCAAATCGGTGCAAGAGGCCCCCTGACTGACATTTCAGGGTCAGGTCTCCGGGATGACCTACCTTGGATATAACCTCTGACCTGCCCTTCTGACCCTCCAATCGGGCCCTTCGTCGTAAGCCCAGCGAGCGTTAGCATTTGGTTCCTCCTGAAGAAATAAAGACTTTGGGTCATCTCTGGTCCACCTGGAATTTGTCGTCACTTAAAACGGAAGCTTTTGCTGCCCTTTGTGGTACCTCTGGAATCGGTGCCTCTTGCAAATCAAGTTTATAATACCCCAAAAAGAAAGGCTTTTGGTTCCCCAGCCGTTGGGTCTGATCCAGGATTTCGTGAGGGTGGCAGGCAAAGGAACTGTTGTGCCCCTTTATTTGTCGCCACCTGAAATGAAGGCTTCGGGACCCTTTCAATGGCCCGCTTGAGATCGTTGCCCTTAGAAAACAATGTTATGGCGCCACGAAATAAATGTTTTGGCGCCCCTTCGCCGAATGGCCGTTCAGGAATTTGTCAATAGAAGGGTACGGCCATTATGGTCCCCCTTAGCATTTATTGCCTGTCAAAAATGATGGTCCTTGGGGCCCTCTGTACTGCCAGCTGTAATAAGGGGCCTCTGGATTATAAATGACATGGCGCTCGGAAATGGATGTTTTGAAGCCCATCCACCAAGCAGACAAATCCGGAACTTTTCTAGGGTGGGCGGTAAGGCAACTGTGATGCCCTGGATTTTAGTTACCCTGTAAAATAAAGCCATTGGGCGCTATAAACACCCCGCTTCGACATAGCTCTTCTTACTAATACAGGTTGTGGTGCGCAGAAATGAAGGTTTTGGTGCCCAGTCAACAAGATATTTTTGTGTTCTCTCGAGGCACCAAAACCTCGTAGGGCTTAAGAGGAGGGGCATGGCCCCATGCGCTCCTTTCCCCTCTGGATCTGCTCCAGCAGATAATCATTTCACTGCCCTCATGCAGGGTATTCAATGACGCTGAATCAACATAAATACGGGAGAGAAAAAGTGGAACTGACTGAGAAAACAACAAAACATTCACCGCTCAAGCTCACCCGGTGGTCCCGGTCGTAATGCTTCTTAGTTTGGTGAGAACCTCGGGGCTGTCCCAGGTCCGCTTTCGCTGATCCTTGAGCCGTAATGCATCCAAACGTCGCGGAAATCCTAAACATGAGAAAAGCGCAAGCGTTCAAAACCGTGGCCGAGAAGCGGCAGGAATCACGGCAGAGTTTTGGGACAAAGCAAGATCGAGCACACGATTTGGCCTGTCAGTCAGGTTCATCTTAGCAAAGCTCCTCATGCAAAGGACGACTATTTATATTTGGCCTAAACCTGTTTAATGTAATGTTAGGCACTCCAAATTTCAGTTAAGAATAAATATATAATGCAAAACATGAACCCTGTCCTAGATTCAGTTAACTCTTGGTCCTCCCCAAAGAGGGGCACAGCCAGGAAGAGCCTAGCGGGCCTCCGGGTCAGACTTGGGTTTTTCACCACAGATGACAGAAGGCTTCCGAAAAAGTTTAAAATCGGCGTGATACACCCTCACCGAGCTCCGTGCCCGTCCCTTAACAAAATCATGGCTGCGACCCTGCCCTCAACCATGATGGTATGGGTAATATGGGTGTAAATTGGCTCACCAGTTCAATTGTGGAGACCGACCCCCGCTGACCAGATCTGTTCCTGCCCCGGTCAAAGAAGCTGCCCCCCCCCCCCCCATATTGCGTCACTATCGGAACTGCTCTGGGCATCCCTCGACCGGCCCGCTACGTCTTATAATTTGGGCCAACCATATCAGCTGCCCCCCCCCCCCCCCCGACTGATTTCAGAGCGACACACCGGTCATCAGCTAGCAAGCTTGGTGCGTCACGTTTTCAAAGTATTAGTGGTAGCGCACATCATAGCCTAAGCACGATAAATGCTTACCTACCATTAAATGCCTCCGACGCCTCCCTCTTCTGAAGCCGGCGGTCGCGAGGGTTGATAAAAATAAAAATGTTCTAGAATGTTCGACAAAAATAGTGCGACAAACGTGAATCCACAAAAGTTAAATTCACGCTGTTTTCATGAAAAGAAATTGCTTCAAAGTATGGTATTTGAGTTTATTTACGTTCTCATCTGACACCTGCAAAGTGCATAAGAAACGATTTTGCTCTTATCATCGAGATATGAAAAGAACTATAATTATCTTTCAGGCTTTCCCTCAGGAAGAGCAGGTAGTGCTTAATGCTTCTAGTAAAACTCGCTCTAAAAGCTTCCTGTGAAAATGAATTTTTATTAAGTTCTCAAAACCTCACAGGAGCTTCGATTGGACTAAACAATCACTTTCATATGACTTAGCTTATATTCACGATAAACGAAGTGGAATCGCCGTCGCTGCGACTCGATTACAGTGTCACATTACGATCGCAAATGCATCGTCAAGTGCCTACATTTTTGCTTAGATGTCGCTGGCGGTAGTACGTCGAGAACTTTGTGGAAATTGCAAATAGTCTCGAAATGTCCGTGACGGCATGGAGAGAACTTTGTAAAATTAGCGGAGTGTTAAAGTCTCCGCAAGAAGTCCGTCGTTCCTCACGGTCCCATTAAGCGACAAACTAGTCTCAGACGAGACCAAGTTCTCAACAGCATATTTCGGTGCACCGTTACCTCATATTGGTAGTATAAGGGTTGACTCAAATGTTTAAAAGATACTGGGGCTTCCCCCCCCCCCCCCACACACACACACACTATCTAGGAGCGGGAGACATGACCCCAAAAGCCCTTCCCACTCGGCTACGCCACCAAGCTACACTGAGTGGGAACATAAGCTAATAGATGACGTGACAATGTTGACTGATCGCCTTATACTGAGGTCACCTTTCATCGTGCTTTGGAGGCCTGTTTTATGTGATTCTGAAGTTTTAGAAGAAGTTTGTTCACCGTCAACCCCCCCCCCTTCCCTGTTTCAGACACGTGCACCGCAGGATACTATGAGGACCCAACCGATTGTCACTACTACTACCAGTGCGACAATGGAAGGCCTGCAAGGCGGCAGTGCGGTCCAGGCACCGCCTGGAAGCAAGACGACATGACCTGCGTACATGAAATGATGGCTGACTGCTCGTAAATGATGAGCCCGCTCGGGTCGACCGCAACAGTGCCAGGACAGTCGACCCAGACACCGGTACCAGGTGCCACCTGCGTACCACACTGTCGTCCGGGGTGTGGGGGAGGGGGTCCAACACGGCAGCCCATATCACGTACGGTGTTCTGCTTGGGACTAATCTCTCCAATCGCGGCTATCGCACTGTCTCGAAAACGTCGTGTCGTGTAGCTGAACGCGCCGCACGGTGCGTATTGACCGTGTCAATGCCGCGGCATACACTGACTGCGCCACGTCACGTCAGTTTAGGAACGGTGATGCTCGGAAGGTCGTGGTCACGATGGGACGCAACTTAATGATAATTTGGAATTATCTATGTTGTTCTAACCCTTTCGACATCAAAAACAGTTACTTTTAGACCCTATATGCTTGCAGACTGCAGTGCAGTTCTGAAGGCGATATAACCGTTTTTATCACCATGAAATGATGCTAACCGCATTAAGTCAGGGATAAATCAACAAAGACCTGAGGTGGAAACATCAGGTCTAAGCCAAACAACCAGTTTCTTCTTCATCGACTCGCCTGATGAAGCACTGAAGCCATTATGCAAACGCAGTTTGCACATGTCAAGTATCGCTACGCTTGATGCGAAATGTGACCACACTTGATGTAGTCGGCGACTAAAATACTTCGTGGTCTGCGATAATAAACACCAGGTTACAACTGCAATCCTAAGTTTCTCCCAAGAAAAATATATTAACACGCTAATGAATCACAACTATAAAGCTGCCTTGAGACGTCTTATCTGTATCCCCACGCCCCTGGTAGGTCTCGTTTATCTGCAGTCACTGGAGAATATGGTTGCAGGCCGTTTCTCGACTTTCTCGACTGACTTTCAGCAGCGTTCCACTGGCGCACGGCTCGTTCCTGCTCAACTGAGCGTGGTTCAGAGCAACAATCGTCAGACGCTTCTAGGACGTCATCCATGCTCCCGAATCCCCGTGGCCATCCGCTGAGTACGAAGCAAATCACGGTTCGAGATAATGCCGTGCGTTGTCACTTGGCCTGCCGCTGTTTGTCATCAACCCGCTGAGCAGACCCACTCTCTGCCAGCGCGTGACACCAGTTTAGCCTAACAGGGGTGGGTCGCTTTTCTCCTGCGCGGGGAGTGAGAGATGGGTGGAAGACGCTCCTCTCCTACTTGGCCCCTAAATAAGTCAGAGCTACGGAACAGACCAGTGGATCAATGCATAAAAGATCAAAGCGCCCAATTTTACCAGTTGACTAGTCAATTTGTATAGGGAGCTTGGGGAAATTGCAGCTCGCTTGTGCCGCTTTATTTCAGATCTTTAGGATAACAAGATGCACTGCGGTAAGAGAAGACACATTTTGTTTAGAAATTGCGTGAAAGACCGGTGATCTAGGATAGCCAAGGACACGTGCTTTTGAAAGTGAAGCGAGGCGAAAGCATCATCGCAAAGAGTGATATCTTGCGGTACCCCTCCTCCCCTGTTGCGCGCTGTTCCTCGTGCAGGTCACGTCGTTTGTGCATACATCCCGTGGCAGCCAGGCGGCACGAAAAGATTCGACGACCACGCACGGCTGCTCACTAACGTCAGCGAAGTCGGTGGCAAGCACGCAAACTGTGTGCAATTAGAGAACACAATGGCCGGCGTTACTCTGTACCAAGGCCATCAGGCCTAACGAATCGTCATTGGTAAAGATTCTAACAGTTCAACTGACTGTTGAGGGGAGTACGTCTCCTGAAAACACACATCGATCGCTCCTAAAGTTGCCAGACCCGGAAGTGGAACAACATTTCGCGCCTATTGTTTCCTCGAATGCAGATCGCTCGTGTAACGTACAACTACTGTTGCCCGGCACAGTAACAAAATATTGGTAAGGGAGGGATGTAAGCCGGTTCGAAGTACGGCGATACTGCTGTCACCAAACAAAGGCAAATGAAGGCTGAGGCCATGTCGGCTTTGGCTCCCTTTGCCCCCGAAGTGATAGTGGTAGTACAGGGTAATATTCAGGTTAGTTGTCATTTGAAGAACATATACGCCCACGGCACGTTTTATCTGGTACTTTTAAAGTAAAACAAACAGCCGCTAAATGACTAGAGTCAAACTTCTCAGAGCTGAGAGTGACATTCGATAAACCATGACCACTAACACCTGGGTTGGCCTGCTGTTACTGTGAATCGAGGTTCAGTTAGCAGGTCTGCCGCACAAATACCGTATTGGGGCTGAACAAACTCCAGTTATTAGACCATCTGCATTGGTATTATGAGGCGCGTCGGATGCTTCGGCCATTTTGAAAGCCTTCTGCAGACAACCATGCTACCCACCAGTCAAATAACCATTTTCCATATAACAGAGTTCCCGCTCATCCATGCGAGCGGCGTCCATTCCCCAATTATCAGCTTCGGCCGTCAGGGCCGGCGCCGATGCTTTCCGAAATATATTGTTGCGCTCATTTCCGCCGCCCCAAGAAGAAGGCTTGAGCGTGACAGTCGCCTGGCACGGATTAATGCCCGGTTTGCGTGCACGCTAACCGAAATTTTACTTGTCGGCCCTGCATTCGTCATATGCATGTGCTCGTGCACACGAAGGTGCTAATAACCTTGCCGCTGAGAGCGGTCGTTGGCTGGCTTCGTGCACTTCTGTGCTCGTGACCGGCATTGTGTGCTCTTGACGTGCGCCGTGAAAGGTGAGGTTCATTTTATACTACATATTAATGGCAGCTTTTCCAGCACAGCGGTTATAACATCCGATGCAAAAATTCATGTCGAGATATTATAAGGGAACTTTCACATTCGGATATGACAACTTCCGGCTGACTTATGCGATTTTGAAGAGGAAGCAAACGGGGCTATCCCTGCTGTTGCCGGACGGACCACTAGGTAGCCTTTAGTGACCCAGGTCCAAGCAGCATTCGCCATGGCCGGTACTCCTGTCCACTTCGCATAGATATGTGCTTTCGGTGTGCGTCGTGTGTCAAAAATCACCACAGAGCACTCAATTCGGTCACCGCGGTTCGGTTCGCAAGCCAGTTCGGCGCTGCAGCGACACCGCGGTATTGTCGGCGCGGCACGAGGCCAGTTCGGCGCTGCAGCGACACCGCGGTATTGTCGGCGCAGCACGAGGCCAGTTCGGCGCTGCAGCGACACCGCGGTATTGTCGGCACAGCACGAGGTTAATTCGTCACTGGCGCTCCCCATGGGAATTAATTTACATTCAGTTAGCCTTCCAACAGGGACGTACTTTCGCAAACTGAGTAGGACGAACAAACATTCAACTATGACGAAACGCACCCAAGACAGACCAAAAATTTGTTCATGGATTTGGCTCACTTTTTCTCAAAGAAGAGGCTGGGTGGACTCCAAGACGGGAGGGGGGAGGGTTAAGGCTAGAGTCCCCAACTGAATAGGAAACCTTCACCCCTGTCCCTGCTGCCTCGCGGCCGTCTTCTAGGCCACTTTGCCCGACGCGGCCGCCCACCCGTGCTTCTAGACCTTTCACGCCTGGAAGGCAGTCGCCCACGTTATGGTCGGTCGAATTCTGTCGACCACCGACGTCAGCACGACACGCGCCGGCTGGTGCCCAAGGTCACAGTGTAAACACTCGCACAGGGACCTCACGCGTGGCCAGTTTGCAGCAATGATAAGTCAGCTGAAAGTGCCTCAAAACTAGCCCTGGGGGTGCATTTCGCCACTCGAGTCTGTTTGTCCGGCGGTCTGATGATGAGAGCATCCTTCCCCGCCTATGGTCTTATGCATGGAGGGTACGTAGGGTTTCGCATTAAAGGTGCAACTATTTTTTTCACTTCAGTAGCAAAGTAGCAGTAATGTAACATATGTACCTGATAGCTCATTGATGCATGCTAATTTGTATCCACATAGTAAGCTAAATATTTATGTAGCAACTGTCTTCCGCGCAGTCAGTTTAAGACAGGGACGACATGGCAGGTTTTCTCCACGTACTCCTCGAGGCGTTTGTATTCAAAACTAGCAGGAAGATCAGCATGAGCGTGGGCAAACCATTGTATTTGTAAATACCAGCCAGCGCTCACGTTCAGCTGCATCAGCCTCAACACATTTGACACGCCAAAGGGCGACGCCAAGCGAGGTCTTCCAGCAATGTCAGATAGGATGTTGCGGTCGTCGTGGCAGGCGGAGAGGCGTCTCTACTGGGTCACCCGCAGAAAAACACCTCAATCGCGTTGCATAAAAATGGTGTACCGCCGCGACGTCACTAACGCTGCAGTGTCAGATGAACGCTTCATTTTTGATACTAATGCTATTTTTCACTCATTCACATGCGGGACAAATAGAAGCTGCAATGTTGGGGAAAACATGCATCAACATCAACATCAACAACGTCTGGCTCCCTATATTTTAAAAAACCTAACACATATTGCAGTCATTTGTTTTTCATCCCATTCCAGACGTTGTCATTTAAAAAAGTTGTCAAACATTTGCTGAATGGCCTACCGTATCAATGCGCTAACGTGACGCAATCATTAGCTACCTATTTGATACTGTTTGGTGCGAAATTGACATTACATTCATAGCGATGTTTTTAGGTGGCTGCAACCTAGCACACCAATAGTTGAGGTCATGCTATATTTGGGTAAATTATTGAGTTGACAGTACAAAAGTTTGCACCAGCCACGAGATCTCGTTAAGACCAATCCACTGGTGCAATTTAAGGTCTACCTTCATCAGTTAGGAAACGCAAGGGGATCGCATCATCCCCCCCGTCCTTCTTTATCAGTCCGCGTTATGAAAAACGGCGAAGCAGGGCGAGGGTCAACTCATTAATTGATGAACATAAAAACATAATACTTTAGTAGTTACGCAAAGGCACACAACCGATATATGCCTCAAAACATGAGTGCCTTTAACCTCACATCGCGCCCAAACGCTCAGCTTCCTCCAATTTTCACAGTTAGTACTTATTCAAGCCGTTACCATGGGAACCCATCCAAGGGTGGAAAGAGCTCCCGATTTACAGAGTATAATCGATGACAAAAATGATCACCTGCTAGACTGGCGCTGCGCGGCCTACGGAGACTGCAACGCCTGCGGTCGAGGCCTGTATTTCTAAAATTTTCGAGTGCGCATGCTCAAAATTACGTCACATAACTTGTATGATTAGTAGATTCAAGTGTTTAAAGGTAATCATTTCAGAAGCGTCATCATTTTCGTCCACCGGTGGGACACGGCTAAATGTTAGCTACTGGGCTAACGCTCCGCGGACTATGGAGACTGCAACGTCTGGTGTCGAGGTTTTTGTTGCTAAGATTTGCGGGCGCGCATGTCAAAAACACGTTACATAAATTGCATCACTACTCGATTCTGAATGAATGGTGAACATTTTCAGGCAGACATGGCTTGGCCATGTTTATACACACTGTTGACCACTCGATCTACAATCGACATTTCATCTTCAAATTTGGATCAAACATCTACAATCTCATTTACAATCTCCCCTTGGATCTACAATCTCCCTTCGCGATGTTCTCAATGTCTTTAGAACCCATATAAAATTTTGACAAAGCTTCCGAATTCTATCGGTTTAGAAAGAGTCAACCAACCATTGTAAACTGCGAGCGCCGGTGATTTATTCCATGCAGTCGTTACACGCCTGAATTCTGGAGTTTCTTGACCTAAAAATATAAACACAATTGAGCTCACGGTAGCTTCTAGCTTCTGTTCTGGTTATAAGGCAAAAATAGCAATAAAGTAAAGAAAACTGCGTCACTTTTTGACAAGTTAGCTATATCCGGGATTTTGAAAGCATCACCATAAGATGGGCTTTTGTCAACCTTGTGTTTCCCCTTGGCAAGGCTCTGGCTACGCCCCTGCCTACACACGAAACCAAATCAAGTCGTATACCTTGCATGATGGGCAATGAAGTGTCCGTTGGGCCAATTCATTCCTAAGGCATGCAGCTTCCTGGAGACTATTTTTCCGCGATGATGTGGTGTGAGGGAAGATGGCTCGGGAAAAAGATACTGTTGCAGATGTCCAACACGTATTTCATATACCATGTAGAAGTAACCCTGGTCCAAAAGTATGCAACAAAGCAGCCATACGATCAGTTCGCAGTCAGTCATGCGGGAGACATCCGGGCCAGGGCAGTGGCCACCGACGGCGGTCAGGAGCAGGGCCTAAATAAGGAACATATGACAGATGGGCGTTATTGTGTAGCTTTGATTCTTAAAAGAGAATCTCCAGTTTTATGGTTTTTGTCACTTTGTTTCTAGCAGTTTCAAGCTCCCGACTTTGTTTCCGCCTAAAATGTCGCGGCAAGTCTTATCTCTTGAAAAGTAGCCAGCGAAATAAAGGCGCATGAAAAATCTATCGTTCTGTGAGCCATCGATCCACTTTCAAAATTCTCACCAGCCTATATCCAGACCGCATTTTGGCATCTACACTGTGGAGGCAGATGCTTCCTTAATGACGCAAAATGCCTACCCGCTCGTGCAATTTCGCCTACCCAGGAAAGACAGCGTTAAAATGAACGAATAATCTAGGGAAGCTGGATAGCCTTATTTGCCAAATGACATATGAGTCGAATAGGCAAGATTGTGTACCAATGATAAACAGCTCTAGATGCATATCTAGCATAGCAGTCATGACATTTCAATAAAGAGCGATAACAACCTCCATCCTCAACCCCCCCCCCCCGCCGGTCATCGTGCCCGCTTTCCAGAAAAGGTTCCTGAAGTATACCCTGAGCTTGGCTCCCCTACTTTTTGAAACGTTCCTACGTCTATGCCGAAGCTAATCGACAGTTGTAAAGGATTCATCTGGGGCGTCCTGCTATTGAGCGGAACAGCGAATTTGGGGTAGGAGGTCGTGTATCGTCGGTGTAGGCCTGGTCCGCTGCCCGCCGCTCCGGAGACTTAGCGAACTGACCAGCTGATAAGTGTGAGATAAAGCGCTGTTTTTGGATGTCAATTTGTATTTGCTGTGAGAACCCTGGCCCTCAACGCTAGATTGAGCCCCCCCCCCCCCCCGTAATGAGCTAGAATATTACATAAACGTGGGGAGGTGTTGACCATTACACAAAGACGATTTTCTTTGATATTTCCTTGTAGTGGCATCGACAAGGAGGGTGCAGCGGGATAACCTGAACGCGCAGCCTCAATATAGTGCTCTCTATTGAGGCATAACAGGGACGTTTGGTAAGTCATTCTATCTTTGATATTGGTATTAACGTCACGGAATCTCCGGCCTCACAGAGACTTTTTATTCCAAGCGACATTTGGTCGTCTACGAATGGTCGACTACGAATACAGCATTGCTGTCTTGAAGTTGAGACCCAAATTGCCTTAATGTAAGGTCTCATCATTAAACGATGCTGTGTAAACTAATGTTGTTTTAGGTGGAGAGAATCGCTTGATCAGACTTTAAATTCATCTCATCTATAGAATAAGAAACAGTGCAGAAAACAAAAAATTCCGGGACAGCTTTCAATCTGGTTCCATGCTAAGCATGGCTTATTGCTAGAGCACTGAACCCACCGCGCCATTATTATATTGCATCTTTAACAGATCCTTGATGCCCTTTCTGATCAAAAGGGTCACGTTCCTCCCCCGTTCCCTGGATTCATCCCTGCAGGAGTGCTAAACGGCCGTCAACTGGCTCTCAACCAATGTTGTGCGAAGTATGATGACGTAATCAAACAAACAGGTATTGGGGAGCACATGAAATAAACAGAGATATCGTGTTATTTTGAGCAGTCTTTTACACCTATAAGTGCACCAACAGATATAAAAGAGTTTGTTTCATCACGTCTGATGCTTGCTCAATATCTTCGAATGTGAAACATTCCCTGCAAAGGGAGTGTTCACATGTATATGGGGTTTTGAACTGAAATAGCCATCTTGAACACCTTTTGATGCTGTTCACAATCTTGCCCTTCTTGGGACCTCAACCCCTTTAGTTTCCGAGCTACACGCCCGCGAATATGGGGGAAGGTATTTCTGGGATAGTATTTAAAAGTCACCTTGGCATTCATGACGCCATGATAAAGTCATTCCAGTCCAATCATTCCATAAGCAATGCGGCGATCAAAGTCAAGAAAAGTACCCTTGTCGAGGCGTTCACGTCTGGCGGTCATGAGCGCAATTTCCGGACGTAACGGCCGTCAATTGGCTCTCAATCAATGCTGTGCAAGGTACGATGGCGTAATCAAATCATGACGCAGTGAGGAGCATATTTATTAGACAGGGAAATGTGCTGTCTAGAGCAGTCCCTTCCACTTAAAAGGCATACTGATGAGTTACAATTAAGCTTTTTCATTATATCTGATGCTTGCTTTAATATCTTAAAACGTGAGACAATCCCTTTAAGGTTTTCCGGTTTAACAGCTGCTCTGGAACAAACGTAAACCGAAAGTAATGGTGTTAAAAGAAACCTAGCCATGGCCATGTGATAGTGTTTGCTTGATGCGAGTACGTGCGCACAGTTACATGCACGCACACACACACACACACACACACACACACACACACACACACACACACACACACACACACACACACACACACACACACACACACACACACACACACGCACCACCACACACACACACACACACACACACACACACACACACACACACACACACACACACCACACACACACACACACACACACACACACACACACACACACACACACACACACACACATTATATATATATATATATATATATATATATATATATATATATATATATATACAAACACACACACACCACACATAATGTATATTTTTGAAGGCAATTACCTAACAGACAACTACATTTCAGTGTGGAATTGGTAACCCCCTGATGCATGTCACAGGGTGGTAAATACCAGTCTGCTAGGAATGTAACCAAGATTCACCCAAAGAGCTTTGCATTGATCTTGGGCCAAAATTGTTGCTGGAGGTGACTGAATTGTTGATGTGTAGTTGTTCCCATCTGGGAGCCCTGAAAAACATGTCATACTTACCTATGTCTTCAACACATGACCTCTGCTAGATTTTTTTAGTCGTGTCTCTTCCTTTTAATGTCAACGCAACGTCATTAAGCCTACACAAGTGAAAATATTAACTGCATAATGAGCATTCCAAGCCGATGTTCTGACATGGCTCGTTCATTGGCCTTCGCCCTGACTCGCCATTTTTCATAACGCAGATCGATGGGGGATCGTAACGACCCCTTCCAATGACCTCTAGGAACTAACGTAGATAGAGCTGCAATAATAAAACAGTACACTGATCTTAACTACATCTCATGACTGGTAAGAAGTTTTATGTTTGTTACCAAAAAGATGTAAACGGTCAAATTTCCCTGAAACTTGAGCATTTTAAAATTTATTTTCTCCTATGAAGTCTGTACACCGTACCTTGTAGTGATACGAAATCTAAGCAGGCTTGCTCCCCTTTTGCATATGAGCATAGTGGTGTGCAGTGTTAAGTGTTTTGAGCATATATTCATCATGGAGGCTTCCGTCAATGTAACATTGTCGACCACTGTTTGGGCCGTTCATTGATCGGCGGGGCAGTGTTTCAAGATTTTGGTTTCAAAATACGCGCAATAGATGCCATGGAGGCTGCAAAAAACTTGGACGCGACTACAAGGCGCGCCAGAGAGATATCCTTCGAAAAACTTAGTGGGGCTGCACGCCGAGCTGGTCGTTATTTGGAAGCGGTGGAGGCTGTGCACATTGTACCGGCCTCGGACCTCAAGCATATCCACTAGACAAGCAGCTGCTGCATACGCGCCTTCCAGCCAGACCCCTACCTATTCTGTTAAAATACAGAGGCCGGTGCACGCGTTGTATGACAAAGCCACAACCTGACTGCACTGGGCGTTGGGTGACGTTAGTTTCAATCATGGGAACGAAACTACTGACTACCAGGCCAACGAGTGACAAACCCACTGCACTACATCACGACGTACTGGGACAATACCATTGTTGGAGAAAGAGCTCTTGCAGGGTTTAATCCATCCGTAGAAAAATCACTCTTCGCTGCTTTGCTATCAGTTGTGCACTCTTTCTAATGTTACAAACTGCGTTGTCTTAGCTTGATAATTTTCATGTTGTATCATGTCACAGCTATTTTTCCATGTCTATAACGGCGGTTTCTGCGCCGACAAAATCGCGACTTTTCAAAAGTAGGATTTGGGCGGCGTAAATTCACACCTGCTCATAGCATTCATCGCTAGTCTGTTGGGGACAAATTTACGTACAGCACATCATAGGCACCAGCTATGGACCTAGGACCTGTTAGTCACATATCAAGAGCTCATAAGACATAGAGCAAGGCGTGAAATACTCGTTGCATTAACCCGCACCGTGGTATTTTAATGCGCTGCATCTCACTAGAGCTTGCAACGCCAGTACCACCTTGCAGCGGCGCTGAGCAGCTCACTGGAGCGTCACTATTTGGATCATTGGGACCGTCGAACGTCCAGCACAAAAGCGGCCGGGTGTCCGGCACAGGGGGGAGGGGGGGGGGGGGGCGCATGTCCGAGACAAGAGCGGCCTGCAGGCACAGGAGAGGCCACATGCCGAGCACGGGAGAGGCTACGTGTCCAGCACTGGAGTGGGTGCGTGTTCGGCGCCAGAGTGAGCGTGCGTTCGGCACTGAAGCTGCCGTATGTCCAGCACAAAAAGGGCCAGCAGTCTAACGAGGGGATGGGAAGCATTTGTACCGGGCTGCAGAGCATTCAACCCTCGCCCTGATTCGCCGGTGTTATAAAGAGCGGTGATGGCAGGGGGAAGAAGGAGGTTGATGCCACCTCACCCCGTGCCGTTTCCAAATTAAGAAAGACATGGCCTGATGAGAAAAAATGATAGTTAGGCCGCAACAGCATCTTACTATTAGCAATAGTTTGCATGTTGCTAGGTCCTTAATTGACCTTACTTGACCAGGCCAAAGGTCAAATTGTCCTGAAAATCAGTTGTTCAACTTTACATGCCCTTTTGTAGAAGTTCATGCCCCGCAGTGACATGGACTTAAAACAGCCGTGTTTCTACATGTATCTATGATGAAGGTTTCACTTAATACAGAGGCGTCGGCACGTCGCGAGCGTTCCGCGGCATCGTCGCTTGACGCCCGTCGCCCTCGCCGGCTGCGGATGGTCGTGAACGGCTTCTGACGGGCGGTAGTTACTCAGAAAGCTAAATTGCTGGGGACGAGTCAAAACACGTGTAATACGCGCCTCAGGCCGTACCGAAAGTGTGGCCGTTATTTCGGGTTCGATATCCCCTGGGATTTTTATTTCGGTGTGCTGCGAGGGATTCATTGTGCATGTTTTGACGCGTCCCTGGCAGTTTTGCTTTCTGAGTGATCACTGGCTTTTAGGAACTGCACGGCTATCCACGGCTGGCGCAGGCGACGGGTGACGACCAGCGGTGTCGCCGAACACCCGCGTGCCTACACCGCTGTACTACTGGATCGCCTCATCATATATATATATATATATATATATATATATATATATATATATATATATATATATATATATATGTATATATATATAGATGTGTGCGTGTGTGTGTGTGTGTGTGAGTGTGTGTGTGTGTGTTGTGTGTGTGTGTGTGTGTGTGTGTGTGTGTGTGTGTGTGTGTGTGTGTGTGTGTGTGTGCGTGTGTGTGTGTGTGTGTGTGTGTGTGTGTGTGTGTGTGTGTGTGTGTGTGTGTGTGTGTGTGTGTGTGTGTGTGTGTGTGTGTGTATGTGTGTGTGTGTGTGTGTGTGTGTGTGTGTGAGAAGAAACACGGCTGTTCGCTCCCCAGTCCTGTGGCGGACTTGCGGCCGTGCCTGTGCCAGACACACGGCCGCTCCAGTGCTGAACGTGCACCCATTGTAGTGCCGAACACGCACCCACTCGAGGGCTGGACACGTCGCCTCTCCTGTGCCGGACATGCTGTCCCTCCTGTGACAGACATGCGGTCTCTCCTGTGCCCGGCATGGTGCTTCTCCTGTGCTGGACGCGCCACAGCTCCAGTGCCGATCATGCGCTCACCCCGGCGCTGAACGGCCGCTGCTGTTGTCAGACACGCGGCCTCCCACGTACCGGCACGCGGCCGGTCCAGTGCCAGACACGCGGCCTTTCCCGTGTCCGAAGGCCGCTCTTGTCTCGGACATGCGGTCCAACCTGTGCCGGATATCTGGCCGTTCCTGTGCCGGATATTCGACAGTCCTAGTAATCGAAATAGCGACGCCCCAGTGAGCGTCGGTATTTTGATGAGCAAGTACCTCACCGCCTGTGCAATAAAATACTGGCACCGGAAGCTCCGTTAACATGCGGTACATGAAATGGTATGGAGCGGCTTAATGCAATGAGTGTTTTACGCCTTGCTCTATGTATTATGGGTCCTTGATATGTGGCCGTTAGGTCCTGGGTCAAAAGCTGGAGCACATGATGTGATGTCATGAACATGTCCATAACAGGTATGCGGACAAATGCTAGGGGCGGATGTGAACGTCCGCTGCCCCAATCCTGCTTTAAAAGGCATGATATTGTTCCATGGGCGGCGCTGAAATTGGAAATTTTCTCAACACTCATTAAAGTCGTCATATAGCGACAAAGTCGCAGCGCCCGAAATCTGAGATTATCACCCAATCTCGCTACGCACGGCTCGTCACGCGGCAAGTTCCCCCATCCATGTAGCCCAGGTCATGAGCGGGATATCCAGTGTTCGAATTCTCGTCGGCGGTTTTGGATTGGGGAGTAAATATCCTCCAGGCGTGGATTCCCAATGCTAGACATCTGAATGTTAGACGTTAAAAGCTCTATGAAGTTTCACTTCGGACGCTGCCGTTATAGGCGTAGGAAAAGAGTTGTGGGATGAAATAACATACAAATTCTCCATCTGAGGTAACGCAGTCTGTAGCATCAAAAAGAGCATACAGCTGATGGCAAAGCGGTGGAGGGTGATCTTTTGATGGATCGATTAAACCCTTAAGAGCTCTTTCTCTAACACTGGTATTGCTCCAGAACGTTGTGAGATCGTGCATGGGTTTTGTTACGCGCCATTTATGACTGTGATGCGGCCGCTGACCAAACATATTCGCGCCACGCTTTGTACAAGCGACGCATTAGGTTTCAACCTGTCCGACGTGTTCACCGGCCTTGAGTCCGCTGCGCTGCGTCGGCCGCTCATGCACTAAGACCTGCGCTCCTAACGGACTTGTTTGGTAGTTTGTGGTACTTTTGTGCTCTCTGAAAAGTCTGCCTACTTCACCTTCAATTCTCGCTATTTCTATCTGCTTTTATGTTGGAAGTCGCTCAATTTGTGCTGTGAGGTGCTGACTTCGTAATGATTCTGGTATTTTCCTTTATGGTCTAGCAAAACCCATGCGTTTCTTGGACGTTTATTATGGAAAAGTTTAACTGCCCCGACTACTAACTGGCGGAACTGAAGCATTCGGCGCCGAATACGACCTATTGGCATACTGACCGCTGGGTATTGTGTTTAGAGTGGTGGCGTTGTTATTCATTTTTTGGAAATATTTTTCTCATATACATTCAAAATATGTGGGGGCAATTAATAAAACATCGTTAGATGCGTAGGTGTCTAGCAAGGTATCTTGATAAGCATTTAGTGCTTACGAAGAGTGTCGTGGACGTATCACAGTCAGCCATGGAAGTTGCTCATCTTTGTCTCTCATTGCGGTTCGTGGTCGGCGTGGATGTCTAGCAGCTACCGTGTGGCACCAGCCATGAAACTGCATTATATTAAAGGGAATCAGAAGGTCACTTTTATGCGTGCTGCCTTTGCAATCCATTAGTAAATTTTCTGAGATGTTGGTGTGCAAATGATGAATATGCTTGCACCCATAGTGCACGCCGTTATTTTAGCATTGAGCTCATTTTTAATGGCCCGCAAGGCATTCAATGAGTTGTGAGATCACACAAGCTTCCTTTTGTCTTGGCCATGGAAACCCTATGACCTTCTTCCTTATACTTGGATATGAAACTTCAGCCTTGCTTCATGCAATGAGGGAAAAAGTTCAATGTGAGCACAAAATGGTACTCAGAATGGAGCCCGAGTGTTACCCCAGATCTGACAGCACTTCTGCTAAGAGAAATAGTGCAAAGTGAATGAAAGCACCTCAAAGTGAGACAAAATATCAAAGAACATCGGATTGCACAAAAGGAACCGATTTTGTAACAAATGTCCTCATAAATAACTAGCAAGTAAATTATTCTCCAGCAGAAGCCTCGACGAAGTCATGGCCTCACCCGGGTGGCGTCACCCCCCCCCCCCCCTTAAAAAATGCATATGGGTAGGAGCCTCTTGAAGCTGTCTACATTCGGGCCGTAGTTGCGTCAGATAACCAGTCATACACATGTGTTCACCGCTCACCCACGGTGCGTAAGCCAGCCAGAGCATGTTCGGGAGCCGTGTTCGGGCTGATGACGCCGCCGCCGGCCGGCGGGGACGGGCTCTGTCCCCTTTCCAGTCATCCCTACGGCTCGGCGACGGGGACCAGATGGCCAGTGAGTGGCACTCGGGTCCTCCCGAAGTCTGACCCGAGTCGACTCGACTTAAGCATGTTGGGTAGACTCGAGAGCACCGCTGTCACAACACATACCTGCTGCACAGCTACGTCGTCATGGACCCCGACGACAGAAGTCAGACAACTGCGTGAAGTGCAGTCATTGGTAAACAGCTCGTGGACTCATCAGAATGAGCACTTGGACCAGGCTTCTTTTGCTGGTTTGCCACAAAACATGCAGGTGTCGTGTTGCGCGTTGGTTGCTGGCATGACAATTTTCGTCCGCTTGCATTTGGTCGTTGCCTGCTGCTGTTTTGTTTTCTTGGCTTTCGTCTCGCGTTTTTTTTTACTTCGACTGCTCATTTAACGGGTCAGCCGGTCGGAATCATAGATGATTCCGTTATGTTTCCCTTCACACCTGCACACTTCCATGCCCTCCCCACTCTCGGAGCCGAAAGCAGAACGTCTAGTGTCACTTGTCTTTGGTTTGGCCCCAGGTCGCTTGGCTCGGGTCACGTGGTCCTGTGTCACGTGGCTCTGGGTGACGTAGCTTCGGGCCGACTTACTCAACATCCCGCGGACGAAGATACGGTAGAGTCAGAGTCAAAGTCAGTTCAATTTTGCGACTTTGACTCTATTCTGGCGCCAGCTTAAATGCAAGGCTCTGGCGCGGCGACTCCGACTACGAATCCGAATCCGTTTTGGTAATATCTTACCACTAGAAAGTTGGTAAGATATTACTGAAAGCTGCCGGCGCCTTTGGTGCAGATGACGCTCCGTTGTAAGTAATATCTGCTAACAGTCCCCACACGCACCATTTACTCTACTTACACGAGCCACACGTCGGTCACACCTATCTGAAACTGCGGATGAAGCCGCAGTCTCTACACGTATTATGACGCGGAAATAACGCTCATGTGTTTGTAATGTTCAAGTGGAAATCAATAGCTGTTGCGTCCGATAAACCCACCTCACATATTCTTGGTGAACCTTTTTCAACACGAACAAGTCTGAACGAGAAAGCTACGTAAGGGCATAACCGTGTGCGCTTAACATGCTTTGGACTCGACTAGAGCGTGAGGCAATTTCTCTGCTTTGCCGCACTGCGAAACGAAGTGAAGTCGCGCAGTAAGTCAAGCCACCATGGCGCAGTCTTTGTACACGCGTTGAGTTTGGCGGTGGCTTTAAGTGACGATGATTGATGTCACGCTGCATGACTCATGCATTAAAATCGGTAAATTTCTTGGCGTTATATTCGGCAGCCCACAGCCACATGACCTGTGAGCCCAGACACCTTGTCAGGCGAATGTAGTGCGAAATACGTGTGCGCCACATCAAGCCACGGCCGATCTTTTGTGACGCGCAATGTAGTGAAAGACGACGCCCAAACACGACATGGCCTGTCCGCTGCAGGTGATAACTAATGTCGGGTTCCGTGCCTCGAGCCCGGCCCACAGGACTCTACAGAGCGTCATGCATCACCGTCATGACAGCGCGGCAAATGTGCCCGCAGTAAATGGCCAAGCACGTCGCCATCCGTCATGAGAAACACGCGCAAAAGCAAAACAGCGCAAGACGGCAAAAGGTTCCAGAAGCCGACCCAGCTTTTAGGCAGCGCACAGGAGGCGGGAGTGCGCCGAACCACGCAGTCGTTTGCTAGTTCCTGCGCTGACTGCGGTCGCTGACGCAAGTGGCCTCCTACGAAATGGTGCCTGGTATCGCCAGGTTATGGGTGGTTCCTGAACAGGCACGACACAGGGTACGGGAGCCCCGTCGCACCCAGCGCAGTGTGGGCGTTACCACCCGGCATCAGTAACGACGCGCGGATTCGGGCGCGTCGCTTCTGTCAAGTTAAGCTGGTGGTGTGCTCAGCGCCCATATTTTGATGACGTGCTTGCGCTGTGGGGCCAGTCGAAAGCATCATAAACACGAACGGGCTCTAAAACCGCTAGTGGTCCTCCAACATGAATGGCCTAGGTTTTGGAACTTTATTGCGGTCAAGCTGATTTATCTTTAAGCTGCCGTAAAAAGACCATGAGGTTCCATGACACCTGCGCCTTTCTGTAAGAGTCTGCTCTGAGTTGGTGCCGTGCGTTCAACATTTGTAGCGGAGCGGAGCATGTGCAATCTAAAATCCGCAAGCATGGACCATCTGCAATCATTCGCAACTGTCCTGTTGTTAATGAACTTTGACTTGCATGACGAATGTTTGGTCGTGATGTGTACCCGTGGCACGTGCTCGCCGGCACACAGTTCCCTGCGTAGCGCCGCCGGCTGAAAGAACACTCAAGGCGTGGTTCCGCTCTCCCGAGGCGTTTGACTTCAAGTATGCTGTGAAAGGCTACAAATGCTGCTACAGGCAACAAATGTTTCAAAAAGGTTTAGATGTTGAGAAGACTGCGATTGCTCCAACAAGCCGCAAATGTTGAACTGTGGGACACAAACGCGAAGCAGGACTTTTGCAAAAATACGCGTGAACCATGAAGCCTCTGCGTTCTTTTCCGGCAGTTTACATTAGATCACCCTGACAGCACTGAGGTTCCATGAATCAGGTCATTCATGTTTTAGGATCATATGATATGAAAATGAATTACAAACACATCAAAGCCAACTTGGCATAAGGGAACGTCTAAAAATGTCGACCATTCGCTTACATGTGGAGCACTTCCTGCTGTAAGGCCACGGCCTCCGACGAACGACCAGCAGACTCGCCACAGTCCACAGCTTTGGCTTGAAATAGCAGCACTTTCTGGGCTTCGCATGACAACATGGCCAAATGGCCTGTCTGTCGCTAAGCGGTCCCATGTGAACCGTCCGACCCCTCGGTCAACCTCTGGATCGACCTGGGTGGGCCTGCGGGTCGACCGCTAGGTCGACCTCTGGGCTAATCTCGGGATCGACCTCTGGGTCAACCTCTAGGCCGCCTTCTGGGTCGACTTCTGGATCGACCACTGGATCGACCGCTGGGCCGAACGCTGGGTCGATCTCGACCTTCGGTTCACGCCGGTGCTGACCTTTGCCCCGGCGGCACGGCGACGGCAGCTGTGCAGAAGTTCAAACCAGCGTTTGAACTTCTGTACAGCTAGAAGTGTTACACTGCACAGCAGCAGGAAGCGTCACATTACGCAGCACACTGAAGCCACATAGCGACCGAGCTTGGCTCGAAAATGGCTTGTTCTGATTGGGTTTTGCTGCCTGTGTGTTGGTGTGCCTTAAAAGATCGTAACACGCACGATTCCAAATAGAAGGCGCATTGTCTATATAAGAGGCGGACGGTGGGCTCGAAGGTGTGTACTGTCAATCCTGTGGTAAAGATACACGAGTGACTTGTCAATATCATTAGTCCAGGACTGTTGATGTTGGGGGCAATAGCTTCACAGCGTCATTTGTCGTTCGGCATGGTCAAAAACGAGTCACGTGGTAACAAGAAAACAAAAGCCGGGGTTCAATTCCCTGATAAGGCTCGCATTTTCACCGCCTACCAAATGAATAACATCATCTACCAGCACAGCGCGAGCACAATGCGCTATTTTCAAAAGTCGTATGGAGAAAGAGCCACAAACATAAAGCAAAAGCGATATACGCGCAATCAAAACAGAACATAGCAAGTGAGACACGACTGCCTGTCAAGCCGGACCAATAGCCAGCCAAGCAGCGCAATGGCTTTGGCTTACGGGACAACGCTGGTTTCACGCTCGGTAGGTCGTGGGCTATCGAAATTAGGTTATAAAAGTCGCTAAGGTAGGTATTTTGTACTTGCCACTTCAATCTGGGGACGTGAAATAAAAGGCAGCGACATATTTAGTATACACATGACGAGCATTTGTTAAAACACGCGCCGGGTGGCGGGTTAAACACCTTTCCCTCAAGTGCGGGGTCGGATTTGCCCTCCTGTGATCTTAAAAAGTAAGAGAGCTAGAGACACAAAATTCACAGGGTGTGTTGACCTGTATGTGATCTCATTTATATCAAAATCTGTGTTTCCTAGGTCTTGACCGACGAGTCAAATATGGTCAAACAAGGTCAGACTCCAAATTGCCGTCCAGTGCCCCAGACCCTATACCTGTTCTAACCAAAGGTCACTGGCGCTCATTTAAGATCAGTGATCTTGTTTGACCATCCACAGGCTATGGAGACCAAAATCATGCAAGACTGCTTGGAGCTTTGCATTTGAATAAGTGTCAAAGATTACACTAGGCGGTATGCTCCCAAAAACAAATGTTGACCTGGGTCATTTTAGGTCATTGACTTATCCTGACCCTTAAAAAGTCTATGAAAGATCAAAATGCGGCTCCTGTTAGCAATAATTTTGAAATGAGTGCCAGAAACTCCCTACACAGCGAGTAGCAGAGTAATGAAGCAGGTTAGTTCTGACTCATGTCTGACCTTCATAGCTGACCCCAGATAAATGGAATTGTTCTTTCGATTGTTGTGTTGTCTAAGAAACTATCTCTAACATGGCTGGCTTCATCTAACACTTTGTTGTTACTTCAGCTTGAACGCTTCCCCGAAACTCGTCTTCGCTGAATCCATCGCCTGACTATTGGCCTGCCGTAGGTTAACGACCTTGCAAGCTAAATCTAAATTGTTGATACCAAACGATTCGCGATTGAATTGTGCACAGGCATATGAAAATTGACTCGGCCACGCCACGCCGTTCGGAAGTCATTTTGGAAAAGCCTTTGCTGGGCGTCAAAATTGACCCCCACTTGAGCGCGCATCAAGCCCTTCAGTATCCATACACGGTGGAAATGAAACTTCAAAGTGTGGACTCTCATTTCCAACAAATGTAAACGAAAAGATGCCATTTTTGCACATTTGCTTCGCCTGGCGGACCGTTACTCATTGACATTGACACTGAATTCTGAAGAGTTTCCTGTTACAGAATGAACATAATTTTGCTAGTGTACCAGTAGGCGTCTGGTAACAAGAAAGTATCAAAAATCATGACGCAATGCCATATTTTTTCTCGTAGTATGCAGGCAACTAAAACTGAATCACTAGGTCAGTGGCATGTGTCATGTGTCAAGTCCTTAAAGGTGGCATGACCTGATGCTTACGTTTCTTGTGTTGTAATACATGTGTTTAACACTGTACTAGCTGCGACAATCAGCAAACCTCCGGCAATGGAAAAATGAATGCTGCAAGGCGATTATTTGACAATGTGAGGGTCTAGGATTCATAGAAGGATGATGGGCGTGCCTTGCTTTAACACAAGTTGTGTGATGCCTTACTTTCGGATGTCCTGTCCTGTCCTGTCCTGTCCTGTCCTGTCCTGTCCTGATGGCTCCAGGCTGTTGAGAAGCTCTCTGACCTGTCCTGATGGCTCTAGGCTGTTGAGAAGCACTCATACCTGTCCCGTCCTGATGGCTTCAGATATTGAGAAGCTCTGTACCTCCTATGCTGTCTAGCACTGTACCTAAGACCTGAGACTGTACCAGCACCTGAGAACCTCTGTACCCAAGAACCTCATACGATACCTGTCCTGCCCTGATGGATCCAGGCTGTTGAGAAGCTCTCATACCTGTCATGTTGAGCAATTGTTCATGAACCTTTTTTCTGAAGCCATCGCGCAGCATTTCTTGGTGAGTTCCACCGGCCATTGTGCTGTAGCATTCACTCCATTCGCTTCCTCGCAAATGACGGATGGTGATTGATTAGCGCGTGGCAATCGGCTCAGCGATGTTGAGTCGATAGTCACCAATGCTAAACCTATGAGGCAGGTTCGCTCGCGCCACACCACGCACGGTGCTCCGACTGAACCGCTGTGTTCCACAAACCTTCCGCTGGTTCCGCCGATCCAGAACATACGGTTTTTTTTGTCTGTACGACGGCCCCCAAATAATGAGATGACAAATGACCGAGTTTTCCGTCTACCATACATTAGATATCCCCTTGTTTATGGCCCCAGCGCGCTACATGTAGCAAAAAAAGATGTTTCGTGAGCGCACTTCATCACCCGTCGGACCGACCGTCAGCATGCTAATGGGGGACTGCATTCCCCGAGCCTCAATGGATCCCTTACGGCCGGCAATGGAGGTGATGCACACGGTACGCCCGTCATCATGAGCTGTATCACTCTGTACTGGTGGAAACAGGCAGTATATCCAGCAATGCACACCAGCGCTAGACAGCATATGGTCGACGAGCGTGCCTGCACACATACTCATGCCAAAAACTGAAGCGGGATTGATTGTGAAAACGATATGCAGACTTGGCCCTGATGACAAGATGTTTGGCAGGATTACATCCTAAGATGGCAAGATTCAACTCGAACCGACAAGCCACGAGCAGAAATGTGCTTGGATAAGAAAAAAACAACTTACGTGGCCCAGGATCTTGACTCTTGAGGACCCAGGATCTTGGAAGTTACCAAATCCAGAAGTATCCTTCGGTTTCATTGCTGTGGGCAGGCAGTCTAAGGCCAGGGGCGGCGCCACGAATTTTGTTGTGGAAGGAGGGGGGGGGGGGGGGGGGGCACGAAGTTATCAAACCCTCACCGCTCTTAAATACAACAACTGGATGACATTCAAAGCGTTCAATATCGGACGTTCCCCTAAAAACATTATTGCTACCAAATTTGTTATGTGCCTAAGGCATAAGGCGCGAAATCCGGGGCGCGAGGCAGGGACTGAGACCCATACAAGTCTCTGATAATTTAACACTTGTCATATGGGTGTTGACCAGAAAGAAATGATCATAACGGTTACCTCCCCCTCCCTTCCCAACTTCGAAGGACGTTACTTGCTCAAAGCCGGCGGACTTATCATTACACAGTATCGCAGCTTCTTTTCAGCACATTGTGTATACAATTACACAGGCCCAATTGGCCATAGCAGTGTATAAACGAGGTGTGTCCAGTGGCAAAATCTTCGCAGGGTGCACTTTCGCATATTTTTACCCCCCCACCTATGCTTTGGCTTGGCCGCCAGACTTAAACAGGAGTAGCGATAAAGTATTCTAACGGCACGTGGGTTTGCAGGTCGCACCGCTCACATACTACTTCAAGGTCTATATCACTACCGTTTATGGTGCAGCCCTAACAGCAGCCAAACGTTCTCTGGTAGAACCAGTTTTGCGTCTAAATTAATTTTCTCATTTTAGACGCATTTATACTGGCAAAAGTAATTCCCATACGACCTGGGTCCACTCGACCCAGGCTAGAGCAAAGCTCGTGACGCACTGGTGCTGCCTTGATCCCCTTCTGCGTCATCATTAAGCAAAGCAAGTTTTCAGCCGCTGTTACGCGATATACCTGCCTTCAGCTGTGGCTGAACTGGCGGACAGGGTCATAAGGAGACGCAGAAGTTTGACGACATTACGGGTGGGTTCGCGCGCGTTACACCTCACATTGCGGAGGACTGGGGGGGGGGGGGGGGGGGGGGGGTATACTTACCTCTTGGCAAATGTCGAAGGGACGGTTGCTCTCTTGCCTCTCCGGTGGCACTGCTCTCGGGCGCCTCCGTAGTCTTGGCATGTGCAGCTTTTGCGCCACCAGGAATTAAATTACTACGAACTTTAAAAGATGGAGGAAACGGAAGGTTCTCTTTAGATTACGTGAGCGGCATGTTGTTTATTTCCCGTGCCCGGCGGGTGTGAGTGGGGGATATTTTGAACCCCCTTTGAATTTTTCCCAGCGCAGCGTAAATATGAAAGGGCACAAGGCCCGGGAAATTTCCATTATCAGACATGAAGTCAGCATTTTCCCACAGGGCCAAATGTCAAATTTCACCCGAATTCCTGCGAGTTTGGACTAAATTTCAACGAGATTGTCCAGAAGCTAGTGTAAACCTTTTGGTTTATGGGATCATGCTTCTCTTGGTCCCATACTACGCTATCTCCTTGCATTTTATTGAGTTTTTGTTTGTTATTGTTGGTTAAGAGATCTAATTTCACATACGAATGGTTTTTACTTTTATATACTTACCTGATCTCTCATTCTGCACGAAAATTGCTATGTGTAACTACTTTAATTTATTGTTTTGATAAGTTGCACGGATGTCAAGATATCAAACATCATAAATAAGATTGAATGAGAGTGGTGCGGGGAACACGGACCGAGTCACTCTGGGTAAATAGTACTCTAAGCCTTATTCCTGTCAGTCTGGCCAACCGCGGGCTGAATATTCCATGAAAGCCACTCAGCTACAAGCTATAAGACCAAAGAAATGTTCAAAAATGAATTACCAGACCGGTAAATGGACATACATCACATAACGGGATACTTCTGTAATGTTCACCAAATCTGCCCATACCTAAACAAGCTGTGGGGTCTTTTACAATCATGTGCTACAATATCTAACAACGTCAGAACTCACAACAATCGTCCTTCCATTCCTTGAGTACGGTAATGGGTAAAGAAAATACAAAAATGGCGGAATGCGGAATGACCATGTAATATTTTCATAACTGCAGGGTCCATGAGTATTTGTGTTTTAAACCCACTGCCAGAACATGAAAGCGGATATGGTGATGACACGCGATGGCCATGGACGTAGAGTGAACGAAAATAGCGATGGCACCTGAAAAATTAAGAATATCGCAATGTGACAAGCATGCTGCAATTTCACATCGCTGTTAGGGGTAGCCTACATTATTTCAGAATGGTGGGTAGCCCGGTACCTCATGATGCTTAAGTGACCTCCTAATCTGGCCTAAATATCTAGTCACGGAGACACGGAATACATTAAATATGTTCGCCTAATATAAGGGAAAACTTAAGAGCAATTTCTGATTTCTTATTGTATCATGTTAGTGATTATACCTATGTAATCCTTCCGATGTAACAGAGCTTCATGGTGGTAAGACTAAGAGACATGGGTCGGTCGGTGAAAATTGGTGTGAATAATATCTTTCTCCTCCAAGGAATTTGATGAGACAGTGGGACTACCCCTTCCAATTCAATGATGGGGAAGCGTCTTTCTGTCCCCCCCCCCCCCCGCTCCAACATTGATGCCGATCCTGGTAGCACGTGCGCTGCAATGCAACATAAATTTTCACGTTTCCTTTTAGAAAAGGTTCGATTTCCATAGACTGCAGGGCAGGCGCGCAGCCAGAGCCCTGGCAAGGGGTACAGGGTTGACAAAGGGCTTCTTGATAGTGACAGGGTCCCCTGAAAAAATTATCACTAAAAATGGGCCCATTCCTTAAGAAGGGCGTGTTTTTCTTTGATATTTTTAGTCTTACCCTCTATAACTAGAATATAAGTCGCAAGCTATCGCAAAATCAATTCTGCTTGAGTTTTGGTAGTCAATAAACTGAAGAATTGCTTATCTAATAAAATACTTAAAACTGCTACATGCAATAAACCGCCGACTCTCTCTCCTTTGTGCAATGTACTTGTACTTGTCCAGTGGGAATTTTCTTATTCAAAAGAACTCAGAAGCTTTCAGAGTTTTGATCTGATCTCTACAGACATGTTAAGGATCCCGCGAATTTAGATTGTGGGTCGAAATGGGTTAAAGCTTGTATCAACTTGGCAAAGCCATGTTTGTCTGGAAAAGTTCAACATCCAGTCAGAATCGATTGAGTGACCAAAGTTATGTAACGTAGTTTTGAGTATGCGCGCTCGCCAAATTATAGCAATAAAAACCTCGACACTAGACGTTGCAATCTACAAGGACCACACAGCGTTGGCTCGTTGATTCCTGTTGAATCGTGACAGCGGGTGGGCGGAAGAGATGACGCTTCTAAAGGATTTTTGAACGCTTTGAATTATCAAATGTTACGCTTACAAGGTGGTCCGGGCGGTTTACTTCACATGTGCGATTTTAGATTGATGATAAAAACGGATCGACTTTTACAGCACCGCGGTGTGGTGATGGAATTTAGTGGTGGAGCGGGAAAAGAAAAAAGCAGAATTGATAATTTTCGTAAGATTTGTTAATAAGTTTCAAAAAAGATACGCCCAGTGTAATCTCTGAACGCACGAATGAACTTTGGAAGACATTCGGCACCATTATTTTACAATGGTCGTTCTCACGCGCACGGCGGCCACCTCCTGGCATCACCTGCAGTGACCAATGCTGTTCGCTTTCAGGGAAGCTGCAACACAGGTCATCGCTGTCCTGGCTCCGGAGATTGCAGGCGCGCGAGCTCAAGCCTTTGATGTTATTTGTTTCACTGGCCGATCTGTTAAAAAACGTTTTAAAGCAAAATAGGGTGACCTGGTTCGTTTCTTAACCCATTTCAGCCTACTCTTTTCAACACTAATGAGACCCCTTGCTTCTTCACGGACAAGGGATCTCCTTAAAAAATAATATTAGTCTCTCATTATTGTGCTCGGTCGATGTCTGAAGAGCCACCCCCGTCCCAACGCGAGGTGACTTATGGCTGCCATTCTGGCGACCAGGACGGGATCCCCTGGTCGTTCTGGAGGCCTTCAACGGGACACATCACATTGCATCGTTCCTTTCCCTGACGTGGGAGGCCTCCTCACCCGCACTGTTAACCCCGAATCGACACAGGAACTCTCATTGAGGGAACAACTTCCCCGATTTCTGCAACCACTCAGTAATTGGCACATGGATTGCAGTTTGGCTTAACGGGTCCATGCGAATTTTGGGGTAGAGGGCCCGCCGTTCGGTACTGGGGGCCTCGACTGGCACATGCCGCTTCCATTGTCTGAGAACACTCATCATAAGCTCTCGTTTCCTTTCCTTGTCAGAGGGCCTCAGGGCTAACGCAAGAGGCCCTCTATCACTCGTGGTTCTGTCCCCGTCCATGCTGAGCAAATATTTTCCTGGCCGACCTGAAGTCCCTTGTTGACACAGAATACCCTGTTGGGCACTGTGGGTCCCTGACCGATACAGAAGCTCCGCATTGTTGCCGCCGGCCTGACCAGTGTAAATCGCGGTCCGGCCTTGTCCCTGCGTGGAAAATAGGCCCCCAGAGCTGGGATCGACACGGAGCCGACTGCTTGGTATTGGAGGTCTATGGACGAAATAGAGGAGCGCTCTGTATCAGAGCTCGCAATCGATGCAAGAGGCCCTCTACCTGACATTTGATATCAGGGCCCTGAGGGCCCTTAATGTAAACTACAGGCGGCCCTTCGGACTCTTCAGCCTTCCAGTCGGGCCCTTGATCTTTGGTCTCGAGAGAACCTCCGATTCTCTTCGGGGCCACTCAAACACCGCTCCTGGCCGACTCGGGTTCACTTGCTGCCACAGTACCCATTTTAGGCACTGCGGCGCCTGGCCAACACAGGGACCTCAGCCATTGTTTCAGGGATCCAGACCAATGCGAATCGTTGTCCCGGCCTTGATCCTGATTAAGAAATGGGCCCCCAGGCATGAGATTGACAGGGAACCAACTGTTTGGTGCACGTGGTCTCTGGCCGATTTAGACTCTCTAATTTTCTTGGGGGTTCTAAAACGGTCCAAGAGGACCTCTAACATGTAAGGTCATAGCCCTATGGGCTAAGAATTTTTATGGGACGTACGTAGTGCTTGCGTAGTGCTTGCGTGGTCCTGGACGTAGTCCTTCGGAACCTTATGCCCTTCAACCGAGCCCTTGATCACCAATGCCGGTGGGCTGCCTAGGCCTCTCTTCGGCCTAGGCAGCTTATCGAACATTACCCTTGGTTGAATCGGGGCCCTTGCGAGCACAGGACCCGTTGTTAGGTGTTGTGGGCCTCTGACAGATACAGGGGCCCGACCAGTGTGAATCTCTGGCCCCGGCTTTGTAGCTGATAGAGAATTAGGCCCTCAGGCCCGTACCGACATAGAGCTGACTGTGCGGCTCTGGTGGTGCTGACCGTCATATAGACCCACATCAACTCAGGAGGTCCCCGGCTAGCGCAAAGGCCATCTGACTGTCATTTGTGCGCCCGTCCCCGCAGGCCGGGGCCCCTGAGTAAGTCTCCGACCAGCTCTTTGTGTCCTTAGGCCCTCCAATCGGGCCCTTGATGGTCGGCCCCGATGGGTCCTCCAGGCTCTCCGAGTCATCTCAAACACTGCCTGTGGCCGACTCAGGGCCCCTTGCCAACAACGTGCCGTCGTTAGGCGCTTTGGGGCCCTGATATACGCTAGGGCCCTGATCAATGTAAATCGCTGGCTCCGGCTCTGTCCCTACTTGAAAAATAGACTCTTAGGCTCATGCCGCCATGGAGCCGGCTGTGCATCACTGGTGGTGTCTGACCGTCATATAGACCCTTGCCGACATAATCGATCATCGATCAGCGTCCCTGGCTCTCTGGCTGGCATTACAGTGCCCGGCCCTGTTGGTCTGACTTCTGAATACGACTTCCGGCGGGCCTTAAATCAGGCCGTTAACCGCAGGTCACGAGGACCCCTCAGAGCCTAAGGGTGGGGCATCCCTGTACCCCTCCCCCGCTATTGGCTGCAGGCACTGATTTACCTTCACTCCTAATCAGGGTTTGAGCTCTAAGCACAGAAGCATTGAGAGTTCTGTCAGCGTGGGGGAAGTAACGCTGATCGGTGAGGAGTCCGAGAAGCAGAGAAGTAGCTTTTAAGCAATGCAATTTTATCGATATGAGGTAGTTCAGTAAAGTCCCCTAGTGAGAATATGTGCCAATAACATATTTTCCTGCACGCAACTTGTTGGATAGAACTGCCTCCCCCTCGTATCCGTTGATAGGGGGTGGTCCGCCGTGCTCCTTTTGCGCAGCCCCTGTCTAAAACTAAAACATTTACACATGCCAGAACAGTTGCATATGGCAGTGAGTTTCTGCTGTTATAAGAAAATTGAATGGATGATGTTTAGCTCAAAGAGGATGCAGATGCCGCAGTCAAATAGTTTTCACCTTTTCACATATTTTTCGCCCCAGCTGCGCCATATTTGGCTAAACATAGCTCGTGGGAGGATTTTGCGTCGTTTTCGCGCAGCCGGGTGTGCGTGTTGCGGTGAGGCCCGCACGGGTAGCGTGCGTCGTTAATAGTTCTCCCAGTTGCACATTCTCCCGTCTTTAGTTGTTCGTTCACGCATTGCTGAATTTTGTTAGGGTGGTTGAGTATTGTTCAACTTATTAGTTCCCACATTTTACCATGATGTGGCGTAGGACAAGTACCTTGTGCATGGTCATCCCAAAACGTTTTCGTGGAGTCTCCATTTAGGGGCCCATGGGTCATAAAATAACCACATTTTGTTTGCGCTGTGGTATTTCAGTGTCCTAACAAGCTTCTGAAGGAGGCAATTATTCAGATTTTAAGTCCTCCCACCATTACCCATACATGTTAATGGAGGAACTATCTGGGAAGGCAAACTGGGAAGATAGTTTAGTGAAATTTTGGGGAGGCAAAAACTCAAAATAATGTGTCATGAAGTTTCATGAGTTGAAACTTAACTCTATGGGCAATGGTCACCATTACGAATACTATGGCTACCACATCATTGAATGGTGTGGAAAGAGAAGTAAATTTTGGCAAAATTTGGTATTGCATGGCTGCTGGCATGCACACTTGCCACATTTTCCAGCCATACATAAGTTACCAATTTTACTTGGTCATTAGTATTGTTTGATATTGCTGCTGCACCCTATAGCTTTAATTATATATTTTATTGTTAATGGCATTAGCATAGCAAATGCTAGAGGGCTTAGATGCTGCAAGTCAGAAAAAAGAAGTCTTGATGAACACAATTAGGAGAAAGCTTAAGTTGATAGTTATGTGGAGAAGAGGTTGCTGGAAGGAAAGCACACTTGGATGCTTTTTAGCTGTGCTAATTTTGGGTGGATTATTCAATGTTGTTGCAGTTGGTTATGCTGCATATTTGCTGATATTGATGTCATCAGCCAAACTCGAAGCAGACTATCAACAATGCACAGTAAAGCTTTTAGTCATAGCGATGATCAGAAAAGATAGGTATTTGGTGAAGTAATTCATTTGTCAAGTGAGATAAGGAAAAGTATTATGGATGAGCTATCTTGAAGGGTGTTATCCATCCGCTCTTTTAAGGATGATGTGGAGCTGCAAGCTTTGATATTTGTGGCTCTGATCTCAATTTGTTTTATATGATAGCCAAGCTCTAGCACTAATCAAACATTGTGCTTTTTGTGTGTTTGTCCCCTTCAGTAGATAGATCCTTTTCAGTAAGGCATGCATTATATTCCAACCAGCTGTTACACCTGGTATGTGTGACCTGTTTCAGAGAGCCAGTGAGCAGAGTGTCCACCAATCCTCAGCAAGCACCACAATGTCCTTCACCTTGTCACATGCGTGCCGGCTGGGCGCCTCTCGGCTGGGCCTGGTGCGCCCGCTGGGCGCGGCCGCGCTCCGCCCGGCCAGCACGCCGCCTACGAGCACATCCTGGTGGAGCGACGCGGCGAGGGCGAGCGCGTCACCCTCATCCAGCTGAACCGGCCCAAGTCGCTGAACGCGCTCTGCAGCCCACTGATGTCGGAGCTGCTGGAGGTGGTGCACCAGGCCGAGCAGGACCCGGCCGTGGGCGCCATCGTCCTCACGGGCAACGAGAAGGCGTTCGCCGCCGGCGCCGACATCAAGGAGATGCAGGACAAGCGCTTCGCCGACGTGTACCGCGGCTCGTTCCTCGCCTTCTGGGGTGGCGTGGCGCAGTGCACCAAGCCGGTGGTGGCGGCCGTGAACGGCTACGCGCTCGGCGGCGGCTGCGAGCTCGCCATGATGTGCGACGTCATCTACGCCGGCGAGAAGGCGCGCTTCGGCCAGCCGGAGATCGCGCTGGGCACCATCCCGGGCGCTGGCGGCACGCAGCGGCTCACGCGCGCCGTTGGCAAGTCCAAGGCCATGGAGATGTGCCTGACAGGCGACATGATTGATGCGCAGACGGCCGAGCGCGCCGGCTGGTCAA
>NW_023595902.1:0-893 GCF_011947565.3 Pollicipes pollicipes
GCGCATTGAAGTAGTCCGATTTTTTGCCGCAAATTTTTCCGGTTTCCGATCCGAACTCCGATTAGTCACACATGATTGCGGATTTTGCAACATCTATGGTTATAATAGCGGTTGTGACGTGTTTGGCTCACGCGTTTCATACCATAACCATACTTACGAGCGCATAGCCTCCCGCTCGAGCGCAGGAGGCTATGCGCTCTTTTCCAAGGCAAAGCTTGAAGGAAGTGCCTCACATTCATATGGGGTTTTGTACTGAGACAATCATTTGAAGGTTTTTCAGCATAGTTCACAGTCCTGCCCTTTTTAAGACTTAAAACCGTCTTTTTCTGAGCCTGACACCTACGGACTTGCAGACTATCTTGTGCAAACTTTTTCAAGTTCACCTAGGCGTGGATAACACCATAGAGACTTCATGCGAATGCTGCCACCTCACTGACCATGAATTATTCAAGGCCGAAAAAATACAAGGTTCGAGTTACGTCTGGCGTGAATCGCGTCTGGTCTACGTCAGCACGATTTCTGGCATCCACGGACTTCAGCTGACCGTCGAGCAATGCTATGCGTTGCGTGTAAGTCCCGAACACGGCTCACGTTTTGTGCCACATAGTGCAAACGTTCGATAGTGGTGCGGGTTGTGGGGGCAATGAGACTGGGAATCGAACAGCTAAAGAACAGCACCATGCCCCAGCGTGTGAATGGAAGTAAACAAGCAATAAACAGCCCCGAGCAAATATGCAAGGACACCTAAAAAAAACAAAAAACAAACAAACACGCGCACATAACGATGACCGGATTCAAAACGCGCAACCCACCTTGTGGCTCATTAGATTTCTACACGCGAGTGGACCCGTCCGTTGCAGTGTCAATTCTGACGCGGGCGGTCTGTCAACAAC
>NW_023595903.1:0-3902 GCF_011947565.3 Pollicipes pollicipes
GCAGACGGCTGAACGGGGTTCTGATATGGGCGGGGGAATATGTCGATCCAAGAGATGGGAACTCCGTGTGCATTCTGAATGAAGCCTGGACGGCTGAAAGATGGTGTGAAATACAGCAGATGCGCTATGATTAACCGTCCTTGCTGCACGTTGAGTGTCTTTAGGTCGCCCATGACGGTATTGTGGGCCTCAAACAGCTTTTATGAATAATAGCTTTACAGATAACTTTACCCTCGAAAATGATTGCGGAAGGAAGCTAGGATAGACACACAAATCGCTTAAAATGTAGCGCAATCATTGCGCCGGACATTGTGGGCAGAAGAAAGCAACTAAGCTATACTGTTGGGGAACACCGAACAGCTATTGCTTATACGCAAGCAGTTTTTCAGCACTGCGGGGGCTGCGGCGGATGCATATAACAAAGAGCTGAGAGCTGATGTCGCAGCCGCTGGCCTGCCATCGGCTGTGACAGGGAAGCCTCAGCACTCTAGAGTGGAGTGGTTTCTTCAGATGATGATTGGCTGAGAAATGGAAAGCACTTTTACGTTTCGAACATCGCCGCGCAAAAGCGTACTCCATTACCCTCGATCTCTGCACCTTTTATGGTAATGCCCGTGGGCTCCTGCTCTCACTGGGCTTATTAAAGCCCAAGCGGCTCGTAAACAGCCTGGGGTGGACTTTTGGGGCATATTGTTCATGCTGGAGCGCTTGCTAAGTTGATTGGCGACATCGCATTTCGTTGTGCCTGCGCTGGTGGTACGGGCCAGTTTCGTTCGAGGCCGTGCACCAGGTATGCTGCGGGGGTGCTGTGCCGCTCTCAAGCCATGTCATTACCACCCCGGGCCGGCGTGACGTCCTCAGATGTTTTGAACAAGGGCGTCACATATGCAAGGAGAGCGCGCTAGGTCACCGGCTTCAAAGCCGCAGAGATGAAAGAGACAGCGGCGTGTGGTAATTTTCCACCGCACGCGCAGGGACTTCCTTAACAGCCGCGCTCTGTCTCCGCAAGCCCATCTTGGAGCAAAGCGCAAAACAAGATAAAGCGCGTGGTCGGACCAAAAATCCTTTTATTCAAATATGCAAAAGTTTTGTATTGCGCTGCTTATTCCTCTTACAAATTTATTTTGCCAGGAAATTATCTCTTTGCGCCATAAATTCTGCAACGATTTGACCTTGGCATGACCCTATGGGCGGAGAATACACATTAGTGATACTTTCATTATCGCACTGCTTCAACACATGGCGCCAATCCCAAAGATGAAGTGCATGGCATCTCTGGTTCAATTAGTTGGGATGTGTTGGGCGTAAATAATTGTGTTTCTTTATTATTCTAATTTGCTCATTTCGAGACAAATAAAGCATATCACGCTTGTAACGGACCCAATCCTATCTAAAGCAACGGCAGACCATTGAGGCCAACAGAAAGGGCCAAAGCGTGCTTAAACAGTACAAACAGCCAGACAGATTAATCATGATTAAAAATGGCCGTTCAGTTTGCTTGTGCCAACAAGGCTGAACTCCTCATACGTCTGCAGCAGACAGGATCTAAATGAATCGGCTCCGTCTCGTCACACCCCGCGAGACGTCACATCTGAACGATCACGGAGCGGTCGCAATGGCCAGGCGTCCAGGCCTCGGCCGCTGGAGGCATTGCCAATCACGGAACCTGTACAAATGCCGCAGCATGGAGCAGGCCAGTGTACAAATCGCACTGAAGCTTGTAGATTTGAGTGTTCTTGCCCTAAAAATGGCGTGATTATCACCATGACTGCGTATTACGATCTGACTTATCATTTCCAGAATTAACAGAAAGGTGATTCATTTGCTTTGAAGAGGGACTTTGGCGGTCATTTTTCCTCCACACTTTGGTATGGATCAAAACATTTTCGGGAACGTATAATTCAGTACCCCCTGTCGAGCTCGTGGGATATTCCGACAGATGTATCTGCCAGAGTGGTCACCTGGAGTTGTCAGTCCCAGCGTCGTGCCCTGGTGGTGCCACACTAACTTTGGTTAACTTTAGGGTGGAAGTGTCGGATGCTCCTTCGATGCAAACAAACACTGGTTTCTCTTTTTGCGGTCCCGCCCGCGCTTGGCCAACGTAAAGTGAACGTTCACGTGCTGGGATGATTGTGTAAGAGGTCCGTGCCCCACTGCACCCAATTGCTTGAAGTTGTCATACTTCTAAACTATTTCCGTAAGTAGCAGACCCTTCATGTCATTTATTACATAATTCTGCCCCCAAGTGAGGTTAATGAAACCAGCCATCTTAATCACGCACATGTGTGCATGAGACCAAGTCCTACGCAGCGCGTCCCGTTTCTGAAAGCTATTGCCAATTAATTAAACTTAAGCACAAAATGATGGACGGGAAAGAAGAAGCGGCTTTTGTTGTCAAAGCCTCTGAATTTCCTTTCCTTTTTGTCACCGACGACGTCAGTAATACTGCTACTCCTTCGACTCGCAGCCAGCGGAAACCTTGATCTGCGCAAGCGCTGCACAGCACCGTTCAGTTGGCTTCCAGCCGTCGGCATTCATTAGCCTGAATTGCGGGGGCAGTGCACCAGCGAGCTTCTCAGCTCAGGCCTGCCAGCATTATCTGATGCCGGTGATCGGTCGGTTCATCTGGCGTTCGAGACGCCAACGATAGCTCGTTGAGCGACGCTTCGAAGCCCAAGGTTGCCGGGTCATCGTCCGTCATTCGAATTCGCTCATCTGGATCTGCGTGTATCGCATCTGCGGCACATCCCGCCTGTGCACGATCGGCTTTTTCCGCTCTTTCGGCAGCAGGGTCGCCCTATCAAAGTCCGCCTCGGAGCCCGCCGCCCGACCGCCGAACGAGACGTCATCCGTGCACACCCGGTTCATGACGTCCACCAGAGGCCCCGAACGGTGAACCACGGGTCAACCAGAGGCGCACCTGCATTGGCCGCGTGGCAACCTGGGCGACCGGGCGGTAGAGTTGCTGGCCACGTTAAAGCAGGTCCTGCCAACGCCACCTGATTCGGTTCCCTGTATAACCGCGGAAAGCGCAGTCCGGGTCAGATTGACAAGGCAGTTTCGTGCATGCGTCTGATTGCCAGAGCTTGTATTGTGAAAGCTCTGGGCTAACGCCTCTGATCGAACTGTATGATCGATTTAAGTGACTTTTATTGCTTAGTTATCTTAGTGGTATTAACTTACAAGGATTGTGCATCAAAAAATGTTTATTTCTGACCTACTCCCATGCTTAGCACTTGCTTACCTAAAAGTGAAGATTCTCAAAAAGCTTGCACCACACCGTATTATTCGCGATATGTTTTTAAAATTATCCTTGTTTTTAATGATCTTTGTGAAACTCTTCTTTAGCACGCACGATCAACAAATAACATCAACTGCGATCCCAACTACACCTAACCCTCACTTGCTCGGTCCACAGGAAATGGCCGTTCTAACCAGCATCATCTTTTATCCTTGCGGAAATACTTGTTGCTTACAATTTGCTAGAAATGCTCTGTTTAAGTTGCGCGCATTTTTAATCTCGTTATGGGTCCCAGTGGAAGCCACAATTAAAGATGAATGTGTTTGGCTTGCCTCACGATCCATAACTCTCGTCGGCGTTTGGCCAGGCTTACCACCAACTGCAATGCCAATGAGAAGCACAGCTGAAACGGAACAACACTGATATCCTGTCCGAGTATGCATGGAAAGAAACCAATACTACCCATTCTTCTTTTCATGGCCAACCTATGGCGTCATCCACACACCAGTCTAGAACCCTCGGTCGACCAGCCGTAAAATTGGAAAGATATTTCACGATTTTTCGTTAGATTCGCTTACTTCACAACGTTTTTGTACTGCACTGTACCCAATTGCTGGCTTGATGCCTTTTCAATTCCGCTTTTATTGCAACACGATGATAA
>NW_023595904.1:0-49080 GCF_011947565.3 Pollicipes pollicipes
CGTTCAAATTACCAAACAGCAAGTTTGCTCCGCGCTTATGTTGTCGTGCAGGCTGCTAGAATCACGACCATGACGACGTTGGAAGTATTAAGCCCAGGACTAAGACTGAGAACCTACCATGACCTCGGAACATATCATCCGGCGGAGGGAGGGGGGGGGGGGGGGCTCACCGCAGGTCATGCACCATGTACGTTCGGAACCTTTCGGCTTAGCTGTCTGCCATGAACACCGCTGGAAGCACTAGTACTTTATAGATCACGCGATGATTGCTTGATATCTCGTCTTGAAAAGTGCCTTCTGGTGTCCTGAAGGTCGGCTATTTCCACCATACAAATTACGTTATATTTTAAGCCAGGGGTTGATAACGCCAGACGGCGTTGATCAAGCCAAAACCATGCGATAGCATAGGTAATGACCAATGTACCACAGGAAAGATGCCCGTGGTTACGGTGTGCGTCAGGGAAACAAGACGTACGGGGTTCGATTTCTCGTGGTGCCTGCCCTTCCTGCCAGGCTGAGAAACAGGCCACGCCATGCCTCAGTTGCTGGTTGCGTCGTTAAGACGATTATGATATTTGGGCTTTCGGCCACTTCTACTAGCGGTAATTTTATGGCCCCTTAAGTGTCACATATTCTCTATGTACTCGGTGCTTACGAGTGTTACGCGCGAAGCGTGCTGTTCACCACGCTTCTCGAGTTAGATAAGAGCTCGCGTACTCTGAACGGCTGAGTACATGAAGTAAGTCCGGCTATTTTATAAGATCTAGGACTACTTAAAGCAAGTAAAGAACTCCGTAAGGCCAAGTCGTAAAGCCCTCCCCCCCCCCCAACAACGCAATATACCACGCGACTACAAAAGCGACATGTTATCTTGACGGGGCAAAAGCGTCACCCCTTTGTGTAGAACGGGTTCGCCAATGTCCTGCAGCGGCGTCGCGCCCGGATCTTTCGTCTTGCGCCTGACGCCTTCAATCGCCCGCTAACGTGCTACCTCGCACCTGCGTCAAATCCAAGCACATCCTCCACGCTTGGCTCACAGTCCCGCACAACGCTAGCCACGCCCGCATGCCTTAACGCGGTGGCAGCGCGGCAAGAAATAACGTTCTTGATTGCGGCCTTTGCCGGCTTAGTTAAGCCGTTCCCCTGGACGGATTGGCGGCGGCGCTGTTAAAAACGGTTACGTAATGGACGCACCGATTGACACAATATCGTCGGATCACATTTCCAGTTTCTTTTCGCGGTAATGGCTTTGTTGGGTGGTGACTTTCTTGCCGCTTGGGTACGCTGTTGCTATGCCACCTGGCTGTAGCCAGCCTATCGTATGGTATGGCGGCGGTCTGTTGCCGACCTATCCTTTATGGTATGGCGGCCTGCAGCTGACCCATCCTGCGGTATGGTATGGCGGCCTACTGTGACCGGTCGTGCGCACTGGTGGCCGAGGTAAGCACGTCCGTCTCCGTATGGAGACATGGGTTTCGCGCCGCCATCAGCCACCTTTCGCACGCCGGGCTTCGGCCAGGGTCTGGCACCGGCGTCCACCAACGACTTCAGTGTGCCCCTCATGACGTGGCTGAGACCGCGTCCGCGTGACATGCCATTCGAGACGCGGGAAACTGGTCCACGTAAGCCAATGTTTACACAACGATTACTATGCAATCGCTGTGTACGCGTCGACCGCCACGCCATCATCTCGGGCGGCCAAACAAATGTTTAACATGACACACTGTCTGGCTCTTTCTTCTTAACTATAGTTGGAAACCGGCATCACCGCGCTTAAGATCTATTTTGGTATCATAGAAATGCCAATGTCAGGACAGTTTGGTGCCCGTTATCTGAACATCATTACCTGTGTTAGCAAAAGAGCAGTGTCCCACCTTTTGCGGCATGCTTCAAAAACATACATTGGTGAAACCTAAGGACTCATTACGTGTAATAAACACACTGGGTAGTGTCCCCGCAGCACCAGCAATATGTAATGGGGACATTGAAAGAGCGAACGGAAAGCCCTGCCCTTCTGAATCCATAGGCCTTTCAGCCTAAGTCATTCAACTTCTATCATTCCATGAGCGAGCGGCGACCCAAGGCCGAGGCAAATACAATTGGCCAGTCATTCATATCTGGCGTTCGGAGAGCACGACTTCCAGATATAAGGCCAACACTGGCTGTCGGTCAATAGTGTGCGCGGTATGACGACGTAAGTAATGACGCATTGAAGAGCAATATTTACTCAAAATAGAGAAATTGTCATCTGGAGCAGCCCTTTTCATTAATAAGTTTACCGATAGTGAGCTTCTATCATATAAAATAATTGCTCAATACATTCAAGTGTGGAACACTCCAGTTAAGGAACGCCGCTATTTTGTTTTTGTCCTTTCGAAGGTGGCGGCCTACAAACGCCACTTCACGCCCGGACTGTATTCAGTCCATTTGGTAGCCCCCAAAGGCGCCGCCTCATTCTGCGGACAATCGCAGTTGTCGTGCCTGCCGTCGTCATGACGACGATATCTGACGAGGGCCGTTGTCAGGTCATAAGTACTGGGGGAACCGCTGAGCTATTTTAAACTCGCACGTGCGAGCCTGCGGACTTTAAGTGGGGTCCAGACAGTCTAATGGAAAACGTTCGGATGAAAAAGTCGAACAGCATAAGTCGGCTGCAGAAAGTCGAATCAGAAAAAAGCTGAGATAAAAGACGAATCGTAAAACGTCGAAAGATAAAGCCAAAATTGATTAAGTGAACAGGGATACCAACTAAACACTTCAAAGTCGATCGCAAAAGTCGAATCGGAAAAAGTCAAGGGACAACATAAGGACAGAGATAAAAGTCGAATCGTCAACAAAATCGAATACAAAAACTCGGGACTACAAGTCGACAGGGAGATGAATAAGTGTAAAGCTAACTTAAGAACACACACATTGGAAAAAGGCAGGCAAATGAAAAACATCACTTCCTTAGTGGTGAGCGGGCCGTGCAATGAGATCGCCCCTTTAAGAACTGACAAAATAAACATTACGGTCGTAAAGGTTGTGCCTCTAGTACCAAGATATTGTCGATTTCAGCCAAACCAGGTTTACAAACAGCACGCGAATTACAAAGCCAAGCTTACAGTACCTTGGAGCACATGAGACCTCCGCCGCCTCCAACCGCGCTAGGTTATTTGACCTATATTTTAAACAGATGTGCTGGTAGTCGTCAGGTTTCAGAGCTCTTCAAACGGCACAAACACACTCCGAAGCCTGAGGTACAATCGGACCTTAGCACAAAGCGGCTATGCGAGAATGCCACCCATGCCCAGCCCTTTCCTAGGCATGCCAGTGCCACAGGCAAAAGGAATATGGCGGTTGGTCCTTCCGAGAACATTTCCAGCTCCGTGGTTTCTAAAACGAGAAACACTGGCGTTCCAGCAATATATACACACAGGTACTCGTTACAACGGGCCAACTAAAAACAACACTTCCAGCACCATGACAGCAATGTTTCCCCTTCCCATCGCAACCGAAAAATGCGTGCTCCCTTTCCCGATTGGTGTGCGACATCACACGAAAAGACAAGTAAGCCAGAAAAAAATCCAGCGACGCAATAAATATCCTAATCGCGATTTAAACTCTGGTCCTTCCAAGAGCTTCGGTGAAATGCCTGTTCGCCAGCTCAAGACCCAGAAATCCAGTCGTCGCAGAACCGGTGTGGCACACAACACCCAGAACTGACGCGCCACTCAACACTGGGAATCGCTTGCATGACTGGGACCGCTTTCACAATGGTCCGGTCTGCAGTTTTCCCACGGTCGGACATCTTATTCGCGGGAAAAGGCGTCAAATTAAGCTCTGGCCAAAAAAAGGCCGCGCCTGCCCCCCCCCCCCTCCCCCCCCCCATCGGTAACCGGACCGGCGGGGGGCCGGACACGCGGCGTCCACTGCGGGCCCCCGACCGGCCGCACCACACCGTTTTCAGCGTTCTCATTAATCAGGCCGTGTATCTAGTCGCGTGAGGTCCCAGAGCTGTCCAGTCGTCGCGGGCTGCTGTCCAGGTGCCGCATGTCCTCACCCACGGCTATGTTAATTGGCCAGGCATGGATGCGGCGTCCCCTGATCTCATGAGTGGATGCGCGACATCGCCAGGACTTCCGTAGCTCCCAGAGCAGTGGTCCGTGACGAAGTAGGGTCTTACTCTGCAAATATCTGCCGTTCAGAGGCCAAAAAGCATCGCATAAAGCAAGCAAGCATAAAATACCGCCTCGGCCATGCGCCTTCGGACGGCGAATATAGCTGGGTGATTTTGCATCCATGACAGCATGAATTCGCGCGGTTAAAGGGAGAGTCCGAAACGGAGGAAGGCTTTCTTTGGCAGAGAGGATGACTGATTTCGAAACCTCGGGAACGAGGGCTGTAAACCTGGACCACCTATGCCACCATCGCGACGTAGGCGATACCGCGAGTCTCAAGAGGATATTCATCACGACACACACGCCAGTACTCCAACTGGCATTACTTCTGCGCTTCTCATGTGGGACCTACCCGCTTACTCTGATCCGAGCAGCGAGCTGAAAACGAAGATGGGGTCGCCTTCTCCCCGCTGCATAACGTTACAAGTACACAACAAGTACGGGTACGTTATAAGTACGCAGACCAGTCCAAAACAAAGCACCTATGATGATGAGCCTTCCCAGTCAATTTATACGTGGAAATGTAAAACAAGTCCGACGTCACTTTCTGCCCGCCGTGATTAAGGACGGAAGCTTCCGAGCCATAAATTAGTTCAACCGCACTGCGCTGAAGACCGAGTATGGCGTCCGGGACAATCAGGTAACTGATACACGAGTATGGCGTCCGGGACAATCTGGTAACTGATACACGAGTATGGCGTCCGGGACAATCTGGTAACTGATACACGAGTATGGCGTCCGGGACAATCAAGTTAGCTGATACGAGTACGGCGTCCGCGAATATCAGGCTGATACGAGTATGGTGTCCGGGGCAATCAGGCTAACTGATACGAGTACGGTGTCCGCGACAATCAGGTTGATACGAGTGTGGCGTCCGGGGCAATCGGGCCATCTGATACGTGTGTAGCGTCCGGGGCAATCAGGTTGATACGAGTGTGGCGTCCGGTACGATCAGGCCATCTCATACGTGTATAGCGTCCGGGGCAATCATGCTAACTGATACGAGTATGGTGTCTGGGACAGTCAGGTCAGCTGAAACGAGTATGGCGTCCGGGGCAACCAGGCAATCTGATACGTGTGTAGCGTCCGGGGCAATCGGGCCATCTGATACGTGTGCAGCGTCCGGGGCGATCATGTTGATACGAGTATGCCGTCCGGGACAGTCAGGTCAGCTGATACGTGTATGGCGTCCGGGGCAATCAAGTTGATACGGGTATGGCTTCCGGGACAGTCAGGTCAACTGATACGAGTATGGCAGTATGGCGTCCGGGACAGTCAGATCAACTGATACGCTTGGGACAGTCTGAAATGACGATGACAACGAAGAACTGTAGGCGGATGCCATCTCCAGCTCGGACCCGACTGGACCCGACTGGACATATGTACCGATGTGTACCCGCGGCCTGCGACACCACGGTAAACCACAGCGGGCCCGAGCCCCCTCTCCCTCCAGCTCCGCGCGGGAAAGCCACGGCGCGACACGCAACGGAAGGAAGTAACGCAAGGTGGAAGTACTTTGAACAATGCACCCCTTTAGATAAGCACAATTACAAGATGGCCATGACTGCATTATTCCTCGCAACATGAAACAGTAAAGGAAAGCATTCAGAGCCATGCATCATTCGCTCATCCATTACAGCCATCGTTCATTCATTCGATAACTGCTTTTTGAAAAATCACTTAAATGGACTTTGGCACACCTTTCAAAACGACCACGTCATTTTACCACAAAGTTTATCACAACTTATCACAGCGTACGGCATGACCCTTCACAGGCACTCGTAAAATTGGTGTTATTTGGGCCCTCAAACGAGTGAGGTAATGGCAGTTTTGAACAAAACTACTCTGTACTAGCTCTGATGGTCAACGATTTTCGGTATCTCCTTAGAGGGCCTTGGCCACTTTCCCGACGTCATTCTAGGCCCCTTTGCTGCAACGTCCAAATCAACCCCAAAGTCCGCAAAGGACGATGGAAGATGGCAATAAATAGCTTATGCTGGAAAAATATCACGAAGCATTTGCTCTTCCCCTTCCCCCGTTTTGCTCTCGGGCGGCCCTCGCATTCAACATCCAGTCAGTTTACTCTGCATACATATCGCCGCTTCCTACTTCCTCGTTCATATGGCCAAATGGCTTCGTGTGAAAAGGGAAAAAAACAGAAGTGAGGATACCGGAAGATACCGAGGATGAGACATCGCACTGTGCGTCAAAATATGCAAATAGGAGCGCTCGAGATCCTTCGGCGCGCTCGGGGTGAGGCACGCGGTGGCACTCCCGCTTGACGATTCCCTGGCCAAACGTGACTCGCTGTCTTCGGGCGGCCGGTTTTCTCAAACGGCGGCACCACTAGCTCTGACATATCTACTTAACGATGGCACAACGCCTAGAAAAGGCTGCGGTCAGGGTGGCGACCGCATTAGATTGTATCATCGCCGGGCCTCCCACACAAGCTAACCTTCCCCAACCCAGTTACAGAGTTCCGCGATGACACGGCAGCTGTCCGTGGAACCGCCTCAACAGACGCTACGTTTATCTAATCATCTCGCCGCTTCTTTAGCTCTAGTTCTGCTTACATCGGCTTACTTTCGCCAGTAGTGCATGTTATGGGTAGCCCCATGTGTTCCGCTTACGTTTGTGTCCGTTACTGAACCACTTCCATTACAGGAGCGGCGGCATTTGCACTTTTCAGTTCCAACCCCGGGAACTTTGCTTGAAACGCGAAGTCATATGATCAGGGGCGCGGTCAGTCTTGGTGAAGGGGCCGCAGCCGGGGGAGGAAGGGGAGGCGTACAGGGTTGACAAAAGGCCCTGCTGGTGAAAGACATTCTCGATCCGCCTTCGCCCCCCACCCCCCACCCCCCGCCACGAACACAAGAACACTGGATAACGCACTGGATTTCAAGAGGGCATGACTCGATTTTTTAAAATTATTTTTCGCTCACTGAAACAGAAGCAAAAGGACGCCGGAAGATGTTAATCTTTTTCAGTTTGCAATCATTAACTGACGGAACCAGGCCGACAGCAGCCCGGAGGTGCTTTTCACTTCACAACGGTTCGGCCGACTCATCTCAGCAGGGGACATGTCACTCAGGGGCTTCGACGGCACTTTTCTGGAACATGCAGCGATATTTGTGTTGTTTATTGGCGTATTCCCACGCTCCGACCGCCGGGGTCATTTGGCGCCCAATACAGCGGTATTGAGAAAGCCGTAAAGGCACCGAATGTAGATGGAGTTGTAGTCACACATTTTTATTAACATGGCCTATTCATTATCGTCCAGGAATGATCAACCTGCCTTCAGAATGGGTAGGGAAAAATTGTGCAATATAGGTCTGACGACGCGCGCTCGTATACATGAGCAAAACCTTGACGTCCCGTGCTGCAGCCATCGGCCGCGCAGCGTCGGCCCGGCCACTATCATCAAGTAAAGGCGGAGTCTCTATTTTCGTGCTGCTGAAACTGTCGATCTGTTGAGAGGAAAACCCCAAAATCGTATAGGTGAAATACACGTCCTAGCCTTATCTTTGGATGATAATGATGATTCGGGCTTTGAGGCGCGCTGACTGCAATGATCAAATGGCGCCCAGCTTATCCAGCTTATCTTTGAATGGTGCGAATTGATGCTTAACGACTTTCGGAATCATTATTCCACGACGGCCGTCCTCGCGCGCTCGGCGCCAACCGCAGTCCAATGCAGCGGCCAACGCCGCTCGGTTTGTTGGAAACCACAGCCCCGGGCACCGGTGTCCTTACCCCCCCCCCCCCCCTCTGATTGCGAGTGCGCTGGCACAAAACGTGATTTGTTTCTCATCTTGATTCTGAAAAAAGGCTAGACGTACCCCTGCAATATGAGTTGGCCCTTTTCATTTGACCTTATTTTGATCTCACTGAACACTATGGAAACCCCATACATTTTGCAGGCAAGCGGCGCCCTGAAAAGCACTAGGGAACACATAAGCTTTCGCAGCCAGGGGCTGAAGGACCGTTCTGTCCCCACGCAGGACGCTAACTGGCTGCCATGCTGGCGATGCGGGGTCACCTGGTCGATCTAGAAGCCCTTAGAGGAATCAGCCGCGCATCGGGCAACTCCCTGGCTCGGGAGGCCCTCTGATCCGAGCCACTGGCTCCGGATGAACGTAAGGGTTTTCTTGAGGCAAAAATATTATTTGTTCGAAGCTGTGCAGTCCAGTGATAAGCAAAAAGACTCCAGTTCGGCTTTCCGAGCCGCTGGCTGAGATTGGATGAAGAGTACTGCACTTCGGTACTGGAGACCTTGATACCAGGCAATTCCATCGTCTCATTGTGGACTCTCGCTGTACGTTCTTTAAGTCCCTCGCATTGTCCGAGGGTGCCGACCAACGCGACAGGCCCTCTAGGCATTTGGGGTCCCGTCCCCGACCCTGTTCAGCAAATATTCCCCTGGCCGACTCGGGGCCGCTGTTAGGAACTGTGAACACCAACCGAAACGGGGCCCGTTCAGTGCCCGTTCGAAACAGGGCCCTCAGGCTCGGACCGATACGGAGCCGACTGTTCGGTGCTAGAGATACGTTACCGTTAAAGCAGCCCTCTTCGACTCAAAGGGCCCCGGATCGGCGCAAAGAGCCTTCTCATTGACATTTGAAAGCCCCGCTCAGCTAAAAAAAAAACCGGAACACGGCTCCTGCGTGGCCCTTGGTCTCCCGGGCCCCGGGCTCTCAAATCGGGCACTTCCTCGCTGGTCGCGAGCGGCCTTTCGGGCACCTCAGGATCTAAGGAATTAGGGGGGGGGGGCTCCTGTGCCCATGCCTACTCCACTGCCTGTGATGCCCAGAAATCACCCTGTTTCGAAACAAGAAACCCCAACATCCTGCCATTCGAAGCAAACTGTCCGTCGAGGGCGTAGAAAGAGGAATCCAAAATTTGACACGGACGGATGCCGCCACCTGGGAACATCGCAGAGCGCGTCACTAGATGGCAGCACACGCACGGCCAGCCCCATGCGGCAGCACACAGCACGCCGCATGTTCATATGGAAAGACCGTGCATACGTAAAATGCAATTGTTGGCACGCGAATGTTTTAAATAGTTCGTTACGTGTCGAAACAGACGCAAAATCTCATCCTAAACGTTGTACGGGCAAATGTTCGCATCGGTTTACGGAGCGCATGGAGAAGTCGTTTAAGCAAAGGGTTTTAAAAATTATATTGACACCCACGGCTGAATTCACAATGAACGTAACTTCGTGAGCAAATCTTTGCACATGATATTTGGTACATACGTGAAGGAACCGTATTCGCCAAAAATCCTTTGAGAGTCAAATTCGGGCGCATGGCCCGATTCGCAAACGACCACGGATGAACAGCCACAGGAGGAAGATCGCAGCCAGAGGAAGGTCGCACGCCCCTCCCCCCCCCCCCCCATACCCCCGCCCTCCGGTATCGCGGGCCCGCAGTGACACTTCATCCGAGGCCCCATGCAAAGGACGATCTATATGCGAACTTACATTGTGCATCTGCATACAAACTTTTGCGCACGTACATGCTTTTATCACACATTTACCTCTGCCGAGCATTTGTGCGAGAACTTAGGGTACTTGTATATTATATCGGCCAACAGACCTTTTCGTACGGGCTCCCGTCATACGAAACTTTTGTGACTTTCCCCATTTAGAACTTTTGCGCACGCACACATTTTCATTATTGAGTATTTCCCGACGAACATTTCACCATGCCGCCTTCAACCCATGCATCCTTTACCTTAGTAATTAAGACCTTCGTTCATTCAACCCGACGAACTTGAGACATGCTAAATCTATACCACAAACTCATACCAACATGGTCTACATAGTTTTGTCAGGAACCCCGCCGCCCGTGAGACCACATGACCCGCCATATTGGTGCAGCACTGGCGGCCATATAGGTGGCAGCACTTACTATTCCACCTGGGAGCCGAACTCCTGGATGGGTACACAGACGTGCAGCACGCCGGCGGGGTCCTTCACATAGAGCACGCATATCGGGCCTGGGAAGGCGGGCTCCACCGTATAGGACTCGTGCCGCACGTGCACAGCCACCAAGCCGTTGTCTGAAAGGGACGAATCAAGGTCACAGGCACGCCGGCCACAATAAGGGGTAGTGTAATGAACGTTCGTTGCTTCGGCGACTCGATTGGAAAATGTATTGCCTGCAAGAGGCACTGCGTGTACTGCGAAAGGTCGGAAGGTGCGTGGACGGAATCGGGCCGAGGCGAAATGGTCTATTGTGGAAACGTTATCTACGAGCATACACCGATTTCCAAGAAACGTCAAAAGCCAACCACTATTCGTTCCACCGCAGAAACATTTCAGCATCACCACAGCAAGTGCAAAAGCTATACTTCATGTTTTTGAAGCATAAGACTAGACACCAGTGTTGAAGGAAAACCCACGACGCACAGTAGAGACAAAATAGCAAACGCTTTTTAAGCGGCGTGTAATTGATCGGCCCAATATTATCATCGTTGTTACGCACAAAGAAAGCTTGATTATTACAATTGACGTTCGTTTGCTAGTAGTTAGGTGACATCATGGCTGGTCCAAAGATGGTCACCTACTTAAAGCAACCAAACCACCTTGGACAGGTAGCACATCACCCTTGGGCCGTACCCTCCATTTACCAAGATCGTGGCGAACGGAGCACGTGTTGACGTGCTGTCCTTCGGAGAACATATGCATGTTATTTAGGTGCGAGTACACCTGCCGCACATATCAGGCCACAACGGTTTGGCTGCTCTCTGACCCTGTACTCTGATCCTCGCCAACACCAACGTCAACAGAGCACGGCACTGAGACAATGCCACCGCCAGCGTCTTCCTCAAATTTAACATAAGTTGCCCTGGCGGTGCTGCCTTCGCATGCTGCGTTTCAAGGGCTTGTCCAGGTCGAAACGAAAGGCGGTCATTACTTTTACGCTCGCTTCTCTATCTCGCTTCCCAATCAATTTTAATTTACCTATGCCTGTACGTCAGGAGGCCGAGCGAGTGAAAGTCCCAGTTAGAATTTAAGCAGAAGCAATGAATAGCTCCGATTAAAACAGAAACAAAATTAATTTGACAACCAGGACGGTCAATTCCATTACACACCCTGATCACACCCTGATCATCAACTGAAGAAGCCAGCCGGAAAGGCCAGTTCATCACCAAAAGGCTGAGTCGTCACCATTGCTGCCAGTTAAAATCTGCTATAGTAAACCGACCAGACATGGGGGCTACAACCACCGATACGGGCGGAAGGGCAATGACAAGGACAAGGACAAGGACACGGACAAGGGGTGCAAGGGCAAGGGCAACGGCAACGGCAAGGGTAAGGGCAGTGGCGAGGGCAACGGCAACGGCAACGGCAAGGGTAAGGGCAACGGCAACGGCAAGGGCAATGGCGAGGGCAAAGGCAGGGACATGGGCAAGGCAACAATCACCACAATTGACTAAGATCAGAGGCCCTGAAGGGCCAGCCCCCGTCCGGTCGTAAAGTTCATGACTGGCCAGACCCTTCTTTTGTCTCATTGTGGACCATTTCACCGAGAACATTTCCATTCCATGCCAGGCAACGAGGAACTCGACCAACGCAAATGGCTATCTCACTTCCCCGTTCCCGTCCTGTTCTTTTTCAGCAAATGTGTCTCTGGTCGACTAGGAGCCCCTTGCCGACACAGGCTCCCCTGTAAATCACTTTGAGCCTTGATACAGCGAGTCACCTTGTTCCAGGGGTCCCGGTCAACGCAGGAGGCCTTCAGTAACAAATGCGGACACTGGCCATGTCACTGCTCCGTAAATGGAACTCCAGTGTTCAAGCCGACTAAGAGCCAACCGTTCAGCATCGGTGGTCTCGGATTTAGAAGACACCTTTGTCGTTAGGGGGACCCTCTCACATGCGCGACGAGTCCCTTTGGCTGACCTTTGAGGGCACGGCCTCCGCCCCGGGTCGTTCCTCGGCCAGCCCTCAGGGTCCTCCAATCGGGCCCGTGATAATCCCGAAGGTCGCTCAAGGCCTAGCGGAAGATGTGTCCTGCGCCCCCCCCCCCCCCGCCCGCCCCGCCCCCGACCCACCAGCTGGTTACGCCCCTGGATGTGTAGGTAAGTACGAAACTCAATGCTAGTCAGCGAGTCGCTCTTACATCGCAACTCCAAGGTGACTAATGACGTCTGTGTCCCAAACCATTCCTAATGTGATGCTTGTTTGGTTTAACATGCGGTTGTTTTTTAACTGGTGGGCTGAATTTTCTATACTCTGGTGCAAATTCTTGATTTCCCACTATATCTTGGTGGTTTGCTTCACCCATTTGGTGGAGGCTCAGCCACTCTGGTGAGCTTTTCTTTCTAGGCATTTCCTTGGTGTATTTGGTGACGTAAGTAGGTATTATAGTGAGCGACTTCGTAAAATCGGTGGTGAGAACCACTGTATTGACTAATCCGATCGGTAATGAAGTGTTTATTTTGCTTGTGATTCATCAAATCTGGTAGAAGTGGCCATTTTGGTCACTTCCACATCTCCAGGGCGGGGGTACACAGGATGGCGTGTACTGGGCGTAGTAGTATCGGGGTTTTCGGGGGTGTCGACTGCGGCGGTCACTTAATATCCACACCTTTGTCTCCGAAATTCATTCAATCCATCTTCCCCCATCATGTAACATTCCGGAGCTGACATCGTCTCCACGCCAACTCCAGCGCAGCTCTCCTCCAGACCACATTTCGTGTCACGGCGCAGCACCGCGGCCGGCAGGCATCGGGTTCCAACGCGGAGTCGACAGCCGCCGCCCGTCCTCGCCAACTGAGAGCCCAATAGCCATACGAGAGGACCGCTTACAGGACAGCGTCACGTTCCGCCGGCGTGACCCGACGCCGAACGACTCGCTCCAGACAGACCTCCCTACCCCCACCCCACCCCGCCGAATGGGAGCATTCGCTTACAACTGGCTTGTCTGCCGTAAACCCAACGAAGTGGGCTGAACCAGCCGTTCTAGTCGCGCAACAGGTCAGAAACAGGCCACGTTTCACGCCGCGTGTCGTCGGACTGTATCCCACTCGAACTGCATCGCTTTGCATGTCGCAATGGGAACGAAGTGACGGGCGACAGCGCCGATCGCAATTCGCGGCGCCCGTTCCACGTGCGGTCGGGTCCCGGCTGGCACCGCCCCTGCTCTAGAGTGGGGTCGTCCGCGTTTCTGATCGCCGCCCGGCGCCTCACGGCCACCGGCCGCTTGGTGCTGGGATACAGCCACGTGGCACGTCCCGGACCGGACCGGGCCGGGCCGGGCCGCAGACCACCTGCGCAGCACCTGGGCCTGGCGGAGGCGGCAGACGGGGCGGCGCCACGAGCCGCCGCCGGCCACCGGTCACCGGTCATCTGGCTGCCGGTCAGCACGCCGCTGCCGGCCGCGGCCACCTCCTGAGGGCTACAAGGCCCATCCCGCCCCGAGGCTGGCTCCCAAGTTAAGCCGAATCACAACCGCCCATGTAAAGAAAGCAAATATCACGGCACATTACGATATGCGACCTGGTTTCCGCCCACAACGCAGCTGCGCAGCTGCGCAGCAACGCACAACGCAGCAACGCAGCTCTGCAGCGGCCGATCACTGTCACCCGACTGAGGACTCCAGTCCGCAGGCTGCCTACCGTGCGAGCTGTGGCAGTGTACGCCTCAGGATAGACCGTGATCTGTTGACTGACGAGCCTATTCGACTATCCAATGGGTATATAAGGTAAGGTAGGTATATAAGGTAACGACAAAATTCGCCGTTGCTCGAAACGGTACGTTCCCAGGGGACAGGACTTTATTGTGCAGTGTTTGATTACGTTAGCAAGTCGTAATGTGCCGTGATATTTGCTTTCTTTACAACGGCGATTGAGACTCGGCTAACTTGGGAAGCAGCCTCGGGACAAGGTGCCCGACCCCGGGGCGGTGTCGGCACCGGACTCTCCCCCGGACAGTCTCGGCGTCGACAAGACCGGGCTGAGACCAGCCGCAGGATCTGAGCGGCTCCGCCCGCCGCCTGCCGCTACGCGCTCGAATCACACAGGCGGTGCCGACTTCTGAGGGCGTGTTCTGTTTCCAGGCGCCCGCAGAGGCGCGTGGAAGCCCCAAAAACTCGTCCCGCCCTACGAACGCTGGAACCAGGTATGGGATAAAGAGGATCATTTCAGTACGTGGATGGGAGTTGTGTGGTCTACGATTTTTTACTCGACTCACCCTCACCGGTGTTCGCCTGAGCGAGGCCGGGTCCCAGCTGGCCCCGGGCGCGCTGCCCTGACCGCGCGAACCCCTGGAGTTCTGCTCTCATATTCGGCCGACAAAGCATTCCGGAGCCTGATACCGCTACGCCGCAAGGAGCTGACCGTTGTTGATTGATATTGTTGATTGGGATTTCAGGGCGAGCCGACTACTTAGCTCATTTTACGCCCATGACAGCTAAATCACTACATAAGTGCGTAAGCACAAGACTGGTAGCTATGCTCGACGCGCGTTGCCAAGCTCCTCGATATATATGGCTTGTGTGCGCCCTAGTCATCGCAGGCGCATCGATTCCCATACTAGGAACTTGATTGCAGGCTCTGGGAATTCAATTAACACCAGAAATCAACCGCTAGCGATCAGCGCTTGATTCAAGGAGCAATCGTTACAACATGAGCCTCATAACCATCAGGGCCTCTGATCCTGTTATCCAACGCTGGCTGGACGTGCGTTACAGTCCCTGACACCGCCTGTTACAAATGGCGCAGCTGAAACATGGGGGAGGGTGTAAAGTTTCCCGGTCATCCGCTCACAGCGTTCCTTTCCACTCTTAAACACTGCAGGACCCACCCCACTGAGGGACCCCGACCAGGCGTCCAGTACTCGGCCGCGGCGACACGGCAGGAATGGCGGGACATTAGGGGAGACCAGGCGCGCCCGGCCGGCCAGGGCGTCCCCTTCGCGCGCAATTAGTCGCCGATAATTTATGGCCTGCGCCGTCCTCCGGGGTGCCCGACACGAGAGCGCACTGTCAACACGAGCCGAAGGCAGACGGCCGTCCGGTCCGCCACGGTTACCGTGCACCGGGCGCTGCCACACCGGCTTCGGGAGGCGAGGGTGCTCCTGTTAGCGAGCGGCCCGCCTCGATTACCGTGCACCGGGCGCTGCCACACCGGCTTCGGGAGGCGAGGGCGCTCCTGTTAGCGAGCGGCCCGCCTCGATTACCGTGCACCGGGCGCTGCCACACCGGCCTCGGGAGGCGAGGGCGCTCCTGTTAGCCAGCGGACAGCGCGGGGCGGCACCAGCCGGCCGCCACAGGGGTCGGCGGCCCCTGGCGAAAACGACTATTTTCGATGAACAAACGGGTGCAATGTGGACTGGCGGGTACAGGAAGCATCCAGTGAGGGATAACAGACCACAGATATATAAACGCGCGTCCGGGTGGATGGGAGGGTCAATTTGACCCTCCGAAGGTTATCCGGAATGGTTTACGAACGGCGCGGCGTAACCGCGCCAAATTTGTCATGGCCATAGACAACTGGATAGCGGATCGTTTGGTGTCCAAAATTTGGAAGTATCTTGTCAGGTCGCTGACCTATGGCAGGTCAGTCAGGCCATGGATTCAGCAAAGACAATTTCTAGGGAATCGTTCCATCTGACGCAACAACAGAATGTTAGACGAAGCCACACATCTCTGAGATCGCTTCTAAGGCAATACAACAATTGAACGGAGAAATCCCAGTGACCAGCGTCCGGGTATGAAGGTCAGACCAAGGTTAAAACCAACCTGCTTTGCTGCCATAGGGTTTAGCCATGCGGCGTAGTTTTTTATACTCATTTTGAATTTATCAACAGGAACCGAACAATGAATTTTTCATGAACTTCTGAAACGTCGTAATAGGCCACTGACCTAAAATGACCCGGAGCAGCCTTTTGTTTTTAAGGAACATGCTGTCCAGCGTAATCCTGAACGCCTATTCAATGCAAGAATCAAAACACTCTTGCATGATTTTGATCATAACCTGAAAAAGGTCAAACAAGGTCACCGACCTCAAATGAGCGCGTGGCCTTTTGCTCAGAACAGGTGAATAGGTTCTGGGGGACCTTTGGACACCAACCTGAAGGTGGGCCATGCTTGACCTGATTTGACTAGAATGTCATGATCTAGAGACCTCGAATTCTGACAAAAGTGAGTTTGCATACAGGTCAACACACCCAGTGAATTTGGTGTCTCCAGCCCTCTTACTTTCTGAAATCTTAGGAGAGGGTCAAACTGACTTCCGCCCACCCGAGCGGCGGGTATTTAGCTGGTCACCCGAGCGCGTGGCAAATTACCCCGAATGTGCAGTCCTCATACGGCCCCCTTCTCGGCGTATACGTACAACATAGCGGCATACCTGCAACCTGCTACCCTCGTCACCGCCCAATTATCCTCACTCTTCCTTCATTCTGAACCCTCGCGACACTCCCGTTAATCCGACCAGGCTCCGCAACGAGCGAGCTGGTCCACTGAGGCGTGCACCAGTCACGAGTGGGCGTAAGTGCCCGCCATGGTGAGAGCCCCGTTCGAGCGCCCAGCACATATTCTGCACAGGGGTCCCTGTGAAGGCTTACGTTTGGCGGAGGGGACCCTAGGTGCATATAGCTTTGCCCCACCGGCATCCACTATCCTTCACCCCATATCCCTGAAATGGCCATGGCTGGCCGAAAGGGGCTCTAATCCTAACAGCCTACTACCCTCGTACATCTGTTCCAACTGCCCTTGCCAAAGATGGGGCGGCACGCCTGAGGCGAACAGCACCCTGACAAGACGATTGCGTATAGGGCGACGCAGTTACGACCGGAAGACGTAGCGGAGAAACGGGGCGATGCTGACGACTGGGACCAACCCGCCGCCGCACCACGGAACATGGTGCATCCTGCACCGCGAACCCCCGCTCGCTTATGGTGACCGCCTCCACGGCACGACCCCCGAGACGCGGCACGACACTGAACATGACGCGCTGGTGACACTGACACGACCCCCGAGACGCAGCACGACACTGAAAATGACGCGCTGGTGACACTGACACGACCCCCGAGACGCAGCACGACACTGAAAATGACGCGCTGGTGACAGTGCCAGGGTTCCACGGTGCCGACGAATGGATCTCGCGCCTGAATCGACCGGTTGGCAGCGGCCGACGACGGAAAGCATTGCTATGAAACACCATGAATGCTCTAACACACCATACCCCAGCGGGCTCAGCGAAAACAAACTACGCTTTGCTGACGAGCTGTTATGCTGGGTACCAGGGCTCGTCAACCCTCGTTCAGGCGTCTAGTTATGCCAAATAGGTTAAGGTGGGGCTGAGAAACGAAAAATGGCAACAACTACCTTCAAGACATGCGACAAACGTGTTTAAGCCCACATTTGACGTAACTTTCCTCTTAAACTCGGGGACTGGACCTTCTCCCCCCCCCCCCCCCTCACCCCATCCGTACAACTGAATCGGTAGCTACATCTCTGCCCTTGCGATTTGTGTCATTGAAGTTTTACGACGCACACAGCTGCTGGGGCTACATGGCGTCGCCCGCCTCTCACACTGGCAGAAACGGTGGGCACCACGGGGAGGCGCCTCGCCATTTTCACCGCGTCCAACGGAACGGCAAGGGATCCCACCCGTATCTTCCCCAACTCGTGTTTGATGACCTGACCTGAAGCGCTTGACTCCCCGCCCGCGACAACCCAGGAGCAAGCGTGTGAGCCGATTAACTGGCTTCGTACTATGCAAGCGCAGACTGCATAAGCGCAAGAGCACCGTCCATGCGCGAGTGCCTACTGGACTATCTGGACCGACCAAAGCGGTCCCCTCGACCGCAGGGCGAGGGGAGCGAAACTACGCCGGCCGCTGACAGACACCACACGCAGAGTGAGCGGCAACCCGTGCGTAGAACCGGAGACAAACGCTAGCATCAACCACTGGGACCAGTGTCCGGCCCGAGGGCGGCCTGGAGCTCCGGCACCGGCCGTCACGCTACGCTCCGTCGCGTCGCTGCTAGCGGCCCCGGGGAGAGGGCAGGCTGACGGTGGGCGATGGCAGAGGGGCGCCGGAGGCCACACGAGCCGCGACCGGCCTCTCGTTCGCCGGTGACACCGGAGCGCGCCGTTGTGCCGTATCAGCGGCCGCCCGTCGTGAATCACGGCCGCCTGTCAGAGCGGCGCTAGCGACGCCCCGGGGCCCGGCCGGCTCGTTGACGAGCGTGCGTGCCGGTGGTACCGCCACGCCACTCCCAAGCCTCCGCTGGCACGCTCCAGCTCCATAACATCGGTATCCCCCCCGTCTCAATTTCTCAAAGAAACAGAAAGAAACAAATGGCAAGAACTTCGCACTCATTTATTTCTTTGAGTCGTTAAGGAGCGGACACCTTCAACTGTTGTCATAATGAATACTTTGTTATGGGTTTTGAGCTAAGATTGCTTTCGTCATGACACAGCTCTCGGGCTGGTTCACGTATTATTATATTTGGACTGTGCAAACACAGCTGTTTGTGTGACCTGCCATCAGTCCATGTCAGCCCAATGCTGTTGACTGCAAGGATATCAAAGCACCATTTCAACCCTGGTATGTCAAAAAGGCAAATAGCTGCATTGTTGTTCATTGGTTTTCGGTTGCGTCGACTGTGGTGGTCATTTTGCGCCCATAACTATAAGTAGCTGCATTCTGACTCGCCAGTCCATGCCAAGTTTGAATGGCAATGCTGCCCTCAGGTATGCCCTGCTTTGCCACTAACTGTGTAGCATTCATGAGTTATTTCCGTAGCTTAGCTCACTGTTGCAAGCTGCTCATAAATGGATTAGTGTGGGAGTAGGTAATATGTTTCTTGGGCTGCACAAAGTAGATGACATGGTGCTGGGTGGCCCATCTGATCAGACTGTGGCTAGTTTGTGGGTGCAACTGGCCAATACAAGACAATGCTGATTTCCTGCTAGCCATTGCATGGCAGCAAATATTTCGGTGTCACAGGCTCCAGGTGTATCTTAAATGTCATCCTGAATAATGTTCGACAGAACAGCAAGCCGTGGTGCACATTGCAGAATGGGAAGCAGTAGCCTTGCTAGCACTTTTTGCAGCTACTGTCATGAATGGATGGCCTAACATATGTTAATTGAACATCATCTCTGTCATTGCCATGAAGCAGCTTATAGTTTCATTTACCAGTTCACTTTCTTGTCATTCTTGATTGAACACCTGTGATCAAAGAAACCGTCTCTAGCAGAAATATACACTGGAATATGTGTTTATCAATTTTCCTGTTCTGTGCAAATGTCGGTGATCGTGCTCCTTGCAATGCAAAATGTTAACATGTCTCATGTCCCCTAGTAACATTTTCATATAGCACTAACTACGGGACAGATTTGGCAGTGCTGAACACGCAACTCTTGTGTTTTAAGTGATATGACTTGTGCTGTAGCTATAAAGCCTGAGACCCGCACAGACCGTTTTTCCAGAAGAGTCCATCTTCCCCATCGCCCACAAAGCCGTCTCCCGCCCACCATGGCTCTTGTCATTCGCCATCCATACGCAGAGTACCGGCTTTTTTATTCAGTTTGCCTCAAAAGCACAGTTTTCGCCCATTCGCCAAACACATTCACCAAACATCCGTGATACGAACTAAGCGAGATCGAAATATCGACCGTTAATTAGACGTAAATCCGGTCTCGCCCATGTAAACGCACCCCGGAGACAGGTCTAACGTCGCATGATCCGTTCCGATCTTAATTCGAATTACCCTCGGCTACCCATGTTAGCAGGGTACATACTTCAAGAATATGACAGAATAACACGTTACCAACTGACACACTACAACGTAAACGGCTTTCCTTCGACTCACAGATGTACTTTCCGATTTAGTTAGAGCAATGTTAGACTTTTTAGTTAGAGCAATCATGAGCAATGCATTGATATCTGCCAGAGCACAAATCTTGCACCTACCAGACTAAGATGCCCAATAGCAAGCAGCCCGTGTTGCCACCTACGTATACGATAAATAATGTATGGAAATGCGAAAAACTCGAACAAACTTAACCTTCCATTGACGACGAACCGCATTAATTGCCAAGGATGCAACGAACGGTCATAGAAAACCACACAACGAAGCACCTACCACAAACGGCCGCTTACTCACGCGCCACCACTGAGTCGTGGCAATGCAAATAAGAGAACCATTCGCACTTCGGCGTCGGAAACGTATCAACTATTCAGCGGTTTGCGCCCGCCTCCCACCTCAGCTTGGAGGTTGAACATGGCAAAACTCTCCAATTGGTTTTAATGATCCGCCTCCCCGTGACCTCCTCGTGACGTGACTGAAATTCGCCTCATCGCCTCCTCGTGCCTGTCGTCAATTTTGATGTTGTGAAGAGCATATTCTGCTCGCGCTCATGCCCTTCAACAGATTTGTTAACAGTTGGAGGAAGCTGTATAGAGATGGGCATCACGGTCATCACGAAGGGCTTATTAGAATTCATGCAGAACCGTCCTGTGGTTGGATTTTTGGCCGCTTCCTGGTATTCGGAGTACACAAAATCTAATGGCAGCTGGGGATTTAAGTCAAGTTAAATTTGTCACTTTCAGGGTGTGAATTAAACGCCGGTATTTCAGGCTTTAAAAAATATACTTTTAAGTCGAAAACCGTTGCTGTAAATGGCCAAAAAAACGTTCGGAGACAGCCATCTCACTCCGGCAAAAACACCAGGACACCAGAATGACATGCATCCATATCTTTGGCCCGGCAAATTAAGAAGGGTTTATTAGGACAGAACCATCAATGAATTGCAACATAGATTATCATATTTCGCAGTGATATGGGTTGCAGCACATCAAAATCCATGAATACATTGTTTTATTCGCCGGGTCAGCGGAGTGACTGACTCCGATCCCTTTTGGCCGACCTGGACGGGTCTGTCAGGCGTTGCACTAGCCCTGGCTCGGTAAATCGGTTAAGAGTGCTTGCTGCCTGTTTCTATTATTCGGCTGTGACGTGTTGGCCTCATGTGTTAGGAAGGTGGTAGACATGAATGTTTAGCCGCTTTTAAAACCAGTTAGCTGGTGGAGCGTGAGTAGCGTGACCGTGGTGGAGCGTGAGTAGCGTGATCGTGGTTGAGTGTAAGTAGATGGCCGTCTGGGGCACGTTCAGTCGCATTTTTTGTGTACCATTTCTCTCTGGCTGTGCGTATCGTAGTCACCCTCCATGTTGAAGGGTGTTGAAGCCCGGTGTGTAACCAACCACCGTTTTAGAGGGCGGTTACCACACACAGCCTGTCATAAATTGCAAACCCATATATATTATATATATATGCACCTGTGTTTCCTAGTACAGAGCATGAGACCATGTTGTTTCAGTGTACCATGTTTAGCACTGATGTTTCCTTTCATCTTAAGTGCTTTTACATGAATTGCTGTATATGAAAAGTTGTGCTTTTGGTGAGCACCACCCATTGTAGTGCTATTTCTCAAATATAATATAAATAAAATTGTAATGACCGACGGCAATCGGATATTTTTGTACTCCACTTCAGAAAATTTGCACTCTGCTACCAGTTTTTTTTATTGTTTTTTGATTTCCAACACTATTACCGAGCCTATGACCAGCCAGACCGATTTTCGCGCTCGCTGGCAGACGGTCGGCGAAGTCTACACATAACGCTCATTCTGTGCCGAAGGCGCAAACCATTTAACGTGTTTAGTCACTCCCACAATTGTAACGGGACGTTTAAAACGCTGGCAGACATACATGCGCCTGGAGTCCCAAACCATTCGTCCAATACTTTTACGTGCCACCCAGATCATTCCTCCGACAGGAATTAAAATCAACGTTATTTCGCATTGGTTAAATGTACTCGTAACACAGCGGGTTCGTTCCACCACCTCACCGCAGAACGCAACAGCGATTAACAGGACCCCTCTCTCTTTCTCCATCCCGTACTTGGTACTCACCAAGAGAGAGGGCCTCGGTCCAGGGCTGCACCGTGCCGTATGCGTGCACCTCAGCCAACTTGCGCGGGTCGGCCACGTGGACCCGGCCCAGCCGAGGCTTGACCCAGGTCACCGGCTCCGGGGCCAGTGGCGGCGTCAACAGATACAACGGCGGCGAAGGTGACGCCGGCAGCGGCAGCAGCGGCAGCGTCTGCTGCTGCGGCGGCGGCACAGACGGCAGCGACGTCTGCGGCGGCGGGTGCGCCAGCAGCAACGGCATCGACGTCGGCAGCAGCGGCGCGGACGGCAGCATCGGCGGCAGCAGCGGCGCTGACGGTGGGGCGCCGTCCGGGTACACGCTGCGCGGTGGCGCCAAATCAGCATGCCGAACGCCTCGGCACCAGTCACCGCCATCCGACAAGTCCAAATGCCTGGTTGCTTTTCCAGATTTTGTGATGCTGGGAGACTTTCTCTAAAAGTCAACCCGACAGCACGGATAGTTTTGCTCTCAAACGTACTCCACCGCAAGTTCTGATGAACTTCACCGTTTGTTTGAGGTCATTACCAGCGAGCAGTAACAGCTGAACCCATCCATTCACAGCTACTGGACGCCAGCGTGACATCGCGCCCACGCTGAATCGAATCTACGCACATCAAGAAGTGTCATGTGAGCTGTGCGCACGTGGAAGATGCTGGCGTATAACATCTCGTCGCATTGAGTTGGTGCCCAGGTATTTTCTGGGGATGCGTTGATGATGATGATGCTGCTGATGATGATAATGATAACGATGATGATGATTTGGGTTTTGGGGCGCACAGACTACGTTGGTCATATGGCGCCTCTGGGAATGCGTTGAGTTGAGGTCGTTTACGTAATAAATTTGGGTGTTTTAAAGCAGCATGCATATTTTGTAATTTAACGTATCTATTGAAAGCTTCTCTGGAAATGCACGCATACGCAGACATGCACCTCCTATACGTCTGGTGAATTGGTGAATAATCCTACACCCTGTTCTAGCAGTCTGCGGTCCAGGAACTAAAGCTCTGACCTTGAGACGTAGCCATGCGGCCCCGCCATGTACACGGTGCTGTAGTACTGCGGCAGACGGACGTGTCCATGTGAGATCGAGACCATGCCCGGTCCTACGGTGACAACGAAAGCGGCGTTCGTCATCTGAAAGAGCGCGCCGTCAGAGGCGCGAACCAGTACAGGACGCGGGCCGGACACCGTCCGCAGCATCGGGAACACGGGCGAGGACCGACGTTACCTACAGTTTAACACAGACATAGCAAGACAGACGAATGCCACAGGTGCTTCGTCAATACAAAGGGACGCCTCACAAATCACAATCAAATCACAATTAAAGACGGCCGAAGCTGACGCCAGGTCTCCGACGGTTCCCTCAACTAGCGTCAGCACGCACATCAACACGTTAGAGCGGGGATCAGGCGATCCATATCTCGGTCTTGAGTCGCGGGGAGCAGGCATCCGGTGCCGTGAACACCGGCCCCGGACTGAGCCGCTACACAGGCGCTGTATGGCCGCGCTGGCCACGGCGGCCGGAACACCAATTACAACTGCTGTAACACAGACGCAGCCGGCACCAGTCCGCGGTTACTGCAACGATCCGACTCAGAAGTGACTACTAGCCCCCGTCAAGCTGCCAAGCCTTAGAACTCTTAACATATCAAGTGGCTACCCTGTAACCCTTGAGAATTCACTCACCCTCGCCCGTCTCCGCCTCCAAAAGTCGGTGAACGAACAGCGAATGGTTGCCAAGCCAAGTGGCGGAAGCGAGGAAAGCCCACGTGGCGCGCTCGCGCAACAATGCCTGAATGACTTGTCTTCCTTGCCTGTCCTCCGTTTACGGCGATGCCGTAGGCGTGCAAATCACGCAATCTACTCAACGAGCCCGGGGAAGCCATCGGCTTGTGCAGCTCGTCACGCTATTCACATACTCATTTAACACATTTTTCAATTTTTTCAATGATGTAACTAGCACGAGGTTTTCAGAGTGGCTTACCTTAAATTACGAGCATGATCTCACAATACCCCGAGCAGAGCTGTCAATAACTTGGCATATCAGGCACAAGAACACGTGGTCACAGCTCACGCTGCCAGCGTTGGGCCCTTTCCCGAGCCAACGTCGATCGCAAATTCAGATGCCATTTGCGGTTCAGGTGGCCAGCCCACGCCCAAAGTCGGGGGCCTAATCCCTCCCCTCCTCTCCCTATGGCCGTGTGTACGCACACTACAAAACGGACGGCGGTTACGCCACTCCATTTTGGAGAGGGGTTACGCACTGAGCTTCCAAAATGAGGCTGGAAACGTAGAAGACCGACACACCCTCGAAAAATTAAAAATCCTGGATATCCTATAGGCCCCGACTCATTAGCGATGAAGCCAGGTCTCCAAATGGTCTTCTGTGATCGCCAGAACGCCGCCAGTGATGCCCACCCAGCCACGCAGAGCAAGCGTCTAGTTTCGTCGTTAGGGTGCCTTACTGCGCGTCTTCCTTGCCTGTCCTCTTGCTTGCCTGTGCCTTTGTGCCTTGCCTTGCTCACGGACAACACGAAGACAGACAACACGATTCGATTCGATTCCAACATCGATGCCTCATAGTAATTTGCTGGTGTCCACTTAGACCAAACACCTTCACGGTGTATTTTCTCTCCATGTATAACTGGTAGAACGCATGCAACACCACAAAACGTTTTGCTTGAAACAGCGGTACATTTCGCAGTGATTTGCTGGCGCCGGAAAGAGCACGTAGTCACTGTCCACACGTTCCCATGGGAGAAAAGGCTTGGAAATGATGCTGTCATCATGCATTGTTGCAGAATATTCGTTGGTGGTACGTTGCTGCCTCAGTCTACTGATGCCTTATCTAATTTTATCGTCATCACATGCGCACCAGCGGCTTACGCTGCTGACACAGCAGAGAGCATCCTTGCATGTGCATAAGCTAGCATTAGTGGTGGCTTGGCTGGGTATTCGGGAACATGTGAGATATCACAAAGCGTGGGCATTACCATGTCGGCTCTGAGATTGCGTGGACAAATCGGGATGGGGAGGGGGTCAAACAGGAATCTGTCGGTGGGTACGCTGACATGAGCACAACATTTTAAATGAAAAATATAAAAAGCGCGTAGCCCACGGAGAACATCGGAAGCGGAAAAAACCCACGTGTGGAAATTGGACAGACATGACCACAGCTTTGCAGTGTTACACCCGTGTCAAATAGACAAAGACGCATTGCACTTCTGTCATCCGTTGCGCGGCGAAGACAGGCAACACGATCGAAACATTGGCAGGGCGTGTGCTGCAATCTACGATACGTTCCGTCTGATTAGATTCGCTGGCCATAATAAAAAAATGATCGCCAAGCTTTAGATGAAATATGTAAGCATCAATTATCTCAAAGTTTTTCGAATTTTTCGGGAAAATATTTTTGGCTGAAATCCTTGGTGTCCTACGAACCACGATGTTAGAAAGCCAACTGTGCACGACAGTGCAATTCACAAGTGTATTTGTTTAATGTGTTTTCTGTCGTGTCGTGGATTCGGCCTTGCAGATGTCGGCTCCGGGTGGCGCGCTGGTGAGCCCGAGTTTCAGATCTGAGCCCAGAGATGGCGCAGCTGTCTGTGTTTGGTCTCAGCGGCGCGGGCGCCGATGACCGGGGAGCTTGAGTGGGAGTCTCGCGGGGCTCGCGGGAGCGGGAGCGCGCGGGGCGTGGCCGAGATCACGACAGAATACCTGGCGACGAGAAAAGGTTCCACGCATCGTCCCGTGTCGGCAAGGAAGCAAGGCGGCGGCGGCCGATGCCCGGAGTTGGCTGAGTCTCGGCACAGGAGGGAGGTCAAGTTGGACTCCTGGCCCTGGGAGGCAGTGACTGGAGGACCTGCAGTGACGGGACTGGCTGGTGTGCGAGGCGCGGACGGTGAGCCGGCGGGGCGGCGCCCGGGACAGTGCCGAGTGAGGGGCTGAGACTGAGGCGGGCCGTGACTTGGGGGGGGCCATGATCGCTGCTGTGGCCAGTGAACGCTTTGGCGGTGCAGTGGGTGTATGGTTTTTTCTGCGTGGTTTCGTGCGCTGGCCGGCCGGCGGACTCGCTGGGGACTCGACGTCGAACGGCGGCCAGGGGCGGACGGGCCACGTGGGGCCAGGGAAAGGCGGCCATCCTGGGTCGGCGGGTGCGGGGCTGTTGCGCGTGCGCTCCACCAGGTGGCGCGCGGATCGCCGGCTCGGCCAATCGGATCGCTGGGCGGGGCGCTGCACCAGGAGACGCACGGGTCGTCAGACCGACCAATGACAGCGCCGGGCGGCGAGCTGGCAGCCGCGGCCAGCTGATCAGACCAGCTGAGTGAGCGCGGCGAGCGGCGCACTCGGCGCAGAACGTAAACAATCACTGAGTGGGCGATTGGGCCAGAATGGCGGGGCTGAGTCTGCCCTCCCTGGTGCGGTTCCAGGCCGGCAGTGACTGACAGCTGAATGAGGGGTATTGGAGTGTACCTCTCTGCTCGGGATTTCGGAGGAGGGAAGGAAGACAGCGGTGCTTTTACATCTGCTTGGCCTTGAGTTCCAAGCTGTGTACGAGAAGCTGCCGGCACCGTGTGCTGTGCCAGGGGCGTTTGATACCTGTGTGGCGAAACTCAAGGCGCGCCTGACTTGGGGGCGGAGCGTCGTCGCCGACCGCCTCGCCTTCCAGCGGCTGCGGATGGGGTCGGAGGAGGGCTTCGATCAGTTCCTGGGCCAGCTGAGGCAGGCGGCGGCCCGGTGCCAGTTCGGCCAGCTGGACGACGCGCTCCGTGATCAGCTGATCGCTGGCTGTGCTCCTCGGCTACAGGAGCGGGTCCCGCAGCGGGCGGCGGAGCCTGATGCTGAAGGCCTGACGCTCCAGCATGTCGTCACCATAGAGCACGGACCTGACGGTGCGTTATGGGCCACCATAGCGGAAGGCCTGACGCTCCAGGATGTCATCACCATAGCGCACGCCGCGGAGCGCACGGACCGCTTCATCAGCGAGGTGAGGAGGGGGAGCAGTCAGCAGCTGAAGTCCGGGACCAAGTTCACGCGGTGGAACGGCGGCGGCCGGGCCCTGGGAGACAGAGCCAGGGGGAGGGGGTGGGGGGAAGGGTGGTCAGTGCTGCACCAAGTGTGATCAGGCTGGGCACTGGCAGCGGGACTGCCCTGACCCTCAGAAGGAGCGGGGCACCCCCAAGGGCTCGGAGAGGGCCAAGGGTCCTCGATGCTACCGGTGCGGGCAGCGGGGACACCTCAAGCGCGTCTGCCGGCAGCGGCCGGAAGCGGTGAGGGTGGTGGGCGAGCGGGGTGAGGTTGCCTACCCCGAGATGCTACACATCCAGACAGCCGGGCAGAGGGGTACCGCGCCACCGACGGCTGGTCTGCTGGTAAATGGCAAGCGGATGGATGTTGGCTGCAGATGCAGGGCGGAGAGGCCCAGGTGGAGGTGCAGCTTCGGGGTCTGGTGGCTGAACTGACCTTGCTGGTCGCTAACCTCCCGAAGGCGACCAACATCCTGGGCAGGGAGTGGATGAGGTGCCTGAACCTGTCCCCCGGGCTGGTGGGGAAGTGGCGTCGAGTGCAGTAGCCGCAAGCCCTCGGACGCCGCTGGAGCAAGTGCTGGCTGAGCACCAGGAGGAGACAGAGGAGCTGCGGGTGGCCGACACGCTGTCCAGGATGCCGGTGGAGGGTCCGGAGGACGCCCGAGAAGATGCGGAGGAAGAGGATGAGCCACGTAACGGCTGTGTGCTGTTCGTGGAGGACAGCGGACCGGCGCTGACAGCGCGAGACATCGCGGCTGGCACGCGCCGGGACCCGGTGCTGGCGAGGGTTCTGGCGGCCGCCAGATCCGGCTGGGAGGCAGTGGTCGACCCCGAGCTCGTCCCGCACAAGACGAAGGAGGAGGAGAAGCTGTCGACGGAGGCCGGCTGCGTCCTGTGGGGCGGCCGCGTGATCGTGCCGCGATCACTCCGCTCCCAGGTCAAGACGAAGCTGAACAAGGGTCGCCTCGGCCATGCGCGGATGAAGCAGCTGGCTAGGCGTTTCGTCTGGTGGCCGGGCCTGGACATGGAGCTGGAAACCCTGGCCATAGGCTGTGCGGCGTGCGCGGCTAAGCGAGCTGAGCCGCCTCACTCAGTCCGTCACCCCTGGAAGCCAGCTGGCGGACCCTGGCAACGGGTGCATGTGGACTTCGCCGGACCGATCTACGGCAGCAGCTACCTGGTGCTGGTGGACAGTCACACCAAGTGGCTGGAGGTGGTGGTGGCAATGAAGTCGACTATAGCTGGGCGGACGGTGGCTGTTCTACGGGACGTCTTCGCACGACTGGGCCTGCCGCTGCAGGTGGTAAGCGACAACGGCCCTCAGTTCGTCGGCGAGGAGTTCAGCACCTTCTTGGAAGCCAACGACATCCGGCACACCAGAGTCGCGCCGTACCATCCAGCCTCAAACAGGTTGGCGGAGCGGGCGGTCGGCACGTTCAAGAACGGCCTGAAGGCGGCGATGGAGGCGGGCAGCGCTGCTGAGCGAGCGCTGGCGACGTTCCTGCTGGCGTACCGCTCGTCGCCTCACGCCGTGACCGGGCGCACTCCAGCGGAGATGATGTGCGGCAGAGGCCTGCGGACCCGTCTCAATCCGCTCATCCCGAGTGCTGATGCCACTCTGCACGTGGCGTGGGAGCAGCAACAGCAGTCTGCAGGAGAACGAGTCCGCGAGTTCCGGATCGGCGGCCCGGTGTGGACGCGCGCCTACAGTGGAAGACAGAGGTGGATCCGGGGCCGCGTGGTCGCGCGGCCCGGACCTGTCTCGTACGAGGTCGACGTGGGACATGCAGTCTGGTCACTTCTCGTCGATCAGCTCTGGGCGGCGGGTGCTGAGGACCTAATGGTGACATTGCGCAGTCGTCGTCTTCTTTGTGGCTACAGAAGCGGGGGTGGCTTGATGCGATGATGTGTCATGATGGTGTTTGATGGTGCATGTGATGGTTTTGATGATGTGTGTGCCTGAGGATGGGAAACTGTATGCCGTGCTAGGTGCAGTCTCCTTTTTGGCCGTTTAAATCACTTGTAAAGCTTGTGAATATTGTTTTATTGTGTTTGTGGGAAGTCGTTTGGACGGAATGTGTTATGTCTGATTTAAACGGGACGCGTCTAAACTGTCGTCGTCTCGTGTTTGCTGAGATGTGTTCCGTCGATCTGAATACAATTGCATGGCGTGTTGAAGCTGACAATCTCGTCCATATCACCGTCCGTGATTTGTAGGTCCTGGAGTGTTTAGCCGGGATTCTTGTACGCGCACCACCGCACCTTTGCCATGAGAAGTCAATGACGTCCGGTACAGCGCACCATCTCATAGGCTAGGCCATTGAAATAGTGCAGCCGACGGGGCTCCAAGAAATGATAGGTGTCAGGTGACGTAGCGCGAGGCCTGTCTGCCCCAATTTGGATCCTACGCAGTGAGTATTCTCGTGGGATCATCCGGGATTCCGGTGTTACGTCGTTCTTCATACAAGTTACGACATGGAATGCACTAGAAGTACCTATGGGCATCTGTATAATGAACATGACTCAAGTTCTGTCGTTTTCAGAACGGATATCCAGGCACGTGTGCAGTGGCTAATAATTTCTAGTGGTCATAGATTCCCATCAGAGCTCCAGTTTCGCCAAACCTGTTGAAAGAAACGGTGAGCACAGGATTGGCGAGCCTGAGACACGGTAAACAGGGTGTTCGAATATACTAAATGAATGCAACTGAGTCTAAATCTAGGCCTAAATGCCCGTGTTCTCCATTGGTACATCACTTATTCGATCTCTCGTTATGTGTGTACCTTGCGTACATTTACAAGAGCACATTTAGGTTCTTATACACTCATGTTTTCCTGTGGTATCTAAGGACTGAGTGGCAAAAGAGAGTCAGGAATTGGGAATGAGTTTGAAAGTATTGCATCTTTTGTGATCATTCGAGGGGGCCTGCGTTCCGCGGGTTTTTTCTTAGCATCAGGTGCTATTTTGTATGGATCCTCGTCTTTGCGGTAGATTAAGGTGGAAGGGGGAAAAGGAGAAGGGGGCGGGGCGTAAGCCCGTGAGCTCAGCTGCGATTTGTCCGCGACCCGAGAGGTTGGGACCCTCAACGAGATGCCATCGTAAGCCTTGTGGTCATCTTATGATCATTGGAGGGCTCTGTTGACGCCCAAACGACTTACAAAAAGTACTGCATAGAAACAGTAGAATGAAGCAAGCATAATATATTTGGGGAAGTTTCGCTGCATTTTCATCATTTGCGTTCAATGTATGCTCGACAATGAAGGTTTTAGTGGCCTGGGCTTTGCTGCCCCAAAGCACAGCTGCAAAGCAAAGCACAGCAAACAAACTTGCCGCCAAGGTTGTTGTTGTTCTTGAAAGCTAGCTGTAGAGCTACAGAAAATATAAATGTGTATTCGAAATGATATTATGAATCGATTTCTCGTGGTCCCTGATATTTCGTAAGATAGAACATTTCCGCTAAAACATCGGCAGATGGGCCATTTTGATCAGCACTATTTTTAACACCCCTGACAGCAGTTGCTAGGATACGCATGAACGACGAAAAAAATGCGGCGCGGGCGTCAGAGGCGGTGGGTGCGCGCGGGGGTCATCATCGCAGCTTGAGAAATTGGTTGAGCGTTGTCGAGGCTTTCGAGATCGTGTTCCAACAAGTGATGGACCAAGGCATGGACCGAGACATTGGCATCGTGGACCGCCCCACAAAGCTCCTGCTGTGAAAGTTCCGCGCTGGACAAGCGAATTGCTCCGAAGGTAGTGATGACGCGCATCCATCTACACCTCAGATGGCTTAATCAGGCTGAGGCTGAGCGAGCCGCTGCCAGACGCGCAGCTAAACAGGTGCGACATCAGGTGGACAGCGCGAAGTGAACATCGTTGTGCTTATGTGAGCTCCGCCCCCCCCCCCCCCTCCCGCCCTGTTTATTTTGGGTCCTCGCCAAGCGTGCACAATGAAGTGTATGCTGGGCGCAAAAATTATCCGCCCGCCCCCATCCCTCCTGTTTCTTTGGGTCCTCGCCAAGTGTGCACAGTGAAATGTATGCTGGGCGCAAGAATCGTTTTAGTAAAATACGGCGAATTATGAGTCATACGTGTGTTCAATAACTTGGCTGCATGGCGTGACGGATATGATATTGATTAGCGCCACGCACCACGACCTTCGGAGGCTTCGTGGCACAGTTGAAGAAATGTGCAACGTCCACAATGTCCTATGTTCTACCAGGCAGCGTACCACTTCCGTCGTCTCAAACTGCCTCAATCGCACACCAGTGCAACCTAGCGCGTTATTATGTATAGTGCCTGGGCTCAACGCGGCAGGTCGGATGATGATCCTGGTGCCGCTCAGTTCTTCCTTTGGCAGTGGGTGCATCTTGCCCAGGTTCGCTAACCTGCATTTAAGCAGCTGTAGGCTGGCCAACTTCAATGCGTCGCCATAGACTCAATGTTTGGCATCCTCAGCAGATGGGAGTGCCATGGCAGATGGGCTCGTGGTTCCTAGGCCTATGTTCGCTGTTCTACAACAGGCGTGACAAAGATCCCTTTCATATTTCCTCATAGTACTTCTTGAAGTGCCCTGTGGTGATCACCAGATGCATTTGTTAGAAGGTGCACCGGTGTAGCAGAGGCGGAGGTAATGCAGCCGGCGCTGTGATGCCAGGTTGCGACTTTGTGACGTCACTGTAGTGGTGAACGAAAAGTGCCCGAAATATCCCCGGATGATCATACCTTATTACATGGCCTTGGGTGCGCGGGGCTGGTGCGCGAGAAAGGAGCAGTGCGTTCGGATTCTGGAAACTGCTGCTGGCCGCGCGCACGCGTGCCAGACGCCTTGAGGAAGCCTTCTCGCTTGTCCCCTAGCTCAGCACGTAAACACTGTAGGGTTTGATTGTTTAGTGTTGCTCGGTGAACTTCTGTTCAGTCAACCGTGTGTCACCATGTGGACGTGGCTGATACACATTGGAGCTATCGTCGCGGTCGTCACACCAGGTGAGCAGAGCACGGCACAGTCTCCATGGTTCACGCGGCGTCAGGCCAGCGACCAACACTGAGCCGTGGCCCACGGTTGGACGAAAATGATGACGCTTCTGAAAGAACTACATTTGAACGCTTCAAGACATTGCATCGTACGTTTAGAAGGTAGTCCGAGCGAATATTTCACATGTGGGTAATCTGGTGGTGGGACTGGAAAAGTCAAGGTAGAGTCTCTTTTTGAAACTGCAAAACTGCAACTTCATCTACTTCGTAAAAAACTGCAACTTATGCAACCGCAACTTCGGCCGCCGAAAACCTTGCTCCCGAGATTACGGGCGCGCAGGCTGAAACCTCTCGATGTGATTTGTTTCACAAGCTGTCTCAGTAGAACAATGAACGTTCTCAGGCAAACATGGGAGGACCTTGTTCATTTTTTTCAACTAATTTCGACCCACCGTTTTCAACACTAATAAGGCGCCTTACTTCTTTCCGGGCAATATGCCGCCTTGAGTAGAACAGTAGGGGCACATCATCGTCCTCGGTCAAGAGCTGAAGGCCACTCCATCCTACCGCGTCTCCCAGCTGACATTCGGACTGCGCTGGGTGGGATTCCCCGGCATCATATTGGCCCTCTCCCTGACGCGAGACGCCTCCTGACCCACGCAGTTGGCCCCGGGTCCGGTCCCGACCTCTCAATGACGCAACAAGGTTCTGGTCACCACGGGTGGTCCAATATTTGACACATAGACTTTAATTCGGCTGACCTGGCTCATGCTGGAGTTGGGTTGGAGAGCTGGAGGACCCACCATTCGGTACGGGAGCCCTGACGGGCACAGGGCCCTTCCATTGTCTCAATGTGAACACGCATCGTAAGTTATTATGTTCCTTACACTGTCAGAGGGCCCGACCGACGCAAGAGGCCCTCTGGCATTCAAGGCCCGTCCCCGTTCTTGTTCAGCAAATTCTCCCCTGGTCGACTGGAGGCGCCTTGTTAACACAGAATACCCTGCTAGGCACTGAAGGCCCCTGACCGATACAAGGGAAACAGGCCTCAGGGTTCACACTGGCAGCCAAGTGTTTGGTGTTGGTGGTCTCCAGTCGGCTTAGACGCCTGTATTAGTTTAGGGGGTCCTCAAACGGTGCAGGAGGCCTCATGGCTGACATTCCAGGTCACGATCCTACGTGCCGCGATGCTTTATGTGACGTGCAGCCAATGACAGGGAGCTGGCGCTGGGGTGCCGGCCCTGTGGGTGGGAGCCCCTGAATACGACCTCCGGCCGGCCTTTCGGGCCCTTCAGGCCCTCCAAACGCGCCCTTAATAGTAAGTCCCGAGGGGTCTCTTGGGACCTACGGTACGGTGCCCTGGGAACCCAAGGCACGTGCCCCTTGTGCCCCCCCCCCTCCCCCTGCCTGTGCTACTACGATCTTGCAACCCATTGAAGTACGAACGTGCCGACTTTCTTGTAGCCATTCAACGGATACGGTATTTTCCTTGATCGTGGCCATGGTTGTTCATGTAACTGTAATTACGTGGCCTGTGCACGAATCTTGGCATGGTCAGTTCCTTAAAGCTAGTCTGTTTGTCAAAGCTGGTTTGTGTTATCAGTGCTGGCCCCACCAAGTGTGCGGAACCTCGGGCTTTACCTTGAAAGGGGGACTGCTGAGACGCGGCCTCCGGTGACCACACGCCGCCTTGTCGTGCGATGCCAAACAAGCCAAAGGGGTCAAACTGTCGATCAACGGATGCCATCGTTACCGGCGTGCTTACCACGTGCTTCCCAAACGTGCTTCCCAATAGTTATTGTTTGGTTACGTCATCGTTATTATTTTGTATCTTCCACAACTTTGATTGAGGGCCAATTGACCGCCGGTATACCTGGAAATCTTGCTCACGAACACCAGATTTGAACGACTGGACAATAACAGTTTTCTTGGTCAGAACCGAGGCTAACCATTCCCCTGCGCGGCCGTTCAGTACCGAGGCCAACCACTCCTGCACGGCCGTTCGGTACCGAGGCTAACCATTCCTCTTGCACGGCCCCTCAGTACCGAGTCTAACCACTCCCCCTGTACGGCCCCTCAGTACCGAGTCTAACCACTCCCCCTGCACGGCCGCCCAGTACCGAGGCTAAACACTCCCCCTGCACGGCCGCTCAGTACTGAGGCTAACCCACCCCCCCCCCCCCTGCACGGCCGCCCAGTACCGAGGCTAACCACTCCCCCTGCACGGCCGCTCAGTACCGAGGCTAACCCCCCCCCCCCCCCCTCTGCACGGCCGCCCAGTACCGAGGCTAACCACTCCCCCTGCACGGCCGCTCAGTACCGAGGCTAACCACCCCGGCCAACGGCCAGTCAGGCTCGTCACTGGCTCTCCGGGCTGAGAACGTTGGAATGTTGCCAGCACTTCTAGATCCCTGTAAGCGATGCTGTCAGGATGTGCTCCTGGCATTGTACGGCCTTATATTCTGCACAGGAGCCAGTGATTCAGGTGGCTGTTGGCTTGCACAGCTGCTATTCGCCGCTCTCTGCCGGCGTAATTCTCAACCCGTGACATCACCCACTAATCGGCTATAAAGTGGGTACAGAAGCTGTTTTGTTGTGCAAATATGCAGCTTTGGTGTCATTTTCTCCTTTGATATATTTGCATCAGCAAACGATCTGTTGGCACTAGCTGGGGAATCAGCGTGGGCCGTATGGTTTTTGTAGTAACCTCTGTTGAGACCGAACGTGTGCTGCGCCACCGCTGTGCAATCGCGACTGAGTTGGCGCGTTTTCGCGCCGTCCGGGTAGGCAATTGAAACCTGAGCTGACGCGGGTATCAGCAGGCGCTGATTTGCTGTGACAACCGCAAACGGAGGGGTCCTTTCCCCGCCAACCCGCGTATGATTCATTGCGACTTGGGTCTGGAACTGAAAATGGCCTCACTTACGTATTTGCGGTGTTACTGTCGCGGCCGCGGAGGCTGACCGGGCGCGATCGAGCTGGAGTCTGGCGCTATTCGGCCGGACCGTTGAACAGCCGCAATTGACTCACAGTTTGACCAGTAATCAGGGGCATTGTGTCGCCACCGGTTTATGATAGCAAGGATTCGGATAGTCCTGGTGCTGCCGGGAGAAGGGGGGGGGGGGGGGCGGGCCGGCCGGCCGGCTGAACACAACGGGACGCAGCGGTGCGCCGCGTCCCGTTGCGTCTCTGGACGGAACAGGACGGGGCAGTTACTGGAGCTGTTCCCGCTGTCGGGCGGAACAGCTCCAGTATCACTCGCCGCCGGACAGGGCAGGGCAGTCCCGCTGCCCGACAGCACCACACCGTCACCAGTGTCCTGTCCGCCAGTATCCAGTGGCTGCTGGGGACAGGCTTACCATGGGGACACTGTTGGCTACGTGTTCGATATTCGTTCCGTATCAGGTGTCCGTTCAGAGGAGGGTGTGCAATGTTACTACAGCATGAACGCGGATCCCCGGCCAGAGCAATGCTCCTACAGCTTTGATGCAGATCCTCGATCACACATCGCCGTGGTCCGAAATTTTACGTGACGACTGAAGGACGTATGACGGTAAATTCATAGTTGTTCTTTACGGCGCTCATCGCAGTTGTACGGAGTTGCGCAGGAGCAGGCGCGCAGCCAGGGCTGTGGTTGGGGAGGCCTCTGAGCAGGGACACAGATGTGCTAGCACAGGAGAGCGTTTTGTGCCGGTGTCGTGAAGGGCTCTCTCCCGTTGTTGCAGCTGCTGACGGCCTACAGCTGTATAAGGTGCGCATCCCGACCCACGTCAAGCACGGCGAAGACGTGAACCTGGCCTGCCTGTACGACCTGGAGGGCAAGGACCTCTACGCCATCAAGTGGTACAAGGACGGAAAGGAGTTTTATAGATATGAGCCAGCCACGGGACGGCCCAAGAAGAGCTTCCCGCAGCCGGGCATCAAGGTCAATGTGAGTAACTGGCTGTCAGCTGGGCTTCTCTGAGATGTAGCTGCCATGATATGCCATCCTTCAAAGGCTTTCATTTGTCGAAGGCAGGAATTGTAGACAGCCATTAGGCGTAATCCGTATGACATTGGGCACGGCAGTTTTCAATCGAGTGAAAATTGCTAAAAGTGTGCTTGCCGTTGGGCCTGACGCAGACCGGTTGTCGTGCCTTGCTGGACACCTATAGGATGAATATTGGAAAAGGTCGGACAAGAACAGATCAGCGTCAGAGTAATATCCTTGAGAGCCGAAATCTGGACGACGGCCACTACGAAACAAAAACAGCTGTTCCAAGCTTTTAAAGATGTTGGATCTATCGTAAGCTTTCCAAGACGGTACCAACATGGAGATCGTTCGTTCGTCAGAAAGCAGAGAACGTGAATCATGAGATGTCGCGCCTTAACACACACGTCCTTGATTTACGGCCATCACGTTGCGAGAGAAGTGGTTCATATTGATCCGTCAACAGCTGCGCCCGGCTGACAGATCCTCGGTCGGTGACAGCCGTCGTGTTAACACCTTCGCCGATGTGTCATCCAGATGTCATCGAACCTGTCACAAACTCGGCTCGACGCATGCTAATGATGCCGGGGCTGTCAGCCGCGCGGCCCGTGATCCCAAACATAACACCACTCTGCGCTGTCTGTCTCACGTGAATTGACTCTGCCCTCACAACTCTTTCTTTATGTTAGAATGGTTAGAGAGGAAGCCAATTTGGTGTAAAATGTGCAATCCATGGAGGCCATCGGAAGCCATAAGCAGAAGCAAAACGCGTCATTGAAATAGCCGGCAAGTTTTCCTCCAGGAACGTTTTTAGTTTGTCCTCGTGTACTTATTCGTCATTTCATGTGCGCAATGCTTAATGACTTTTCCCCAACGGCCTAAATTCGCTACCGTAAAGTGGGTGATAGGCACACTTATGATGGCGAACAATGAATGCTTATGCAGAAAGTTTTGCCATTTTGTCAGTTTGCCAAACCTAACGACACTTCATGTACTTCGCTCCTGTTTATTCTGCTGTTTGCGCATTATCTTGTTCCATAGAAGGTCTGCGTCTCAAAACGCCAGCGCGTAAGGGCTACGAAATCTCCAGGATCGCTGCCAGGGTTGTATTTCGGTGGCCGAGCCCGGCGGCCGCGGTGGGTGTCGCATGCCGGGGTGGCGGTCGTTCACGCCGCGACTGTCGTTCGCCGCAGCTGGCCGCCTCGAACGAGACGCACGTGCGGCTGCAGCAGACGACTCTGCGCTACTCGGGCCACTACATGTGCGAAATCTCCGCCGAGGCGCCCGACTTCGCCTCCGAGCAGGGCAACGGACGGGTGCACGTCGTAGGTGAGATTCCAAGTGTGTGGGAGTGGGTAGGGGCGTGTGGGTAATGGGGACGACGCGGGGGTCGGCGTAAGGGGGGGGGGGGGGTGAAAACAGCGCCTGCCGTCGCTTGCCATGTCGTGCAGCTCACTAAAACATTGACGTCACTTACATGACATCAGCGCGTGCATGGTCACCGCTTCGTCATGCAATAGCTTCCGTTAACACTGGGGCCATGCATTATTGCATGTCTTGCATGTTAAAAAAACAGGACGAAAGAAACGCGTAGTTTGCGCCTTATAAGAATGTGGGGCCAGGAGGAAAGCGAGGAAATACATCCAGTGCGGGTTGGCAGTGTTCTGTGTCGCGCCGAACGCTTCAGCAGGTCTGGGATAACAGGCGCCTTTGTTGCCGAGTACAGTGGACCGGAGACGAGCCGGGTGTTCCAGACTTCCCTGGACCCACCACGGGCGACGGACGGTTCGGGGTAACAGATCCGGAGCCTGTCCACCAGCACTTGCCAGCACAGCATTACTGCTGCCGGGTGTCGCCGGCCCAGCCGTGTCTGGTGTGGGCCGACCCCGGCCACGGCAGCGTGACTCTGCGGGGGGAAGGGGTGGCAGCGTGACTCTGCGGGGGGGGCGGCAGCGGGACTCTGCGGGGGGGGGGGGCGGCAGCGTGACTGCGGGGGAGGGGGTAGCGCAAGGGGGCGTCGTGACCTATCTCGGCCGGGGGTCGGACGGGCGGTGTCCGGCCGCGTCGCTGCGGCCGCCGGCGGCTCCCTCCGACGTCACGTACGCACTCCTGATTGGACTGAGCTGGCGACGCGTCAACACCAGCAGCTTCAGATTTGTTTCACATTGATCGTAATCAGACTAGTTGGGCGCCATCCGTCTTCAGCGGATCAGCAGGCCGTCTGCTCCGCACTGGGCCGGCCTGCCAGAGTCGAGGAGAGCGCGCGGCGCGAGACCCGCCTGTCTTCGGGCCGTTCATCTAGCGTGTTCTTGCCCCGCACGCCGGTCTTACAGGCTTAAACGCAAAGCGATGAGTCGCTGCTGGCCATCAGCCCGCGGGTGTAGTGGAGCTAGCTTTGGAACTCCCTTAATTATTCTCGACTAGATTGATGATAAGGTTTGGAACAAGCAAATTGTGCAAACCAGGAATATCCCGTATTGCTATATCATGTGAGCCGAAACACGCATGCTAACATGTCGACAAGATGTGTATCGACATGCGATGACAGGCACTTTGCGAACGCCTAATGCAGCGCGGGGTGGATGGTGGTAGGATGTGAGAACCTGAATGATTGAATGTTCTAGTGTATTTTTGTTGGCAAAGCCTGCGCATACTCAAAACGCCTGCTGTCTTTTAAGAGCCGCAGGTTCTTGAATTGAATGTCTTACGTTGCGCTGTTCAGCCGTTGCCGTGGTCACCGTCCAAAAACACCGAGCATATCTCTAACAGGTCTTAACGATCCCTTGCTATATTCACTCCACCGGTTTGTTGAAGCCTGGTATCTGATTTAGTCGGCGTGCTGAAAGCCTGGCGTCTGATTTAGTCGACGTGCTGAAAGCCTGGTATCTGATTTAGTGGGCGTGCTGAAAGCCGGTGATTTGCCCTACTGTAACTCATTCTCGCTTTTTTGTATATTTCGCGTTGTTTGATGCAGATTGTTGGCGAGTTTTAACAAGATTGTTACTTGTAATCGAAGATCATGCCAGTTTTCTGTTTTTTCCCGAAATGGAAGCTCAGTCAGCAAAATACTGCACCCCGTGAGATGAACAGCCGTGGCACCCGCCGCAGCTCGTGGCTACGGTGACTCATCCCGCCCCCCGCTCCAGCAACTAGGTCACATAGGTCACAACTAGGTCACCTGGAGGTTGCGCTGAGCGGACCGATGACGTACGTAGCGTCGCTATCGTCCTACGTTTCCCGGATCCCCCGTCCCGGTGACGGGGCGGCCGAGGGCGATCTGTGTCGGCGTGGCTGCATAGGCTGCACACACCGGGAAGCGAAGCAGTCGAGAACACTAGCCGTGGCGGTGACCTGGTCGGGTGTCAGTGTTTCGCCGTCCCCCCCCCCCCCCGTGGGCTGGGTGGCGTAGGATTGGCTGCAGCACGGGCCGGGTGTTAGCTCCGGTGCTGATGACAACATTTTTCAGAGATTCGCCTTGCACCTACGCCTGATTTAAGTGAGTCGGCAAGCCGTTCGGATGCCGGCCATGAGATGTCTGCCGCCTTCTGTGCGGGCTTCTGTTCAGCCGGGAGAGCTGTCCGTGACGCCTAGGGTCGCTGGTTTGTCGGCGGTGTCAGCGGTCTCCCTGTGCGGTGCGTTGTCCGCAGTCCGACACGCGCCGAGTTAATGTAACCTCGGTGGGCGGAATATGACACCATTAACATACAGCCACAGACACCGATGTACATACGTAATGGAGCGTGTTCGACGAAGATAACGCCCGCTGAAACAGCCGGACGGATGAGTTCCATGTGCAGTGAGGATTATGTCGGCAGCATAAGTGAATTCGTCATGATATGTAGCCAGCCAATTGGGACCGCTCGACCAAAGCATGGCGGGTGTTGCGTGTCAGAAGAACATCATGAAAGGCGTGGAAGACGCCACATCTAAGGTAATGTGCCGAAGCGCGCGATCCGCGCCGTTCTCAGTGCATGCCTGTCGTGCAAGGCCTCCGCTGGTTCATCGTGGCGTATGTCCGTCCAGTTAGCGCGGCTGTTGTAATCTTCCGTGGTCCGTTTGTCTAACCCTTTGTTGTTGGTTTCAGCATGGTCCACGATAAATTGCTAAATTTCGACTTCATTTGGCCTGCATTGGCATGATAACAGCATACATATCATGATCTCTGACGTGGATCCTGCCTACGCCGCTCAAGCCGGGCTGGCTGAAGTGCCGAGCCGCAGAGGGCCGCTGTGCGCCAGCTGGCCGCTGGGAGCGGGCCGGCGTTGTGTGGCGGTCTAACCGGAATTGTGTGGCGGTCTAACCGGCGTTGTGTGGCGGTCTAACCGGCGTTGTGTGACAGTCTAACCGGAGTTGTGTGGCGGTATAACCGGTGTTGTGTGGCGGTCTGACCGACGCCGTGTGGCGGTCATCGGCGCTGACCGGGCTGCCCCGCCTGCAGTGTTCCCGGCCGCCGGCCCGGCCATCACCGGCGGCAAGACCCGCTACCAGGTGGGCGACCGGGTCAAGGTCAACTGCACCTCACACAGAAGCATTCCTGCCGCCAATCTGACCTGGTTCATCAACAGCGAGGAGGTGAGCGGCAGCCGACAGCCGGCGCCGGGGCCAGATGTCCCTGCCGGCTTGCCTCATCCGTGTGTGTGTGGATGTGACAGCCGGGCTATTCGTACATTCCGCTGGTGACTACAACGCTCTTCGTCGTGCAAGATCGATAGGAAGACGGGGTTGTAATCGAGGGAGACAGAGACATGTGAGAGAGGGATCCAGCGGTTTTGGATACATTGCTTATGGCCTTCGGGGGGGGGGGGGGGGAGGGGGGATCTCACGGCCGATGGGTGTTGACTACCGCTCCGCCGTAGCTTAGTCGGCTTTTGACACGGGGCCGCCGTCAGGACGGCCCATAAACACGCGCTCCAGCGCGAGCGTCAGCTGCTCCTGTCATTGGCAGCGAATGGTGAGACGCTGGGGTACTCTGCCGGCGGATGTATGCTCAACTGGGTACTCTGGGTACTTCGTGCTGGGTATTTTCTCGACGCATGCATTGCGCATACAGCAGCGTCTAGATCCAGCGGGCGTACTGGCAACTTGTTGGCATTCTATTCAATTAGCTACACGAGGTGCAGCGCGCTGACGTGCCTCCTTTTTCGAAGCTTCTCACAAGAACACTGGCAAAGATTTCGAGGCGCGTAGCCTCCCGTTCTGAAAATGCGACCGAGAACTTGGTCGGCGAGTGGTGTGGGCCAGCTGTTGCGCGCGACTGGATCTGCGCCTTCCATCGTGTGTGACGCGCCACCAGTCATCCCGCGGGAGCGGCGCCCGTCGCACTGCTCCGTTGTCTCCGTCGCAAAGATGCTCCACGCGGCACGTGCGGACAGTGTTGTGACAGACAGCGACGCTTGCTGGCGGGGACTATCTCCGCATCCTACACGTCTGATATAAAATGACAAGTGACTGCTTCCCAGCGGCAAATGAAAGCTTACAAAGGCAAAGAAAAGAAGTGCACAAGCTGGTTTATGTGTTGTCTTTTTGTACCATCTAAGGTGTGTTGTTTTCAAGATTGCACGCATCACAGTCAGGCTAGCTTATGACTTAAATTTCCTTCAAAATGAGCGACTGCCCGGTCTTATTTGAGGTACTTATCCCCCTGATGTGTGGAGCCGTGGTCCCCTAGTCTGACGTGCTGGGCCACGCGTGCTCCGCTGAGCTGTCACTGACCGGTCGGCCGCTACCGTGCTATTGAAGAGTGCTCCGCTGTCTCTGTGGGCCCGCCTCTCCTCCTCCTCCTCCTCCCCCCCCCGCCGCTTCCTGGAGAGGCGGGGGGGGGGGGGAGGAGGATGGATGCCTGCCGTCGGACATCGCTCTGAGCCACTTCACCTCCCCTTGTCCTCCCTCCCCTTCCCCTACGTCCTGGAGAGGCAGCCGTGCCTGCCGTCGGACGTCGCTCTGAGCCACCTCTCCTCCCCTTGTCCCCCCCCCCCCCCCTACGTCCTGGAGACAATCGGGCGTCGTTTTGATCCGTGCTCGTCTGTCGTCCAGGCGGCGCTGGAGCACCTGAAGCTGTGGCCGCTCACCATCCACAAGGGCGGTTTTGAGTCGGTGACGGCCGGCCTCCACTTCCGGGTGCGGCCACACCACTTCCAGTGCGGCACCATGAAGCTCAAGTGCACGGCACAGATCGACCTGGTGCAGCCGCCGTACTGGCAGAGTCGCGAGGCCAGCGCCGTCGGCGACCGGCCGCCAGAGGTGTCGCATGTGCTCGACAGCACCACCACCAACCGGAAAAGTAAGACTTCCGGCCGCCTCCACGCCCACCGCCGCCGGTGTTCTGTGACGCCCGGCGCCTTCCGCTGTTTGTGGCCGGCAGGCAAAATTGGATCCTGCTGGTGATCCCAGACATTGATGATCAATGAAGTGCGGTAATGGTAGTCCCTCGTCGAGACTGTTACCATGCCCGTGCAGTCCGGTTTGTCCAATAGCGTCACACTAGCCCCACCAAACAGTCGCACGCCGCAAAAACCGTGCTGTGCCCCATCCACGCCAGGGGTGCCTCCTCGCTGACGGCAGGCATGGGTCAGGGGAAGGACCTTGTCGTCGGCAGGTGGCCGGCAACGCTCGGTGTACCGCACAGGCTCCACGGCGTCTCCCCCGCTCCGAGCATCTTGTCACCGGGACGTCTCCCTCCCGCCCACCTCCCGCCAGATCGACAGCCAGGGGCCGCGGCGAAACCGCTGAATTATGAGTTATCCTCACAATTCGGCTTTCATGGCTTCTCAAAGGAGGTCGTTTTTCTCACGGCACGGCTGCGTATTGCCAATAAAGCGGCCGTCCCATTCGAAGGTTGACACAAGGTCGTGTGCCGCCTGTCAACAGCTGTGCCCCTCGCCGACGAGACGTGGCCGGCGTTTTTGCCGCCGTGAAAACAGCGACAAAAACAATAGTCCACAGAGGGCGCCGGCGACGCACGCCAGGCGCTCGTAGCCGCCACACATTTCAATCTGCCGGAGTCACCGCCCGGCGCTCTGTATTCATACTCGCTGATGGTGTTGCGGAGGCAGTGCGTCGAGGACGGCTCATCCAGCGCTGACCGAAAAACTGTCTCAAGAGACGCGGTGCACTGCGTGGAACCGTGTACCGGGCGCCCGGCTCGGCCGCCGTCATTGTGGCGCGAGCAGGGCTTCAGCGTCGAAAATGGCCGCAGCGGGTCGCGAGCCGGCTTGGGCAGACGAGCGTTCCACTTATGTGCAGAGGAGCTGGGGATGCTTCGGTGGTCACAGACACGGCGTGCCGTCTTTGTCGAGCGCGCTACTCGCACCAGCCGGCGTAGGCGGGCATCGGCCACAGCGTACAGGTTATACTTCACAGGTCACCGTCGCACGTGAATGAATGAGCCTAATGCGTGTGTATGACGCTGAGGAGGGTTTTGCTTGCCTCAGTTGTAGCCAGGACGCTGAATTGATCCTCCGCGCGTGCGGGTCAGCTTCGGTTGGCCCGGATCTGCAGCGGCTGATGGCAGCTGGCGATGTCGTGGTCGCATGACTGCCAAGGTTTCGCCCTGGTTTTCGGCGGACGTCGACAGATACAGAACCATTGCACTCTGTCCACGATATGTGTTCTGCAGACTGACTATGTTGGGAGGCATCCAGGATGAATATCACTTGCCCGCATGACAGGAAATCAGGCATCGGTCCGCGTTTCTTCGCCTAGCGAGCTTGCATAATTCTAGTGCTCGCATTTATTTGTCTAAGATTCTTAATTACAGCAAACGCACCACGCCAACCGTTCAGCGAAATATTTTCACGTGTGGTTCGAACTGTTGCATTATAGCCAAGGCCGTTTGTGGAGTGATTTTGTCGGCGTCTCTTCTTTCTCTTCGATCGTGCGCTCACACCACTGTCGGATGTGTGCGAACGGCTCGTATCACCAGATTAGCGCCAGATAATCGCCATCATCTGTCGGCATTGTCGGCGCATATTGCCATCGTTCGTGCCACGCGCCCTGTCGTCGGCGCTACTGCCGCCAGTAAGCGCGTGCTCCGTCGCCGCTAGACCCGTGTGCCCCCGGAAGGAGCCGCCGCCGACCGGCCTGCCCGCTGCCACCTGCCACTGCATGCGGCGCCCCCTTCATAGCTGCGTTGATTGCCGGAACTCTGAGCGAATTTTCGGCGTGGTTTTTAGATGGCGAGACGCAAAACGCTTCTCGGTTCAATTTCGGCTTAGCTGGGCCGCATTTTGCTGGGAACGGCGTCTCTAGGGGGACATTTAGCTGAAGTGCGTGTCGCTGCCGGGTATCACCTGTCACTTGTCTTCGAGTCCCAGTGCGCATTGGTGTCATTGGACACATCGAGGGCATTCGAGCTGATGTGGTCTGAGAAATTGTGGTGCAGAAAGCCATCGGAACAGCCAAAGCTCGGGTCCATGGGGAATAGTGCGTGCTCTGTCATTGAGATACTATACCATTGATTTCGATGCACGTTGGTGAAGCGGTGTGATTGTTACGAGCTATGTTGTGATCACAAACGTAACAGCAATGACGCCCAGCACCTTCGGCATTTAGATGTTATCATCATAACAATGAAAACATGTTTTATGTTATTCTGTCCCCCGAACGTCCTGGGCGTGCTGGACGTCACCCGTCACGGCTGCCGGGCCGATCACGGCCTCCCCGTCACAGGCTCGGACCGCCCGCTTTGCCACAAGATCGCCAACTGGGTGATCCTGGTGGTGAGCGTGATCCTGTCCCGATGAGGCGCCGCCGCCAATGCAGTCCGACGGACGGGCGACGGGCAGCGCGCCGCCGCCGCCGAACGCGGACGTGGGCGAGCCGGGCAGGAGCCAGGCGGGACGGGCCGACCGCAGTCACGCCGCCCCACGTCCGGAGCAGTCGCCGCGCCCCGTCCACCGTCCGCAGACGCTGGTTGATGTTCGAGCCTGTGCTGAAGCCTCGGCGCGGGCCAGCTCGTTGTTGGTGGCCCGTGCGGCGCTGGCGCTGGTGGAGATGCTGCTGCAGCTGGTTGGCACGCGTCCGGTGTCCCGAGGCCAGCGCGCATCGGCGCCGCAGAGAGGCCGTGTCCCTCCCCCGTATCAATGTGATAAGACTAGTCTATGGTCAGAGAGCAAAGGCAGTCGTCGGCCAGGCCGGAACGATGGCTGATATAGCTGTTTGATGACTCTGTCATTTATTTGGTAGGCACTGTTTCTGGATGCTGCGCATGAGAATGTTGAGCGTAGCCAGCTTAATCCAACATCGCATTTTGTTTATCATTCAGGAGGTCTGTATGAGTTAGCACAAGTTGGCTGAGAACATTTTCTCGCCGGAAAGTTCACTTGTTTTTTTCAGAATCGCGCTGTTTGTGTGCTTCAGATGCAGAGCTCGTTCGGAATGGCGCTTCACGCATCCCGTACTCGTGTAGAAGGTCTACATGGCACTGGCTCAATCGGCACAATGAGTTGACGTGTTCATCTTTTATTTCGCAAGATGTCGAATGCAGCTCAGAGTCACTATGTGGTTCGATCCGTATGCTCCGCGAATGGCTCACTTTGTTCCTTTGCGTGCGCCAAATGCCTTCCTGCACAAGACTCCAAGTTCAAGAACGAGATGTGAAAATTTCCAGGCGCCAACCGTGCTTCGTTAACATCCCCACATCTGTGCGACCGGACTAACTCGCGCAGATCACCGCAGTCGGGAGTCGGTTAGAGCACACCGACAGCGCGCGCAGTCGCGCATCGGAGCACGGTGCTCCCTGGAGCGCCGTGCTTCGGGGCAGCGGCCTGTGCGGCCGCGGCGGGCGCGGCCGAGCGCGGAGGGGTGCGCTCGTCACGGCCGCGGCGCCGAGCCAGCCGGCTGATCCTCACACCGCCGCCCGCGAGCCGACCGCGCTCGCAAAACTCGTTCTCCAAAGTACATCTCCACATTTCATACGCTGGCCTCGATTTACTGCAGGATGGACGTCTTGCGAGGTTGCGGTCTGGGAGAGGAGTTCACGCACGCTTTGCCGGGCCGCGGGTACCCCTGCTGGAGCGACTGGTGGCATGGCTTGTGGTGCAGACATGTGCTCGCGTTGTATTCCGCACTATTCGTTTTTGACATTGGCACTCGGTGTGTGGCGTCGCCGCTTAATACCGTGTCCGTTGAGCGATGTCGCTAAGTGATGACATTTAAATAATCAGGTGAGAGAAACACCGCCAGCAAACTCGTGGCGCTCCGTTCGAGTTGTTGCAGTGTGTCTTGCACTGCCCGCTGGATCACGCCAATCAGTCAGAAATACATTCCTTAGTTCCAACCAACGCGTTTCTCAAAAGACGACGTCTTCTTGAAAAATACAATGTATGTCTGTGTAGAACATGCTATTACAAAACTGATCGGGTGTGGGCGGCCGACGGGCCGGGGAGCGGGGGCAGGGCGGCCGGCGCCGGCGCTGGCGCGGGCGTCCGCTCGCAGCCGGACGCGCGGCGCCCGACCACACGGGCCGCACGAGCGGCCCCCGGCACGCAGGGCCTGGCGGCGCCGCCACCGTCGCCCGTGACGCCAGCCGCCGACACGTCACGAGGAGACGAACACCATGTGCAAATAAAATCCCTTCGAACCGTCTCGCCGACAAAATGCAGCGCACAGATAATCTAAAACGCAGAAGAAAGATCAGGACCGTGCTCCGGCTGTCGACTCGGCAGCGGAGCCCGGGACGCGGTTAGCGAACATGCATCAGGCGGGCGTCACTGGTATGTGCAGCAGTGCACGCCGCCACCACATCCTACCACTGTTTGGCGCACCGCACCGCGGCGCGGCACGTTACCTCTCGTTATGCCACGGGCGTATGTACAGCGGCCTTGTGTACAGCACCTTGTGCGCATGGCCGAGCCCGGCCGCCCGCCGTATCACTCACGTATGGCGGTCGCGGCAGGGAAATGTGGGCCCTTGGCGGCGGTGCTGCTGCAGTCGGCCGCGCGCCCTGATATGTCGGCACCGTCCGCAGGCGCCCGGCCGGCAGGCTCGCTCGCTCAATCGTCGCGGCGGCCCACGCTCGACGTGGTCCAAGCGCGGTGAGGTACTCGGGCACCGCTCGGTACACGAACGCCGTCGGTACATGCTGATCCTGCGGGGCGGGGCCAGTTCAGTGCTGATCCTGCGGGGCGGGACCAGTCCAGTGCTGATCCTGCGGGGCGGGACCAGTCCAGTGCTGATCCTGCGGGCGGGACAGTCCAGCGGCTGATCCTGCGGAGCGGGACCAGTCCAGTGCTGATCCTGCGGGGCGGGGCGCGCCGTTGCACCTGCTATGGAACCACACGACGGGCAACAAGTGACAATGCGTCCAAGTGACAGCGCGTCCACGCATGTGGTTCACCGACGGATAGTCAGAACTCCTCTCAGCCGCCGAGGCCCGGTCCGTAACCCCGGACGCACCGAGGGACCGGTATCCACGGCTCCAGCGTGCTGATTGCGGTTCAGCTTCAGGTGCAGTAGTCAGAGCATACGTCTGTTGCCTCTCTGTTCTACCGCCGCAGTCAGCGCGTTTTATGTTCACTGTTTTGCCCGGCTCAGGTGTATCGGGTCATTCTGCTATGGACCTACTGGTGCATCTATATATACTTATACTTGCACTATTGTGATGACGTGATAAACACGGCTTTAGGGAACCAGGTGTGATCAGCACCGGAACCACAGTCAAAGATACGCTCAGAAATATACGGACGCAAGGCACGGGGCGCTCACTGCGCGTGACGTATGAAGGCAAGTCTGGAGCCGGCACCACGCCTGACCGGAGCCGGGACGGCCCGGCCGGCCGGAGACGGAGCCGCCGCCGCTCGGCGCGCGCCGCACGCACCTGGAACTCGAGCTCCATGCCGGTGATGTTGTCGCCGGGTCCGGTCGGCGGAAGCAGCTGCGATGTGAAGGCCTGCAGGTTGCGTGCCGGTACCTCCGTGTTGCCGGCCACCAGCGACTCCAGCAGCGCGTCGTGGATGAAAATGTACTGGCGGCAGGGCCGTGGCTGACGTCAGCGGGGGGCCGGCCGAGCCGGCGCCCAGCACAGCACGTGACAGCCTGCACCAGCATCAGCATCAGGACAGACCTGGGTTGGCGAGCAGACCAGCCGGGGAAGATGCTGGTGACGCAGTTCGAACGGAACTTTCGCTGGGCAGCCAACCGCTGGCATGACCCACCACCACATCGGAACACGGCCAACACATTCCAGACGAAGAGTTCCGCGTTAACCTAGGAGTTCTGCCACACCCGCAGTGTCCGTCTCAGAGCGCCGCACTCTGAGACGGAGCGCGGCCGTGTCCTCAGCCGGCGCGCACCTGGTCCTCGGTCTGCACCATGTAGTTGCGCTGGGCTCGCAGGCAAGTCACGTGACCGTAGACGTCAACCGTGGCCTCGGAGCGGATGCGCTCCAGCATGCTGTCGATGGCGATGAAGCACCTGCCGTCCGGAGGCGGCCGTCAGCGCCGTGACTCCTGCGTGGACGCGCGCGTCGCCGCACACTGTCGCCCGACAAGCGGCGGCGGCGCGTCGCTGAACCCCAGACTTGCGAGCGCCGCCACTCCCCGCCAACGACTTGTGAATAAGATGTCACGGCTAACATAAGGGCAGCCCTACAAGCAACACGGCCCGCAACGCGACCCGAGCCTCTGCCGGAGCGATGAGGCCCACCGTGGCCGGCTTGGCGCCGTCGCGGGGCTGCCGGTGGCTCAGCGGGCCGCCCACTGACCCGGTGCGGCCCACACCGGCCGAGCAGTGCGTCACCATCGGCCCGGCGTCGGCCGGGTTCAGCGCCTTGACGTGGTGCAGGAACCGCAGGAACGGCGTCGGGTGGTCGGGCACGCCGTGGTCGGGCCATGCCGTGAACTGGAACTGGCGCACCTCGCGCCGCTCCAGCGAGTCGGCCTGCCGATCACGCCAGTTACACGCGAGCTCACGCGGTGTCAGTCACACGCGGGTTCAGCCAGCAGCAGGGACAGCGTAAACAGGGTCCGCGTGCCGGGCCTGATGCGGACACGGTCA
>NW_023595905.1:0-54098 GCF_011947565.3 Pollicipes pollicipes
AGTAGCCCAACTGGAAAACATATGGATGAGAATCAGATGTGAACCTATAAACTTGGCAGCTGATGCAGGCTTAGCTAATGAATATGACAGATAAACACCGTACAATTAAGACATTCCGCTGGGGCAGTAGGAAACTATTTTGTTTTCCCGTCAAACAGATTATTATGTGCTGCACCATTGCCACGGAGATTGCATATTGCACATTAATTATACACACATTGCCATCGCGCGGAGATCTGACCAACTAGTCGATTTTGAGCTGTAGCGGGTCTAAGGTCACGGTTGAAAACGGTCTCTTTCGATTCTCGCAGGCGTGTGCACAAATCGATATTGACCTCAGCACAACGAGCAAAATAACTAACGCGGGCAAGACCTAGTGCGGGGCCGAGAGTTGGCCAAAGTTGAGAACGTCTATCTGAACATGAGTTCGAACCTGTTGCTAACCTGACGAGTGTATGTCGAATGGTCTCTTCTTGGCGGATTTCTGTTTCGTACCGTGGGTGATTGATAAGAGCAGACACCCATGCATCGTGGTGCGCTATACTTCTGTACACCTCTTCCACGTGGTGCACTTGCTGAGCATGATCATGAAGAATAATAAGCTCAAAGATACACAAAATAGTTGCAGTGACTATTCATCGTTCGCCGAGGAGTCAGTTCGACGAATAACTGCAAAGCAAACCAACTTTTGCTGAGCCGCAGGACTTGGAACTCACTGAAGCAGACGACATTCGCATGAGGGAAATGCTAGTATGCAGTAACAGTTGAAGGCTGTGAATAGTGTTTTGTAAACAGAAATCCGGCCTATTGCATTTTCTGAGAATATGTTCGCGAAGTTGGCCCAGTGCTGTACAGGAAAGCATAACCTTAATCACGCCTAGATTGTCACTCACTGACCGTCCAACATTTTGTGCGGGGTAAACGCTCCTCCCTCCTGCCCCCCTCTCTCCATCTGTTTCCGCGCTTGTGCCTCCGAAACCACCTTGGCAAGGTTCTCGCTGCGTTCCTGGATGTTACTGAGCAGCTGCACGCACTGTGCCAGTCCAAATATAACAGACTGGTACGGCCCGTTTACATCCCGCTGGGTCTGCGTCTGTGATCCATCCACCGGCGCTAGGTCAGTTGGCCGGGCCGAGATGCCCGCCGCCTGCAGCGCTTGGTTTGCAGCCGCACACCGCACGCCGCACACGGCACACCGACACCCCCGCTACCGACCGTGCCCGGCCTCTGCGCGCCGGGCCAGTCCTCTCCAGTTAGCCGCCTTGTTTGATGGGCAGTGAAGTTTAGCTTTACCCTTTACATCAAACAAAGAGCAAGGCGAAGTAAACAGTATGTACGAAAATACGCCCGATCCGTAGCAGATCACCGGAATAGAGTGGTAGCGCGTGGGCGCGCGACCGCACACCCTGCCAGCCATCATGGGTCCCTCGTTAGGTCAACTCTAGTGATCATTGCAGCCTATGGCGTAGAGTCTCAACGAGTTACGGTTCCCTTTGGGATCACTGTATATGGTGTTTACAGAGGTGTAAACAACTCTTTACCCCAGTTTCCCACCAAATCGCAAATGGTTCTGATTTGCCTCCTTAACCGTCGCTCTGACACACGGTTTTTCATAGCGCGGACTAACCGCAGTGGGGGGGGGGGGGGGGGGAATGCGAGCCCCATCAACCCCAGGCGTTGCTAAACTGATGAAGACAGAGCTTAACAAAAACACCAATGGATTAGGTCTCAACAGGGTTGTACGATTGATACTACCTTGCATGTTTTAGGTCACAGAAAAAAAAAACAATTGACCCCATTATGGCGCGTCAGAAATCGGATTTGCCAGAAAAAGCGCCCCTTTTTTACTTTGCGTCACATCTACGAGAGCATGCCCTGTGGGGACACAACATTTAAACAGGTGTTTTCATCGTGACTGCTGGGTAAAGTCGGGTATATTCTTTTTTGTTGTTTTGATCACACACACACACACACACACACACACACACACACACCACACACACCACACACCACACACACACACACACAACAACACACACACACACAACACACACACACACACACACACACCACACACACCACCCACACACACTACACCACACACACACCACACACACACACACACCACACACACCACCACACACACACACACACACCACACACACACAAAACAATATACATAGACACACACACACACACAGCATATATATATATATATATATATATTATATATATATATATATATATATATATATATATATATATATATATGTATGTATATATGATACATGACTTGGCCAATTGTAACAGTGCCGCCAGGCGGGCATTCCACGGCATTGTTGATTGCCGCCCGCCGCCCGCAACGGTCGTAGATCGCCGTGCAGTGTTCCTCAAACTACTGTTTCGATGTTGCAATGTGCACAAATTCGTCGCAATTGACTTTTCATGAAAGAATATGCTAAACAGAACTTTGAACACTAGGAGCGTGTTTGCCGTTTTTCATGAAGAGCCGCCATTCATATGAGGCTTCACACTCGTGGATGAGTGGATGCTTTTTAACCTCTGAATATCTACCTGGAATGGAGTGCCTCTTGTTGCTCTACCATGAGCCTAGGTTTCTCCAACCGTGTTTTTGCAATGCAACAGAGACATCTCACACCATGCGCACCATACGAGTAATTCGTCAACTGTTTACGTTTGAATTAGTAGTCTCTTAACGTGCACTTTTGATCCGCACATCTTGCGTAAATGTTTCAGGAGCTGTCCACAGCATTGTCTGACTCCCCCAAACAGCAAAGCTTTCCGCGCCCCTGCATGACTCGGGCGCGGGAATTTCCAGGGCTTAGCTCGCGGTGCACGAGATTGTTTGATCTGATCAGTTGGGTGGCGGCAGGAGCGGCGATCGGGCCGTGGAAGGCGTTTGTTTCAACCTACAAATGGGTGTCGGTGTGCGCGCGCAGCTCGGGGCTGTGCTCCTGCTGACGCTGACGGCGTGGCTGGCGGACGCGGTTCCCACAGCCAACAGCAACCGGCCGGACATTCTGCCGACGGACTGCGGCCGCCGCATCGTGAGGCCGGACGAGGCGCGCCGACCGTTCATAGTCGGGCCGGGCAACACCACCGCCTATTATGGTCAATATCCGTGGCAGGCGCGGCTGGTCATGTACGATGCCAACGTGAAGGGCTACGTACATCACTGCGGAGGCATCATTGTCTCGCAGGAACACGTGGTGACGGCCGCCCACTGCGTGATTGAGGTGGCCCCACGTCGGCTGCTGGTGCGTGTCGGAGACCTCCGATTTGACGACCGCGAGCTGTTCGAGCAGGAGTTCGCCGTCGCCAGCTACCACGTGCACAGCCGGTTCGGCACGGCTGCTGGCTTGCGGCACGACGTGGCCCTGCTGCGGCTACGTCGCCGCGTCGGAGCCGGCATCACGCTCGGCCGCTACGTGCAGCCGGCCTGCCTACCGGCAGCCGGCACCAAGTACGAGACGCTTCTGCCGTGCGAGGTGTCCGGCTGGGGCCGCATTGCGGACCTTGCGCCCATCTCGGAGGTGCTGCGCGGCGTCTCGGTGCCGCTGGTGTCGGACGCCTTCTGTGGCGCGCCCGAGGTGTACCAGGACCGCTTCCTGCCCGGCGCCATGTTCTGCTCGGGCCCGACGGGTGGCGGTGCCGACAGCTGCGAGGGCGACTCGGGCGGCCCGCTGGTGTGTGGCGACGCGGACAGCGGCCGCTTCGTGGCGTATGGCGTCGTGTCGTCTGGCGACCCGCTTGGCTGCGGCCGGCGTCCCGGCCTCTACACTAAGCTGTCGACCTACACTGGCTGGCTGTTGCGCCGCCTAGAGCTGGACCAGGAGGAGGATGCGGCCCCGAGCACGACAGTGACCGCAGATCCAGATGCCGCCGACCGGCCTCAGGGTGACCTGGGCCGGCCTTGTTCCACCCCGGACGGTGCGGCCGGCTTTTGCCTTCACTTACGGGACTGTCCCGACCTGCTGTCGTCGGGCGGCGAGGACCTGTCAGTGACGCTGAACCGGCCTCTCTGCGGCCTGGATGCGGCCACCACTCCGCTGTTCTGCTGCCCTGGACAGGAGCCGCGCGGCGCCGGCTGCGGGAAGACCAGCTTTTCGCCACCGGCGCAGCTGGGCGCCTCGTTCGTCAAGAACGCCGCCAACTTTCCCTGGACGGCGGCCATCTCCGAAAGGCAAAAGGGCGGCAGAGGTATGGTGGTCTGCGGGGGCGCCGTGATCTCTGACCGATGGGTGTTGACGGGGGCGACCTGCGCTCGTGATGACCGCCAGTTGAGTGTGCGCTTCAGTGACCTCGACTTGCAGGACACCTCTGACGACAATCCTAACGCTCCTCCGTTCGAGCTGGACATCATCAAAGTTGCGCGGCATCCCCAGTTTTCGCTGCCGGAAAAGAGAGCTCAGGACATTGCCTTGCTGAAGACTGTGTCAAAAATTTCGTTCTCCAGCACTGTGAGCCCTATTTGCCTACCAGATGCATCCCTTACGTCAATTGTGCCAGCGGGTGATGACCTCATCTTTGCGGGCTGGGGCGCGACAAGATATGCCGCAAGCACAGCGTTCATGTCTCTGAAATGGGCCAGGGTGAGGGTGGTGGATTTCGGAGATTGTAGAAGCAATTACACCAAGATCCCACCATTCATCCGGTATTTTGATGCAGGCTCGTTTTGTACGAAGTTTTTTGAACCGACATCGGTGTTCTTGTGTGCTATCAATCGCGGCGATCTGGGTTCTGTGTTAATGAAAGTTATCGGGGAGGGTGACATCGCGATGGTGGTACGCAGTGGGGTTGGTTGTTGCTGGAGCCGGTTGTGGCAGCGAAGAGTTTCCGGCTATCAACATCGCGCTTGGACCATCACTGAACTGGATCCAATCGGTCATCACGGCGCCATCATAGATGTTGCCTTTAGTTGCCTGTACTGTTCATCAGTGCAAACCGCACAGCCACACCTCCGTGTTTTCAGCAGATTTCTAGCGCGGTGCGTCGTATGAACTGAGCGTTGTTAAGCCGGTTTTATGTGAGCAGACGCCCAATACATGTAAGCAGTCAGCAGCACTATGTCAGCCGCCAACGATATATCGACCATAACGGACCCTCCTGGTGGGGCCCTAGCATATCCGCGACGGGCGATCAGGAGGCAAGAGCTAGACGACCGCCGCAATGCCGATGAGCAGAGCACAGACACACCACTGCCAGAGTACCTGACGGTTCAGAGTTACAAGCTGGACTCCGACGGGAAGCTGCTCTCATTGGAAGACGTTGCCGCTGGACTGGAACTTGAACCCGAAACATGAGAGAACATTTCACGAAAAAACTTTCATAGTGGTTAGGAAAGTCAGCAGTCCTCCTTCAAAAGTCCTCCGGTCCCCTTGTTCCCATCTCTACGCTCGATTGGTTGGGCCCATGGCCCATACGTCCTGCTCCTATTGCCCCTTTGCCGAGTCTTCCTAAATATGGAGGGCCAGCAAAAGTTACAGAAATATGGCAATGTCAGTATTAGGTACCACCTGTCTCTCCCCTACTTCGGTTAATGGGTTTGTCTTGGCACTAAGAGGCGCAAATTTACGAACAGCTGAAAAGCCAGGGTCATCATACGCTCCAGCTTACAAATTGACGGACACCCGACCTTTGTTTGGGATCAACTGCACCTGCGCGCAAGTTGTCGTTGTTGCGGACTAGAGACGGGATGAAGATGTCCCTTAGCAGCAGCATTGTAATTTTGCGCTGCAAACGTGCTGATCTGCACAGAAGTTCACCGCTGTTTGCAGTTGTCGAAGTGCGGAGTGAGGGATTGTTTGAGGCGAACTTCAGCAAGAAACTAGCTGAAAATGTATGGTGATCTTGGGTGCTCTCGTAAAACGACTATTTCAGCATGCGAGACGCGCCTCGCTGAGTGCTTCCCGTACCTGTCAAGAACTTACTTGTTTTGTTTTTTTGTTTCGGCTACCTTATAAGATGAGGTGATGTTTTGGTGGGCGGACGGTCTCAAGATGAGTTTTATGATGGCCACGCGTGCGTTTCAGACATCCGTCTCGTATTACACGCATTTCATACGTCTTACATAAAAACCACGCAGGTATAAGTCGGGAAAACACGTGATGTGTCGCGTCGGATATCTCCAACTGATCACTTCGCGTGTACCCAAATGATCCCTATCCCCTAGAAAAGGAGCGTCGCAACCAGACTAAGATAGAAGCCATGCGTTGCAACGCATCGCGGTCATGTGGAATTACCGCCACGGGTGTATGAGTAGACGACGCTGAATGACACTGAATAAGACAAGAATGGTCCAGTGAGAAGCAGGCTAGAATCAAGTTTACAGACATTGGTAACCGTATTTAAAATTTTAACGTACTGTGGAACACTTATGGCATGTATGGGCATTGGTGTAATCACGATCCTAACACTGAGGGACTCAAAACCCGGTTCTGTCAACATGCGCTTGGGTGGGGGGTCAAATCGACCCCCCTTAAGGTTTTCCATAACGGTTTCCGAACGGCGCGGCGTAACCGCGGCAACATTTGCAGAGCTACGGAAAATTGAACAGCGGATCGTTTGGACTACATATTAGGATTTATAATGTAAGGTTGCTGACCTATGGCAGGTCAAAGTCAGGTCATGGTTTCAGCGCAGGCAATTCCAAAGGAATCCTTCAATCTGATACAACAACGGAGTGTTAGAGGAAGCCATACATCTCTGAGATGCTTTCTTAGGCAAAACAACATTGGAATGAGCAAATTAGATAGACCTAAGGTCTGGCATCAAGGTCACACCAAGGTTAAAACCCACCTGTTTTCATTATTTAGGGCTTGCTGCATGGGATAGTTTGTAGTGCTCATTTCGACTTTATTGATAGCAGGAACCGCATCATGCATCTTCCATGGGCTTTTTAGATGTCAGAACAGGTCATTGACCTAAAATGACACAGGCCAATATTTAGTTTTAGGAACATACTGCCTAGCGTAATCTTTGCCGTTTAGTCAAATGCCAAACTCAAAATGATCTTGTATGATTTTGGTCACCTTGATCTTCAAAAGGTCAATCAAGGTCAATGAGCTTAAATGAGCATGCGACCTACTGCTTAACAACGGTTATCTAGGTTCTGGGTGCACTTCGGAGACCGACCTGTAACTTGACCTCGTTTGACCTTATTTGAGCAGGTCATGACCTAGGAACTTGAAAATTTGACCTAACTGAGTTAACGTTCAGACCAACACACCCGAGCACCCAATACACCCAAGACCGAGCAAAAATATATTTGCCGAGTCGTTCATGTCTAGCGTCGTGAGCACGATTTCCAGATAAAGCGACGGACGTCAATTGGCTCTCAATCCATGTTATGTGAGGTACGATGACGTAATCAAACAATGACGTATTGAGGACCATACTTACGCAACAGAAAAATTGCCAACATTTTCACCGGCGGTGGTGCGGCGCTCGCGTGCCGTTCGGGTCAACTTGGCGCGGGAGCTTGGAACGGCAGACGGACACCGTATTTGTGCAAGGCACCGGCTTCGGCTGTAGACAGCACCAAGGTTCAACTGATTCGGAGAACTCTCGCTAGATGGCAGGTGGCGGCCACGCTGACTCGGGGGCCGAGGCCGGCCGCCGAGCGATGGAAGACTCCGAATCAGGTGTTCCAGGCGCTTTAGCTGGCTGGTGCGCACGAAAGGCTTGTATCAATCCGGCCCACACCCTATGTAAGCCGTGGATCTCGGCCACTCGAGGCATTCCGCAACGTGGTTTCTCGGGGTAGGTTCCTGTGGGACGGGCCAAAGAGGGTGGGACTCTGTAGTCTTTATGGGGGTGGGGGGGAGGAGATTTCATGTGTTTGTTAATGACTGCACGCAGATATCTGACCTGTTCGAAATGTGCGGCTGATCGATCCTCTGTGAAGGTGTCGTATTTGAGCAACACACTTTTAACGATACAATAGCAGAAAAAGAACATTAGCAAACAAACTCTTGCTATTGTTTCGGTAAAGGCATGTCACCGAAATATCAACCCATCTATGTCTTCATTCCTGTGGTTTTGCTTCGAGGAGTAAAGCTATTACTACTGCCTTATCTATGCAGACAGATAATTGTTCTGTCTACAGAAGTCTTTTCCACTTAAAACTACACCAATAGTAACAAATATACCGAGGTGAAATTGTTTTATCATATCTGATGCTTGCTTCAAAATCCTCAAATGTGAAACATTTCCTTTAAACGGTGCACTTGGTGGAACTACAAATTGCACAGTGGGTTCAATGCCCTAGACCTTTAGGCGGAGACCAGCTTCGGCGAAACCTGACAGTTGAGAGTGTGCCATTCGTCATGCTGGTTGGGGATCTATCCTGGAACACACGCATTGTAGTGTTATCTATGCAAATTCATCTTATGTGACCAATACTTACGGGATGTTGGGCACATACATTTGTGAAACGAGCCTGATCCTTTTTGAGCGGTGCTTACGAACACTTTTTAAACACGCACTTTATGCATACGTATTTTGTCTGCGATTTTTTCTCCCAAAGTCGCACCGCCCGCCGCCGACGATGTGACGTCACATTCGCGACCTGCGTTCGTCGCTCGCCAGCCGCTGGCCGCGATAGGTTTGCTCTTGCATGATGGGGCCTTGCAGTACTGCACCACCCGACACTGGCCGCACAGTTTGTTTTTCAACGTCTCTGCTGCGCCTGCGACCCGTCCTCGGGCTTGACAAGCGTGCACAGGACCTCGGCGGCGCCAGGCGGCTGGACGGCCACGGCGGTCTGGGCCAGCCGTCGGACCGGCCGCCGCCGGCCGTCCGCCAGCATTGATCAGGGGCGCGGCAACGATGTCTCAGGGAGCGGGAGGGGGGGGGGGGGGGGGGCAAAAAACTGCCTGGGAAGCCCGTCTCGCCCATATTTTCCAAATGTTGGCGGCACTATTTTCAGATATGGTGGTGTTTAGGTGCTTTGTGTTGTTCAAATACGTATTACCGAAGAAAGTCGGTGTGCTATATGTCAGATGCTATCGCTATTAACGCTGAGCCTATTACTCCTCAAAGGTAATGTTCTTCCATTAATTGTATGATACTATTTTGATATCAATATTACAATTTCATTCAATTATCTATTTACCCCGATAGAGGAAATCAGACCTTGTAAACGTTTCGAAACCTCACGGGTCCCGGCATCGTCACGGATGAATAGTTCCAGCTGTCTTTCTCGTCTGGTGCGTCAGAATGTACGTACACAATATTTTAGCCTGTTAGCTCCCAGTCATCGTCAGACCTTATCGAGTCCTGAACAGAGCTGGATGATGGTTGGCTTTTAGCCATGTTCGAGGTCTCTCTGTAGTATTGCTAGGATTAGAGCTGCGGTCTTCCGATTGTGGGCACATCGCCGTACCAGCTAAGCTATTCGGGTTGAGCATTTGCTTGTCCTTGCTGTAATTACTATTGAGTTTGTTTTCTTGTGTTTATCGCTGTTTTCTGTAAGTGCTCTTTCAGTTTTCGAATGATTTGAAGCGCGCGCATGCTCTGCAATCATTCGCAGCGCTTCGGGTAATTTGGAAAATAAGACGGGCTTTTCCCCAAGCGTCAAGAGCCGGTCTTGTGGCCCAATGCCCAGATTGTCCTCGCTCAGAAAACATGACCGCGGACGGCGACGAGATAACTGGTCGCAACGGCCAGCCAGGTACTGACACGCCAGAGGCGGACGATAGCTGAAACAAGTGCTCCATCCGTGATACTGTTACCTCGTCTGCATCCTTCCGTAACGTGTGTGCTATAGCGTCCATGTGCCCAGAGCTTTGCCGTGCTCTTTCACTAGTACAAAGCCTAACAGAACCCACATTCGCCTGAATATTGAAGCTAATCGTGATCTAACAGGCCTCGAATACTTGACACAATATCTACGAAACGGCCCGCGCAGTAACTCTGCGTTATTACAGCAGTGGCCACGTGTTGTTTTCATGTCAGACACTATGATTCCCCACCTCCGCAGTGCCTGTTTGGGTCTCAATGGCACACACTGCAATGCCTGTTTGGGTCTAAATCACAGATACTGCAGCGCCTTTTTGGGTCTCAATGATCGATAATGACCACTGAAAGGTAACAAAATAAATGGTATATCATTGCATTGTTTTCTTTTACTCTTCCAGTTAATCGCAGGTTTCAGTGACCATGTTCATCTTTTCGGCCCACGAGCTCCTTACTGAATGCTCACGAATGGTTTGTCATGGTACAAAGTTAATCTTTAATCGGAGATATGACCGGTTTACCGTAAACATTTCAATGACATATTTCCATGTGCAGATCCAGAAGGGGGGAGAAGGGCGCAGGGGGACATCCTCGCTCTCGGACTTACCTGGACTGAAAGGAAAAATGAGGGTCTCGTATAACCTTTGGTTTCCTTTTCATTTTTCATTTTCAACTAGTCGATTTTGAGCTGTAGCGGGTCTCAGGTCATAGTTGAAAACGGTCTCCTTCGATTCTCGCAGGCGTGTGCACATATAGATATTGACCTCAGCACAAAGAGCAAAATAACTAACACCGGCAAGACCCAGTACGGGACTGAGAGCTGGTCAAAGATGAGAACATGTATCTGAACATGAGTTCGAACCTGTTGCTAACCTGACGAGTGTATGTCGAATGGTCTCTTCTCGGCAGATTTCTGTTTCGTACCGTGGGTGATTGATAGGAGCAGACACCTATACATCGGGGTGCGCTCTCTGTACATCTCTTCCACGTGGTGCGCTTGCTGAGCATGGTAATGAAGAATAGTAAGCTTAAACATACACAAAATAGTGCAGTGACTACTCGCGCCGGCAATGAGTCAGTTTGACCAGTACCCTCAAAGCAATCAACTTTTACTGAGCCGCAGGGACTTGGAACTCACTGCAGCAGACGACATTTGCATGAGGGAAATGCTAGTATGCAATAACAGTTGAAGGCTGAATAGTGTTTTGTGGGCAGAAATCCGGCCTTATTTCCATTTTTCTGAAAATTTTCCTGAAGTTGGCTCAGTGTTGTACAGGGAAAGCATAACCTTAATCACGCCTAGATTGCGGGGAATGGGGGGGGGGGGCGGGGAGGGGGGGGGGGGGGGGGGGGGAGGGGGAGGGGAGGGCGGGGAGGGGGGGGGCGTCACTCCGCCGTCCAACATTTTGTGCGGGGTAAACGCTCCCCCCTCCTACATCTCCTCTCCGCCTGTTTCCGCGCTTATGGCTCCGATACCACCTTGGCAAGGTTCTCGCTGCCTTCCTGCATGTCACTGAGCATCTGCATGCATTGCGCCAATGCGCATCTGTATAACAGACTGGTACGACCCGTTTGCACCCCGCTTGTCTGCGTCTGTGACTCCATCCACCAGTGCTGGGTGAGTTGGACGGGCCGAGATGCCCGCCGCCTGCAGCGCTGGTTTGCAGCCGCACACCGCGTACCGCACACCGCACACCGACACCCCGCTACCGACCGTGCCCGGCTCTGCGCGCCGGGCCAGCCCTCTCCAGCTAGCCGCCGTGTTTACTGGGCAGTGAAGTTTAGCTTTACCCTTCTACATCAAACAAAGAGCAAGGCGAAGTAAACAGTATGTACGAAAATACGCCCGATCCGTACCAGATCACCGGAATAGAGTGGTAGCGCGTGGGCGCGCGACCGCACACCCTGCCAGCCATCATGGGTCCCTCGCGGGGTCAAATTGTGATGATCATTGCAGCCTATGACGTAGCGTCTCAACGAGTTACGGTTCACTTTGGGATTCACTGTATCTGGTGTTTACAGAGGTAAACAACGCTTACCCCCGTTTCCCACAAATCGCAAATGGTCTGATTTGCCTCCTTAACCGTCGCTCTGACACACGGTTTTTCATGCCGCGGAGTAACAGAGTGGGAATGCGAGCCCCACCACCCCCAGGCGTTTCTAAACTGATGAAGATAGAGCTTAGCAAAAAGCACCAATGGATTAGTCTCAACGAGGTGTCCAATTGATACTAACTTGCATGTTGTTAGGTAATACAAAAAAAAACAGTTGCCCCTATTATGGCAGATCAACTGTCGAATTTGCCGGAAAATCGCTTTTTTTTACTTTACATCATACCTACGACGGCATCCCTGTGGGGACACAAAATTTGAGCAGGTGTTTTCATTGTTAACTGCTGAGTAAAATCGCTATATAATTTTATTGTTTTGATCATATATATATATATATATATATATATATATATATATATATATATATATATACATATACATATACATATGATACCTGACTTTGCCAATGTGAGAGTGCCGGCAGGCAGTGCATCCCGCGGCATCATTAGTTGCCGCCCGCCGCCCGCAACGGCCGTAGATCGCCGTGCAGTGTTCCTCAAACTACTACTGTTCCGAAATAAGAAAAGCTAGACACACGTTTCTGGTGTCGAAATACGCCTAATGGATGCCCATAAACTATCGGAAATTTGGACGTGATTGCAAAACACTTTAAAGGGGTATCTTCGACGTACCTCCGCGGACATGGTTATCCCCTATCACGGCGAGTGTTATGATTTGTAGCCTAAAGAAGTGAGCCGGATCTGAAACGTACAGCTTGTTGATGGTTGTGTGGCAAGCGGCGTATTTATCCGCCGCGGGCCACGTGCTATGTTTTTAGTGCAGTTGGGTTATTCGTACGACGTGTGTGTTTTTGCGATCCCGGGGACAGGGTTGAATAGGTTAGTTTCAAATGCGGCGCGCGGCGCATCAATCCGCCGCGGGCCACCTGCTGTTTTTCGATGTGCGAGTACGGTTTTTGTTTACTACGTTTGGCCCGAGTGCTCATTCCGGACATGCTCCCCAGTACGATCAATAGGGGGCCTGCCCCTTAAAAACACCGACCTCGTAGAAGTAGGATACGTTCAGCCAGTGCAGAGCATTCTCAAATAGTACACGGGAACGTTCAGACAGTGGGTGGCACGGTGTGGGAGCCTTATCGGCCGGGTGCGTCGGGGGCTGGTTACTCGACGCCTTCACCTCGGCAAAATGTAAGCCCGGCGAAGGAATCGACCCTTTGGCGATTCTGAGAACCCTGGCCCCTTTTTCTCCTTTTAGATTATTAAGAATATGTTTTCCGTAGGTTTCTTTGAGATTACGTGCTCGCGCACAAATTCTGATCAGCTATTCGTATGATTTTTGCGCTTACATCGTATCGCAACAATTGGTATATTTAATACATAACTCTGTGGCTAAGGTGTGTTGTTATATGACGTGGCGAACCCTGCCTGGCGTTTTTCTACGCGCTTCAATGGACAGTCTGGAGGAAAATAGCAGATCGACGGTGTGCGGCCTGCATTTTGTGCCATGAGAGTGCACGTGACACGGTCAGACCAACATTTACACATCAAATCAAAGATACCCGTAAACTTCGTACAGCGTGGGGCGACTGTGAATTTTCCTCGAGTATAATGAAAGGATTTTTGTCACCGCGAACTAAATGCGTCACATACGCTTTTGCATTATGACTCCTCGCGAGGAGCGATGGAGAAAGTTCTACGTAGTACGTAGGCAATTGTTTAGCCGTGGATTGAAAGGCCGGTATACGGTATACGGTATACGGAAAGGCATACGGTACACAACGTCATTGTGCGAGTGCGTAACTTCAAAACCATGCAGGAACTCCATCCAAAATGAGTCAGCCACGGTGCTTGTTGCTTTTATGCAAGCCGGGCTTTGGAAATCTGGTGATTACCGTTTGGTGTCTGAGAAATCCGTCGGGTGAGCATGACAATATTGCTAAAAAAAAAATGACAAGCCAGCACTCCGAGTTACGCGGACGGCAAAAATCAGGCTGAAGGAAACGAAGACGATGGTATAGTATTGGAAATTTTCCGCGTGACATAAATGGTGACCACTGTGGGGATGTCCCCTGAGAGTGAACCGTGAAAAATCAAGAAACCTAACGACGATATTTTATAATTGAAAACTCCCCGCGTAACAGCTACATTCAAGAAAATTCTACCTGCTGTCACGTTTTGGGGAATTCAACCGCATTTCTTTCCTTTCAGCAAATAAACCTATGGTTGTCAAAATGATGCATTTAAAGTAGAATGATAATACCGAAAATAGAAATATTTTCAAGGATTTCATATGGCTTACTTGCTTGCATAAAACTCCCATGCTATGGCTTTCTTTTCATGGGGCGCCGTCTCAGTCTACTTAGTGGAAATTGCCTTCAAGCAATCAAACAACCTACAAATTATAGCAAATATGTCAGCCAGATCTCAAGCCTGAAGACATCCCGAATCTTGTGCCGAATGGGGCAGGACTTACCCCCAATTACCTAACATGTTTTAACATATAATTCATCACAAAACCTGGGCACATGGAAGACGTCCCCAAAATTATCCAAAACTTGAACGCAAAGCACTCCTGAATCAGGCTCCCTGAACTTTGCATTCATGAGGTGAGTTTCCCTCTAAATATGAATAGCCCATCTCACTATGAAATTCTGCTCTGTTGCAGCCCTAGCAAAATGTTTGGAGGTCATGTCACTTTGCAGCGTCTATTGCAACAAAAAAATAAATGAAGCTAACAACGATTCTACCCCCATCCTAAACACTGAGGATGAAATTCTACTATGAGGTGTGACTTGCAGTGAACTGGACGCATTCATCTAAAAGCAAATACTCATAATCCGGCCTTTCAGTTCGATGGCTCATTCAAAGCCGTCCACTACACACACTAACGTAGGCTCCAAGTAAACAAGGAAAAGCGCGCCACTCTTACAATAAGGAAATTATTCACAAACACTGTTATGACGTCATTAGTGTTGATATCACAACTACTATATTGCACCGTTTTTTGCTGACAACGAATATATTAAACATTTCTTATAACTTTCAGCTCCACGGTTGCATTACGTCATGTTGAATTTGCGTGTTCAGTTAGCGACCAGTCTTTTCGCTGAGGAGACAACGCAGTAAGGAAAGGAACGTATTTATAATGAACTAAGATAGCCCTTCAAGAACTTGGAAGACGGTGTAGTCACCCACCATCTCCCAAGATAATCACCCACTAATAGTAATATCTGTGCCATAACCTGTCTCACACAAGGCAGGGATGAAAAATATCTAGGCCACTACAACATTTCTTTTTCTCTTTCGATGTTGTAATGTGCACAATTTCGTCGCAATAGACTTTTCATGAAATAATATGCTAAACAGAACATTGAACGCTTGCAGCGTGTTTGCCTTTTTCATGAAGGGCAGGCGTTGATATGAGTCTCCGCGCTCGTGGGCGAGTAGATGCTTTTTGACGTCCTGATGGATGGCTACCTGGAATGGAATTCTCCTTGTTGATCTACCATGATCCTCGGTTTTTCCCACCGTGTAATTTCCAATGCTATAGAGACGGCTCACACCATGCGCAGCACACGGATAATTCGTAAACTGGTTACGTTTGGGCTAGTAGTCCCTTAGTGTGCATATTTGATTCGCCCATCTTGCGTAAATGCTCCAGCAGCTGTCCGCAGAATTGTCTCGCTCCCCCCAAATAGCAAAGCTTTGGGCGCCTCTGCATGCCTCAGACGCTGGAATTTCCAGGCTGTAGCCCGCGGCGCACAGAGTTGCACCATCCGATCAGTTGGGTGGCGACAGGAGCGGCCGTCGGGCTGTGGAAGGCGTTTGTTCCGACCTACAAATGGGTGTCGGTGTGCGCGCGCAGCTCGGGGCTGTGCTCCTGCTGACGCTGACGGCGTGGCTGGCGGACGCCGTTCCCACAGCTAACAGCAACCGGCCGGACATTCTGCCGACGGACTGCGGCCGCCGCCTTGTGCGGCCAGACGAAGCGCGCCGACCGTTCATAGTCGGGCCGGGCAACACCACCGCCTATTATGGTAAATATCCGTGGCAGGCGCGGCTGGTCATGTACGATGCCAATGTGAAGGGCTATGTACATCACTGCGGAGGCATCATTGTCTCGCAGGAACACGTGGTGACGGCCGCCCACTGCGTGATTGAGGTGGCCCCACGTCGGCTGCTGGTGCGTGTCGGAGACCTCCGATTTGACGACCGCGAGCTGTTCGAGCAGGAGTTCGCCGTCGCCAGCTACCACGTGCACAGCCGGTTCGGCACGGCTGCTGGCTTGCGGCACGACGTGGCCCTGCTGCGGCTACGTCGCCGCGTCGGACCCGGCATCGAGTTCGGCCGCTACGTGCAGCCGGCCTGCCTACCGGCAGCCGGCACCAAGTACGAGACGTTTCTGCCGTGCGAGGTGTCCGGCTGGGGCCGCATTGCGGACCTTGCGCCCATCTCGGAGGTGCTGCGCGGCGTCTCGGTGCCGCTGGTGTCGGACGCCTTCTGTGGTGCGCCCGAGGTGTACCAGGACCGCTTCCTGCCCGGCGCCATGTTCTGCTCGGGCCCGACGGGTGGCGGCGCCGACAGCTGCGAGGGCGACTCGGGCGGCCCGCTGGTGTGTGGCGACGCGGACAGCGGCCGCTTCGTGGCGTATGGCGTCGTGTCGTCTGGCGACCCGCTTGGCTGCGGCCGGCGTCCCGGCCTCTACACTAAGCTGTCGACCTACACTGGCTGGCTGTTGCGCCGCCTAGAGCTGGACCAGGAGGAGGATGCGGCCCCGAGCACGACAGTGACCGCAGATCCAGATGCCGCCGACCGGCCTCAGGGTGACCTGGGCCGGCCTTGTTCCACCCCGGACGGTGCGGCCGGCTTTTGCCTTCACTTACGGGACTGTCCCGACCTGCTGTCGTCGGGCGGCGAGGACCTGTCAGTGACGCTGAACCGGCCTCTCTGCGGCCTGGATGCGGCCACCACTCCGCTGTTCTGCTGCCCTGGACAGGAGCCGCGCGGCGCCGGCTGCGGGAAGACCAGCTTTTCGCCACCGGCGCAGCTGGGCGCCTCGTTCGTCAAGAACGCCGCCAACTTTCCCTGGATGGCGGCCATCTCCGAAAGACAAAAGGGCGGCAGAGATATAGTGGTCTGCGGGGGCGCCGTGATCTCTGACCGATGGGTGTTGACGGGGGCGACCTGCGCTCGTGATGACCGCCAGTTGAGTGTGCGCTTCAGTGACCTCGACTTGCAGGACACCTCTGACGACAATCCTAACGCTCCTCCGTTCGAGCTGGACATCATCAAAGTTGCGCGGCATCCCCAGTTTTCGCTGCCGGAAAAGAGAGCTCAGGACATTGCCTTGCTGAAGACTGTGTCAAAAATTTCGTTCTCCAGCACTGTGAGCCCTATTTGCCTACCAGATGCATCCCTTACGTCAATTGTGCCAGCGGGTGATGACCTCATCTTTGCGGGCTGGGGCGCGACAAGATTTGCCGCAAGCACAGCGTTCTTGTCCCTGAAATGGGCCAGGGTGAGGGTGGTGGATTTCAGAGATTGTAGAAGCAATTACACCAAGATCCGACCACTCATCCCGTATTTTGATGCAGGCTCGTTTTGTACGAAGTTTTTTGAACCAACATCGGTGTTCTGGTGTGCTATCAATATCGGCGATCAGGGTTCTGTGTTAATGAAAGTTATCGGGGAGGGTGACATCGCGAGGTGGTACGCAGTGGGGTTGGCTGTTGCTGGAAAGGGCTGTGGCGACGAAGAGTTTCCGGATATCAACATCGCGCTTGGACCATCACTGAACTGGATCCAATCGGTCATCACGGCGCCATCATAGATGTTGCCCTTAGTTGCCTGTACTGTTCATCAGTGCAACCGCACAGCCACACCTCCGTGTTTTCAGCAGATTTCTAGTGCGGTGCGTCGTATGAACTGAGCTCTGTTAAGCCGGCTTTTATGTGAACAGACGCCCAATACATGTCAGCAGTCAGTAACACTGTGTCAGCCGTAAACGATGTCTCGACCATAACGGACCCTCCTGGTGGGGCTCTAGCATATCCGCGACCGGCAATCAGGAGGCAGGAGCTAGACGCCCGCCGCAATGCCGATGAGCAGAGCACAGACACACCACTGCCAGAGTACCTGACGGTTCAGCGTTACAAGCTGGACTCCGACAGGAAGCCGCTGTCATTGAAAGGCGCTGCCGCTGGACTGGAACCCGCTCCATTGTCAAAAAACGTTCTCCAAGACATGCTCCCGAAAGCTCTGAATATTTTCTGATGACTCCAGTGAACTCCACTGATGCAGCCGGTAGCAGTGTAGAATATCATAAATCCTTGCAACCTGCGAGAACATAACACAAAAACCCCTTTCAGAGTGGTTGGGAAAGTCCGCAGCATTCTCCGGTCCCCTTGTCCCCATCTCTACGCTCGATTGGTTGGGCCCATACGTCCTGCTCCTATTGCCCCTTTACCGAGTCTTCATAGAAGTGCGGTGCCAGCAAAAGTTACAGCAACATGACAATGTTAGTAATAGGAACCACTTGTCCCTCTCCTACCCCGGTTAATGGGGTTGTCTTGGCACTAAGAGGCGCAACTCTACGAACAGCTGAAAAGCCAGGGCCATCATACGCTCCAGCTTACAACTTGACGGACACCCGACCTTTGTTTGAGATCAACTGCACTTGCGCGCAAACTGTCGTTGCGCACTAGAGACGGTATGAAGATGTCCCTTAGCAGCAGCCTTGTAATTTTGCGCTGCTGCACGTGCTGATCTGCAAAGAAGTTCACCGCTGTTTGCAGTTGTCGAAGCGCGGAGTGAGGGATTGTTTGAGGCGAACTTCAGCAGAAACTAGCTGAAAATGTATGGTGATCTTGGGTGCTCTCGTAAAACGACTATTTCAGCATGCGAGACGCGCCTCGCTGAGTGCTTCCCGTACCTGTCAAGAACTTACTTGTTTTGTTTTTTGTTTCGGCTACCTTATAAGATGAGGTGATATTTTGGTGGGCGGACGGTCTCAAGATGAGTTTTATGATGGCCACGCGTGCGTTTCAGACATCCGTCTCGTATTACACGCATTTCATACGTCTTACATAAAAACCACACAGGTGTAAGTCTGGAAAACACGTGATGTGTCGCGTCTGGATATCTCCAACTGATCACTTCGCGTGTGCCCAAATGATCCCCATCCCCTCGAAAAGGAGCGTCACAACCAGACTAAGATAGAAGCCATGCGTTGCAACGCATCGCGGTCATGTGGAATTACCGCCACGGGTGCATGAGTAGACGACGCTGAATGACACTGCACCAAGCGCTATCTACAATGGCGGAATTGAAGGGAGGTATCCACATTTCTGTGGGGTTTGAACTGAACAAGCGATCTGGAAGATCACTCTGTGCAGTACACAAAGTAATGTCTTAAAATACGGAATAGGTATCTCTTCCACGACAGAGTACAAATAATACCTAATCAAAAGCGCGCTGGGTATAAAAAACCTCATTATTCGCACGATCAAAGTGAAGAGCATATATTTTCCAAACAGTTCAGGCCAGACTATCTACGTGACGCACTGACATCAACAACGGGCCAAGCTGAGCTGAGCTTAAATGAGCAAATCGACCCCCCTTAAGGTTTTCCATAACGGTTTCCGAACGGCGCGGCGTAACCGCGGCAACATTTGCAGAGCTACGGAAAATTGAACAGCGGATCGTTTGGACTACATATTAGGATTTATAATGTAAGGTTGCTGACCTATGGCAGGTCAAAGTCAGGTCATGGTTTCAGCGCAGGCAGTTTCTAAGGAATCCTTCAATCTGATACAACAACGGATCGTTAGAAGAAGACATACATATCTGATATGCTTTCTTAGGCAACACAACAGTGGAATGAGCAAATTAAATAGACCTCAGGTCAGATATCAAGGTCACACCAAGGTCAAAAACCAACCGGTTTTGATACTCTAGAGCTTGCTGTGAGGTAGTTTCTGGTGCTCATTTCGACTTTATTTATAGAGAGAACCGCATTATGCATCTTCCATGGGCTTTTTAGAGGCCAGAATAGGTCATTGGCCCAAAATGACACAGGTCAATATTTTGTTTTAGAAGCATACTGCCTAGTGTAATCTTTGTCGCTTAGTCAAATGCAAAACTCAAAACAATCTTTTATGATTTTGGTCACCTTGATCTTCAAAAAGTCAATCAAGGTCACTGAGCTTAAATGAGCATGTGACCTACTGCCTAGTAACGGTTCTCTAGGTTCTGTGGGCACTTCGGAGATCGACCTGTAACTTGACCTTGGTTGACCTTATTTGAACAAAAGGTCATGACCTAGGAACATGAAAATTTGACCTAAGTGATTCACGTACAGATCAACACACCCAAGCACCCAACACACCGAAGACCGATCAAAAATATATTTGCCGAGTCGTTCATGTCTGGCGTCGTGAGCACGATTTCCAGATAAAACGACGGACGTCAATTGGCTCTCAATCCATGTTATGTGAGGTACGATGGCGTAATCAAACAATGACGTATTGAGGACAATGCTCACGCAACAGAGAAATAACTAACATTTTCACCGGCGGTGGTGCGGCGCTCGCGCGCCGTCAGTCAACATGGCGCAGGCGCTTGGAACGGCAGACGGATACCGTATTTGTGCATGGCACCGGCTTCGGCTATAAACGGCACCAAGGTTCAGCTGATTGGGAGAACTCTCGCTAGATGGCAGGCGGCGACCGCGCTGGCTCGGGGGCCGAGGCCGGCCGCCGAGCGATGGAAGACTCGGAATCAGGTGTTTCAGGTGCTTTAGGTGGGTTGTGCGCACGAGCAATGGAAAGGCTTGTATCAGTCCGGCGCACACCCTTTGTAAGTCGTCGATCCCGGCCACTCGAGGCGTTCCGCACCGTGGCTACTCTGGGTAGGGCACGCTTTTATCGAAACAATATAGCAGAAAAAGAACAATAGCAAACAAACTCCTGCTATTGTTTCGGTAAAGGCATGTTACCGAAATATAAACCCATCTATGTCTTCATTCCTGTGGTTTTGCTTCGAGGAGGAAAGGTATTACTACTGCCTTATCTATGCAGACAGATAATTGTTCTGTCTACAGAGGTCTTTTCCACTTAAAACTACACCAATAGTAAAAAATATACAGAGGTGAAATTGTTTTATCATATCTGATGCTTGCTTCAAAATCCTCAAATGTGAAACATGTCCTTTAAACGGTGCACTGGGTGGAACTACAAATTGCACAGTGGGTTCAATGCCCTAGACCTTTAGGCGGAGACCAGCTTTCGGCGAAACCTGAGAGTTGAGAGTGTGCCATTCGTCATGCTGGTTGGGGATCTATCCTGGAACGCACGCATTGTAGTGTTATCTATGCAAATTCATCCTAATATGACCAATACTTACGGGCTGTTGGGCACATACCTAAGCGAAACGAGCCTGATACTTTTTGAGCGCTGCTTACGAACACTTAATAATTGCGCACTTTATGCATACGTATTTTGTCTGCGATCTGTTCTCCCAAAGTCGCACCGCCCGCCGCCGACGATGTGGCGTCACATTCGCGACCTGCGTTCGTCGCTCGGCAGCCGCTGGCCGCGATAGGTTTGCTCTTGCATGATGGGGCCTTGCAGTATTGCACCACCCGACACTGGCCGCACGGTTTGTTTTTCAACGTCTCTGCTGCGCCTGCGACTCGTCCTCTGGCTTGACAAGCGTGCACAGGACCTCGGCGGCGCCAGGCGGCTGGACGGCCACGGCGGTCTGGGCCAGCCGTCGGACCGGCCGCCGCCGGCCGTTCGCCAGCATTGATCAGGGGCGCGGCAACGATGTCTCAGTGAGCGGGAGGGGGGGGGGGGGGGGGGGGGGGGGGAGGGGGAAGCGAAAAGCTGCCTGGGAAGCCCGTCTCGCCCATATTTTCCGAGTTTTGGCGGCACTATTTTCCGATATGGTGGTGTTTAGATGCGTTGTGCTATTAAAATACCTATCATCAATGCCAGTGCGTGCGCTTGATGTCAGATGCTCTCTAATAATATCTAATAATCAGATGCTCTCTAATAAAAGACTAATAACGCTGGGCCTATTGCTCCTCAAAGACAATGTTTTTTCATTAATTGTATGATGCTATTTTTCTATCCATATTACGATTACATTCAGTTATCTGCTTACCGTGATAGAGGAAATCGGACGTTATAAACATTCTGTAACCTCACGGGTCCTGGCATCGTCACGGATGAATTGTTCCAGCTGTCTCTCTCGTCTGGTGTGTGAGAATGTACGTACACAATATTTAAACCAGTTAGCTCCCAGTCATCGTCAGACGTTATCGAGTCCTGAGCGGGGCTGCATGATGTTTGGCTTTTAGCCATGTTCGAGGTCTCTCTGTACTATTGCTAGGATTCGAGCCGCGGTCTTCCGATTGTGGGCACAGCGCCCTACCAACTACGCTAATCGGGATGAGCATTTGCTTGTCTTTGCTGTTATTGCAATTGAGGTTGTTTGCTTTTGTTCATAGTTGTTTGTTGTAGGTGTTCTTTTAGTTTTCAGATGATTTGAAGCGTGCGCATCCTCTGCAATCATTCGCGGAGCTTCGGGTAATTTGGAAAATAAGACGGGCTTTTCCCCAAGACGTTGCCGCTGGACTGGAACTTGAACCCGAAACATGCGAGAACATTTCACAAAAAAACTTTCATAGTGGTTGGGAAAGTCCGCAGTCCTCCTTCAAAAGTCCTCCGGTCCCCTTGTTCCCATCTCTACGCTCGATTGGTTGGGCCCATGGCCCATACGTCCTGCTCCTATTGCCCCTTTGCCGAGTCTTCCTAAATATGGAGTGCCAGCAAAAGTTACAGGAACATGGCAATGTCAGTATTAGGTACCACCTGTCTCTCCCCTACTTCGGTTAATGGGTTTGTCTTGGCACTAAGAGGCGCAAATTTACGAACAGCTGAAAAGCCAGGGTCATCATACGCTCCAGCTTACAACTTGACGGACACCCGACCTTTGTTTGGGATCAACTGCACCTGCGCGCAAGTTGTCGTTGTTGCGGACTAGAGACGGGATGAAGATGTCCCTTAGCAGCAGCATTGTAATTTTGCGCTGCTGCACGTGCTGATCTGCAAAGAAGTTCACCGCTGTTTGCAGTTGTCGAAGCGCGGAGTGAGGGATTGTTTGAGGCGAACTTCAGCAGAAACTAGCTGAAAATGTATGGTGATCTTGGGTGCTCTCGTAAAACGACTATTTCAGCATGCGAGACGCGCCTCGCTGAGTGCTTCCCGTACCTGTCAAGAACTTACTTGTTTTGTTTTTTGTTTCGGCTACCTTATAAGATGAGGTGATATTTTGGTGGGCGGACGGTCTCAAGATGAGTTTTATGATGGCCACGCGTGCGTTTCAGACATCCGTCTCGTATTACACGCATTTCATACGTCTTACATAAAAACCACACAGGTGTAAGTCTGGAAAACACGTGATGTGTCGCGTCTGGATATCTCCAACTGATCACTTCGCGTGTGCCCAAATGATCCCCATCCCCTCGAAAAGGAGCGTCACAACCAGACTAAGATAGAAGCCATGCGTTGCAACGCATCGCGGTCATGTGGAATTACCGCCACGGGTGCATGAGTAGACGACGCTGAATGACACTGCACCAAGCGCTATCTACAATGGCGGAATTGTAGGGAGGTATCCACATTTCTGTGGGGTTTGAACTGAACAAGCGATCTGGAAGATCACTCTGTGCAGTACACAAAGTAATGTCTTAAAATACGGAATAGGTATCTCTTCCACGACAGAGTACAAATAATACCTAATCAAAAGCGCGTTGGGTATAAAAAAACCTCATTATTCGCACGATCAAAGTGAAGAGCATATATTTTCCAAACAGTTCAGGCCAGACTATCTACGTGACGCACTGACATCAACAACGGGCCAATAGGAGATCAAGATTCTTCTCTGGCCTCTGATGTCTTCTACCTTGAAAGTCCCTTTAGATGAATGCAGGATTCAGAATTCGACGGACTGCGGCCGCCGCATCGTGCGGCCGTACGAGGCGCGCCGACCGCTCATAGTCGGGCCGGGCAACACCACCGCCTATTATGGTCAATATCTGTGGCAGGCGCGGCTGGTCATGTACGATGCCAATGTGAAGGGCTATGTACATCACTGCGGAGGCATCATTGTCTCGCAGGAACACGTGGTGACGGCCGCCCACTGCGTGGTTGAGGTGGCCCCACGTCGGCTGCTGGTGCGTGTCGGAGACCTCCGATTTGACGACCGCGAGCTGTTCGAGCAGGAGTTCGCCGTCGCCAGCTACCACGTGCACAGCCGGTTCGGCACGGCTGCTGGCTTGCGGCACGACGTGGCCCTGCTGCGGCTACGTCGCCGCGTCGGAGCCGGCATCACGCTCGGCCGCTACGTGCAGCCGGCCTGCCTACCGGCAGCCGGCACCAAGTACGAGACGTTTCTGCCGTGCGAGATGTCCGGCTGGGGCCGCATTGCGGACCTTGCGCCCATCTCGGAGGTGCTGCGCGGCGTCTCGGTGCCGCTGGTGTCGGACGCCTTCTGTGGCGCGCCCGAGGTGTACCAGGACCGCTTCCTGCCCGGCGCCATGTTCTGCTCGGGCCCGACGGGTGGCGGTGCCGACAGCTGCGAGGGCGACTCGGGCGGCCCGCTGGTGTGTGGCGACGCGGACAGCGGCCGCTTCGTGGCGTATGGCGTCGTGTCGTCTGGCGACCCGCTTGGCTGCGGCCGGCGTCCCGGCCTCTACACTAAGCTGTCGACCTACACTGGCTGGCTGTTGCGCCGCCTAGAGCTGGACCAGGAGGAGGATGCGGCCCCGAGCACGACAGTGACCGCAGATCCAGATGCCGCCGACCGGCCTCAGGGGGACCTGGGCCGGCCTTGTTCCACCCCGGACGGTGCGGCCGGCTTTTGCCTTCACTTACGGGACTGTCCCGACCTGCTGTCGTCGGGCGGCGAGGACCTGTCAGTGACGCTGAACCGGCCTCTCTGCGGCCTGGATGCGGCCACCACTCCGCTGTTCTGCTGCCCTGGACAGGAGCCGCGCGGCGCCGGCTGCGGGAAGACCAGCTTTTCGCCACCGGCGCAGCTGGGCGCCTCGTTCGTCAAGAACGCCGCCAACTTTCCCTGGACGGCGGCCATCTCCGAAAGGCAAAAGGGCGGCAGAGGTATGGTGGTCTGCGGGGGCGCCGTGATCTCTGACCGATGGGTGTTGACGGGGGCGACCTGCGCTCGTGATGACCGCCAGCTGAGTGTGCGCTTCAGTGACCTCGACTTGCAGGACACCTCTGACGACAATCCTAACGCTCCTCCGTTCGAGCTGGACATCATCAAAGTTGCGCGGCATCCCCAGTTTTCGCCGCCGGAAAAGAGAGCTCAGGACATTGCCTTGCTGAAGACTGTGTCAAAAATTTCGTTCTCCAGCACTGTGAGCCCTATTTGCCTACCAGATGCATCCCTTACGTCAATTGTGCCAGCGGGTGATGACCTCATCTTTGCGGGCTGGGGCGCGACAAGATTTGCCGCAAGCACAGCGTTCTTGTCCCTGAAATGGGCCAGGGTGAGGGTGGTGGATTTCAGAGATTGTAGAAGCAATTACACCAAGATCCGACCATTCATCCCGTATTTTGATGCAGGCTCGTTTTGTACGAAGTTTTTTGAACCAACATCGGTGTTCTTGTGTGCTATCAATAGCGGCGATCTGGGTTCTGTGTTAATGAAAGTTATCAGGGAGGGTGACATCGCGAGGTGGTACGCAGTGGGGATGGCTGTTGCTGGAGCCGGTTGTGGCAGCAAAGAGTTTCCGGATATCAACATCGCCCTTGGACCATCACTGGACTGGATCCAATCGGTCATCACGGCGCCATCATAAATGTTGCCTTTAGTTGCCTGTACTGTTCATCAGTGCAACCGCACAGCCACACCTCCGTGTTTTCAGCAGATTTCTAGCGCGGTGCGTCGTATGAACTGAGCGCTGTTAAGCCGGTTTTTATGTGAGCAGACGCCCAATACATGTCAGCAGTCAGCAGCACTATGTCAGCCGCCAACGATATCTCGACCATAACGGACCCTCCTGGTGGGGCCCTAGCATATCCGCGACGGGCGATCAGGAGGCAGGAGCTAGACGACCATCGCAATGCCGATGAGCAGAGCACAGACACACCACTGCCAGAGTACCTGGCGGTTCAGTGTTACAAGCTGGACTCCGACGGGAAGCTGCTCTCATTGGAAGACGTTGCCGCTGGACTGGAACTTGAACCCGAAACATGCGAGAACATTTCACAAAAAAACTTTCATAGTGGTTGGGAAAGTCCGCAGTCCTCCTTCAAAAGTCCTCCGGTCCCCTTGTTCCCATCTCTACGCTCGATTGGTTGGGCCCATGGCCCATACGTCCTGCTCCTATTGCCCCTTTGCCGAGTCTTCCTAAATATGGAGTGCCAGCAAAAGTTACAGGAACATGGCAATGTCAGTATTAGGTACCACCTGTCTCTCCCCTACTTCGGTTAATGGGTTTGTCTTGGCACTAAGAGGCGCAAATTTACGAACAGCTGAAAAGCCAGGGTCATCATACGCTCCAGCTTACAACTTGACGGACACCCGACCTTTGTTTGGGATCAACTGCACCTGCGCGCAAGTTGTCGTTGTTGCGGACTAGAGACGGGATGAAGATGTCCATTAGCAGCAGCATTGTAATTTTGCGCTGCAAACGTGCTGATCTGCACAGAAGTTCACCGCTGTTTGCAGTTGTCGAAGTGCGGAGTGAGGGATTGTTTGAGGCGAACTTCAGCAGAAACTAGCTGAAAATGTATGGTGATCTTGGGTGCTCTCGTAAAACGACTATTTCAGCATGCGAGACGCGCCTCGCTGAGTGCTTCCCGTACCTGTCAAGAACTTACTTGTTTTGTTTTTTTTGTTTCGGCTACCTTATAAGATGAGGTGATGTTTTGGTGGGCGGACGGTCTCAAGATGAGTTTTATGATGGCCACGCGTGCGTTTCAGACATCCGTCTCGTATTACACGCATTTCATACGTCTTACATAAAAACCACACAGGTGTAAGTCTGGAAAACACGTGATGTGTCGCGTCTGGATATCTCCAACTGATCACTTCGCGTGTGCCCAATTGATCCCCATCCCCTCGAAAAGGAGCGTTGCAACCAGACTAAGATAGAAGCCATGCGTTGCAACGCATCGCGGTCATGTGGAATTACCGCCACGGGTGCATGAGTAGACGACGCTGAATGACATCGCACAAAGCGCTATCTACAATGGCGGAATTGAAGAGAGGGCTCCACATTTCTGTGGGGTTTGAACTGAAGAAGCAATCTGGAAGATCACTCTGTGCAGTACACAGCCCTGCCCCTTGCTTATGAAACGCCTCTAAAAAAGAATAAAACTTGTCTAGTTTATAAGCTACACGGGCGCAAAGATGTCAAAACCAATCTGTTTTATTACTCTAAGGCTTGCTGTATGGGATAGTTGCTCGTACTCATTTCGAATTTATTAAAAGCGAGAAGACGTAATAAAACCCAGGTCACAATTTGGTTTTTAGAAACACACCGCCTAGCGTGATTTTTGTTGATCATCAAAATGCATAACTCAGAGTAGTCTTGTATGATTTTGGTCACCACGATCTTCAAAAGGTCAAACAAGGTCACTGACCTTAAATGTGCACGTGACCTTTTGCTTAGAATCCTTGGCCCGACCTTCATGTCTGATCTTAGTTCAACGTAATTTGCTCATTCAATATTTGTCTTAATAAAGCTATCAGCACGGTGCTATGCATAAAGCAGAGCATGTTGCCTGCAGTAAGCGGTGCTCTATGGGTCATCATGACACAGCGTGTTTTGCTAACTGGCTGCAGCTAAAGCTTCAAATAACTAATTGCCAATTTAACTCTTAAAACACCATATATCCGAAGACAAAACAAGGAACACATAATATCATCGCCGTGTCACATATGGCACCGTCTTTTGTGACCGCACGTTGTACAAATGTGATACTTCGAGTGTGAATTGCGTAGCTGCTTTGCAAGCAGCCAACGTGAGCAACTTTTGTCGCTATGTTCCGTCTTGGCCTCCTGGTCCTGTGCGTGGTCGTGCCCGCCATGGCTAATCCCACTACCGAGTGAGTACTTGGACACACGCACCAGTCTCTGACGGCGGCGTTCAGTGCCATTTTCACCGACGGCGACGACTGTGTCACCAAGGAGCAACTCAACACGTATACCGTCTCCCTGGATGAAAACAAAGCAGCAATAGAGTCGGATATGGAAGCATAGGCCCATGACGCCTCCCGGCGCAAGTGAGGCGGATGCAGCTTCATCGGGGGAGTGGCGAGTTCGCAGCTGGCCGGTCAGAGAACGACTCCATCAGGAATCATACGACTTTCGGGGAGGAAGAAATGTCTCCAGAAAGGGCAATACCATTTCACCAATTACAAAAACAATGGTCAGACGCTGTGTGACATGGACTTTTTTGATCAGCTCGCCAATAGGAATAGGCGGCCCGTGATATTTCCGAACAAGCTCTCAGCATACGAAATAATAATCTCTTAACATACGTCAATATAGACATGTCTGCTACCACGCACCGTTAAACGTTGTGCATGCGTTTATCCTTAGCGAAGGCGCATCATTGATGTCTCTGAATGACTCGTATGGTCCTCTGCTAGTGACGTGCTCCCAGAATTGCGGTGATTATGGGCACGTTGATGGCACATGATATTCGTCACGTGCGAAGTTGACATATCACAAGCTTACACTGCACGATCCCGCACGGAACAGCACGGGTCGGAATAGGGCTCGTGTCCCAAATCTCAAAATGAACTTGGGGCAATGAGAACCTGCAAGCACATGCAAGTTAGAATCTGTTGTCACTTTGCAGTGGGTTCGTCCGACACTCGTTAAGGGTTAGTTGAAATGGAAAACAGTTGTTACCAAATCTAAGGGTAGGTCTGCGACACCAGTATAACCAACCCTTAGAACATTGACACTGTTGGGCGAGTGTTGAAACAGTTCAATATCAGGCGTGGGTCAGCTTTTCCCGAAAACTGCCTTCAAAATGCGTTCGAAGAACGAAATAAACGTTAGTAGGGAATCAGATAAAATTCGGCTTCAAGGCAATTCTTTTTATTCAACAGCTAAAATTGCTTGAAACACATCGATCATAGCGTACCTACCAAGGTTGTCGTTAATAGTCCAGTGCACATACGACAAACACTTAAAAACACTGGTGCGAAACACGACTGCCATTCTGGAAGCGAAATTCTGTGGTTCAAAACCACTCATATCTCAAATTGCAAAGTCTCCTTTCATAGCTCACAACTCAGTCTTGGAGTTTGGAGGATATTAGGGACGCTTGTTCTTTGTGGGTCGGTTATGACATCCAATATGTCTACGAATCATGTCAAAAATGTCATTTTTTTGGAAGGACAGGCAGTAGCCTGTCCCTGAAAAACACCAATGGATGTACTTGGCGGCACTTGCTGCTTCACTCCAAAATATGATTTATAGTTCAATTTGGAAATCTTGCTAACCAGACCTAACAACCTCGCGGAAGTCAGAAAATAGCTTTTTGTGATGTTTATAGGATTAATTCCAGATCGAATTATCATAGTCATGCTTTAGCCGGAATATCTCATACACCGTTTCTTCTTGTCTGATCGGGTTTTCACTTCTGATAAATCTTTTTGTCAACAAATTTTTCACTTTTCACCTTCGCTCAAAACCACTGTAAGCTCACTGCGTTTTCTGCACAACTGAAAGCATCTAAAATTCGACGCAGTGTCTGTGCACATTACCGTTTCTTAAGCTTTCGGCAGCATTCCCAAGCATTTTGTGATACGTCACCCTACTCACCGATACTGAACTTACCTTGCCTCAAAAACGTTTCTTGATAAATGTAGTACGTTCATTGATTAAATCTACATATGTGGAACATCTTGAACGGCACATTTAAATTTATCAGTAACAGCTGTCCGGGTCCAGCCAAAACTATATGACTGAGAGTACGTTAAATGGAGTCTCACGCCCTTTTGTGCTTTTCGCGCATTGTTACATCAGACGCTTACGATTTGATCAGTAACGCTAGCTTTCTCAAAATCTTTCTGAAAAGTTCAGAATTCCGATTTGAAGTAGCCGACTATGCGGATAAAATCTCATTTGACACTATGCTTACCGCTTTTGATGTAATACGTTTCATTTGCCTTCCTTTTTCCAATGTGTATATTCTGTACTCTTTGCAATACACTAGTATGCCAAAGTTTAGGTGATAAATGCTAGAAAAGCCCTAAACAGTCTATTGGAAGAAAAAATAGGACAACATGAGGCTATTATCAGCGAATTCAACGAAACGTTACATATGGCTCGGATTTCTCACCAATTGCGTTTACCAGATTGACTCTTTCGAGGCACATGTTGGCTCTGGGAATGTGAGTATTACATGATCCATGTGACGTGCTTGTTCGAGCATCAAACAATGTGCTTCTCGAAAACAAGTTCTTGCCCACAGGGCCAATCACAAACGCTCTTTTATTCGCACCAGTAGAAGTGCGCGCAAATGTTGTGATGACGACAGTGGTTGCGACTGCAGAGGCGTGATGCTGTTACAAAGCGTTGACGGCGTAACTTGGACTAGAAAATGATCAAAAGGGATATTCCTATCCTGTCTTGCCAGTGCAGACATGCGCACCTCCACGTTAATGTTCTCTACATCGGGCCTTTCTAGTACCCTCGTTACTTCAACATAAAAAACTGTCATATACTGCAATGCCTTTTTCATCCCATCCAACCGTTGTTTGACCTACCCGCATTTGCAAACTGTCGCAGAATGTGCCAGCGCCGGCAAGATAAAACAGATAGCGAACCTGTATGATATGGTGGGGTACAAGTAGCAATGGCGCAACATAATAATTGTGCGTTCAGTTACCTATATTAACAGTTAAGAACTTATTAATTTTCCGCCTACTTGCATTGATAGGAAGTGAAGATTCCAAAGTTTGGGCAAGCAAATTGGTACAACCCTAGCATCAGATGGATACCAGGTAAGGGAGAGGAAGACAGTGCCATATTTCACCTATACATGTTGCGGTTTTTTAGATACCAATGTTCTGCGATTTAATTTAAATTCAAGAGAATATTGCATAACAAATGCAACAATTGCAGTTTATTTCATTTGCATGCACCAGCAACTTTGTGAACAAGCGTATGAACTTCAATTGCATTGGCATGCTTGCATATCACGCAGTTACACGCCTGCACTCCCGTACTGGACCCACACACTTGGCGTATATATCGCAAATATCAATTTTCATTTGCCTCAGTGTTTCACCACAGCACGCATGAGCACAGGTTACCCGATATTAGAAGCGAAGCATGTGACTCATTTTCCTTATCAGTCATGTTTTCTGACCGCTCTCAACGCCATGCTCCCTGTTTCGTATGTATGTCTTGCGGACATCACGATGATTTGTCCTGCCGCGTCAGATAAGCTGTCAAAAAATGATAAGCCTAGTACATGAAACCACCCGTCCCGAACAGCAACATTTACGCATAATTGGTGCTTGCCAAATTAACATCTTAAGCTATAGGTGCATAAACTCTTACAAAACTCTCTTTTCCACCTAAGGATCCTAGAATATCGCGCAACACAGACCACAGTTAGCCCTTGAACACACAACCACAGTGCAGAATCTGGGGTTTATCGCGATGACAGCCGCGGTTTAATTCTGTGACCGCATGAAATCCTCTGACCAACGGAAGGACGAATATGATGTCCGAATCTGCGGCTTCCCCAAAGCCATAGGCTCTACATTCACGGAGACCGGAGCGTTTTACCTTATTGTTTCTATAGCATTGACTGTATCATTAAAACTCCACGTCAAAGTGGAGGTCGACACATTTTAAGTATCTTTTCCGAAAATAGGCGATGTAAAATCTTCACTTTTTCTGTGCCATTATTGGACTGGTTTGCATGTGATAACACGTTGTAACAGAATGTCGTAGCAAAAGCGATTTGCTGCAGAGCGTAGAACTTGGCTGAATAAAATGAAACTTTGCCGAATAATGCTCAAACACTCCACTAATAATACAAGACAAGACCATAATTAAAATGATACATGAGCTATGGCCAGTTGAAAAATGCCTGATGTACCAAAAAGAGGAAAGCTCCAGCAAACATGGTATGTACGCGGACCTCTTAAAGTTTGGGAAACTCCGTCAGCTGCACTCAACTGGAACTGACCCTGCAGTTTGAAATTTGTGCCTTTCACCCGCAAAAAATATTACCAATATTTAGAAATTTAGATATAGATTTTATAGATTTTAACTCATTTCTAATTTTCTGTTTAAGCCTACTCAGAACGCAGAGGGTTGGGGGCAAGCTCATTGTTGGGGGACCAATTTGGACTTGGGGGATGGAGGCAGTGGCCTCCCAAGAGAACCTAAATCCATACTCGTCGCCCTCATTCACACAGATAGCGCCCGAGAAAGGCTTCCGCACCACCACCAACGATCCGTTTACAAGCTGGCCCGACCGCAGATCTTCAAAAGAACAGACCTATTATCTGTTGGGAGCTGGCACGGCGCCAGCCCCGGCCCGCTCATTACAATTGGAAGTTTGGAAAATATCGAAGAGGGGATTATTATTATAGTTTTTTATTATTATATAGATATTATCAGATATTATATATATATATTAGTAAGGGATAGCTTAACGTGATTTGTAGCTTATTTTTTGTGTACTCTTCGATGCGTTGCCATCTTGCCGCTTGTTACTGGCCAAAAGTTGTGTCTTAAAATACGGAATAGGTATCTCTTCTACGACAGAGTACAAATAATACCGAATCAAAAGCGCGCTGGGTAACAAAAAAACCTCATTATTCGCACGATCAAAGTGAAGAGCATATATTTTCCAAGCAGTTCAGACTAGACTTTCTACATGACCCACTGACATCAACAACGTGCCAATAGGAGATCAAGATTCTTCGCTGACCTCTGATGTCTTCTACCTTGAAAGTCCCTTTGGATGAATGCAGGATTCGGAATCTCACTGGGGGGAGGGGTGAGATTCAAATCACTTGGAAGGGGGGAAAAGGCCAATTCGCATTCGCGATCCCGTCACTGTCCCTGTTCAGCAAATGTTCCTCTGGCCGACTCTGGGTCCTTGTCGACGCCGGACCCCCTGTTTTGCGTTGTGGGCCCCTCTCAGACGCCCTCATTGTTTCAGGGACCCCGATCAATACAAATCGCGCGTTCCGCCTTGCTTGAACTTGAAAAATGGACCACCAGGGTTAAGAACGACACGGAGCAACTGTTCTATGTTGGTGGTGTTGTGCGTCCTGTCCACTGTCCCACTGTTTCCCGATCGAGGCCGTAAAACCGTATGTATTCCGGTAAATATAAAACGTCATTACCTGCGAAAATGTATTGCAAAGCGACCAAAGTAGAGAAGTTTTCTTAGTGTGCTCGTGGGCAGGTACTGCTGTAAAAACGACAGTGACAAACATAATGAATACTTACAAACACAGAAGTGGCGCGCGTGAAGAAGGCGATGTAGAAATAGAACCAAAACGGAATAAGACAAGAACGATTCAGCGAGAAGCAGACCAGAAACAAGTTTACAGACATTGGTAACCACATTTAAGATCTTAACATACTGTGGAACAATTATGGGGTGATATGGGCATGGGTGTAAACACGACCCTAACACTGAGGGACTCAAAACACGGTTCTTTTAACGCGCGCTCGGGTGGGGGTTAAATTAACCCCCCAAAGGGTTTTCCACAACGGTTTCCGAACGGCGTGGCGTAGCCGCGCCAACTTTTCCAGAGGTATAGAAAACTGAATAGCGGATCGTTTGAAAGACACATTAGGATATATGATGTAAAGTTGCTGACCTATGGCAGGTCAAATCAGGTCATGGTTTCAGCGCAGGCAATTCCAAAGGAATCCTTCAATCTGATACAACAACGGAGTGTTAGAGGAAGCCATACATCTCTGAGATGCTTTCTTAGGCAAAACAACATTGGAATGAGCAAATTAGATAGACCTAAGGTCTGGCATCAAGGTCACACCAAGGTTAAAACCCACCTGTTTTCATTATTTAGGGCTTGCTGCATGGGATAGTTTGTAGTGCTCATTTCGACTTTATTGATAGCAGGAACCGCATCATGCATCTTCCATGGGCTTTTTAGATGTCAGAACAGGTCATTGACCTAAAATGACACAGGCCAATATTTAGTTTTAGGAACATACTGCCTAGCGTAATCTTTGCCGTTTAGTCAAATGCCAAACTCAAAATGATCTTGTATGATTTTGGTCACCTTGATCTTCAAAAGGTCAATCAAGGTCAATGAACTTAAATGAGCATGCGACCTACTGCTTAACAACGGTTATCTAGGTTCTGGGTGCACTTCGGAGACCGACCTGTAACTTGACCTTGTTTGACCTTATTTGAGCAGGTCATGACCTAGGAACTTGAAAATTTGACCTAACTGAGTTAACGTTCAGACCAACACACCCGAGCACCCAATACACCCAAGACCGAGGCAAAAATATATTTGCCGAGTCGTTCATGTCTAGCGTCGTGAGCACGATTTCCAGATAAAGCGACGGACGTCAATTGGCTCTCAATCCATGTTATGTGAGGTACGATGACGTAATCAAACAATGACGTATTGAGGACCATACTTACGCAACAGAAAAATTGCCAACATTTTCACCGGCGGTGGTGCGGCGCTCGCGTGCCGTTCGGTCAACTTGGCGCGGGAGCTTGGAACGGCAGACGGACACCGTATTTGTGCAAGGCACCGGCTTCGGCTGTAGACAGCACCAAGGTTCAACTGATTCGGAGAACTCTCGCTAGATGGCAGGTGGCGGCCACGCTGACTCGGGGGCCGAGGCCGGCCGCCGAGCGATGGAAGACTCCGAATCAGGTGTTCCAGGCGCTTTAGCTGGCTGGTGCGCACGAAAGGCTTGTATCAATCCGGCCCACACCCTATGTAAGCCGTGGATCTCGGCCACTCGAGGCATTCCGCAACGTGGTTTCTCGGGGTAGGTTCCTGTGGGACGGGCCAAAGAGGGTGGGACTCTGTAGTCTTTATGGGGGTGGGGGGAGGAGATTTCATGTGTTTGTTAATGACTGCACGCAGATATCTGACCTGTTCGAAATGTGCGGCTGATCGGTCCTCTGTGAAGGTGTCGTATTTGAGCAACACACTTTTAACGATACAATAGCAGAAAAAGAACATTAGCAAACAAACTCTTGCTATTGTTTCGGTAAAGGCATGTCACCGAAATATCAACCCGTCTATGTCTTCATTCCTGTGGTTTTGCTTCGAGGAGTAAAGCTTTTACTACTGCCTTATCTATGCAGACAGATAATTGTTCTGTCTACAGAAGTCTTTTCCACTTAAAAACTACACCAATAGTAACAAATATACCGAGGTGAAATTGTTTTATCATATCTGATGCTTGCTTCAAAATCCTCAAATGTGAAACATTTCCTTTAAACGGTGCACTTGGTGGAACTACAAATTGCACAGTGGGTTCAATGCCCTAGACCTTTAGGCGGAGACCAGCTTCGGCGAAACCTGACAGTTGAGAGTGTGCCATTCGTCATGCTGGTTGGGGATCTATCCCGGAACACACGCATTGTAGTGTTATCTATGCAAATTCATCTTATGTGACCAATACTCACGGGATGTTGGGCACATACATTAGTGAAACGAGCCTGATCCTTTTTGAGCGGTGCTTACGAACACTTTATAAACACGCACTTTATGCCTACGTATTTTGTCTGCGATTTTTTCTCCCAAAGTCGCACCGCCCGCCGCCGACGATGTGACGTCACATTCGCGACCTGCGTTCGTCGCTCGCCAGCCGCTGGCCGCGATAGGTTTGCTCTTGCATGATGGGGCCTTGCAGTACTGCACCGCCCGACACTGGCCGCACGGTTTGTTTTTCAACGTCTCTGCTGCGCCCGCGACTCGTCCTCGGGCTTGACAAGCGTGCACAGGACCTCGGCGGCGCCAGGCGGCTGGACGGCCACGGCGGTCTGGGCCAGCCGTCGGACCGGCCGCCGCCGGCCGTCCGCCAGCATTGATCAGGGGCGCGGCAACGATGTCTCAGGGAGCGGGAGGGGGGGGGGGGGGGAGCAAAAAACTGCCTGGGAAGCCCGTCTCGCCCATATTTTCCGAATGTTGGCGGCACTATTTTCAGATATGGTGGTGTTTAGGTGCTTTGTGTTGTTCAAATACGTATTACCGAAGAAAGTCGGTGTGCTATATGTCAGATGCTATCGCTATTAACGCTGAGCCTATTACTCCTCAAAGGTAATGTTCTTCCATTAATTGTATGATACTATTTTGATATCAATATTACAATTTCATTCAATTATCTATTTACCCCGATAGAGGAAATCAGACCTTGTAAACGTTTCGAAACCTCACGGGTCCCGGCATCGTCACGGATGAATAGTTCCAGCTGTCTTTCTCGTCTGGTGCGTCAGAATGTACGTACACAATATTTTAGCCTGTTAGCTCCCAGTCATCGTCGGACCTTATCGAGTCCTGAACAGAGCTGGATGATGGTTGGCTTTTAGCCATGTTCGAGGTCTCTCTGTAGTATTGCTAGGATTAGAGCTGCGGTCCTCCGATTGTGGGCACATCGCCGTACCAGCTAAGCTATTCGGGTTGAGCATTTGCTTGTCCTTGCTGTTATTACTATTGAGTTTGTTTTCTTGTGTTTATCGCTGTTTTCTGTAAGTGCTCTTTCAGTTTTCGAATGATTTGAAGCGCGCGCATGCTCTGCAATCATTCGCAGCGCTTCGGGTAATTTGGAAAATAAGACGGGCTTTTCCCCAAGCGTCAAGAGCCGGTCTTGTGGCCCAATGCCCAGATTGTCCTCGCTCAGAAAACATGACCGCGGACGGCGACGAGATAACTGGTCGCAACGGCCAGCCAGGTACTGACACGCCAGAGGCGGACGATAGCTGAAACAAGTGCTCCATCCGTGATACTGTTACCTCGTCTGCATCCTTCCGTAACGTGTGTGCTATAGCGTCCATGTGCCCAGAGCTTTGCCGTGCTCTTTCACTAGTACAAAGCCTAACAGAACCCACATTCGCCTGAATATTGAAGCTAATCGTGATCTAACAGGCCTCGAATACTTGACACAATATCTACGAAACGGCCCGCGCAGTAACTCTGCGTTATTACAGCAGTGGCCACGTGTTGTTTTCATGTCAGACACTATGATTCCCCACCTCCGCAGTGCCTGTTTGGGTCTCAACGGCACACACTGCAATGCCTGTTTGGGTCTAAATCACAGATACTGCAGCGCCTTTTTGGGTCTCAATGATCGATAATGACCACTGAAAGGTAACAAAATAAATGGTATATCATTGCATTGTTATCTTTTACTCTTCCAGTTAATCGCAGGTTTCAGTGACCATGTTCATCTTTTCGGCCCACGAGCTCCTTACTGAATGCTCACGAATGGTTTGTCATGGTACAAAGTTAATCTTTAATCGGAGATATGACCGGTTTACCGTAAACATTTCAATGACATATTTCCATGTGCAGATCCAGAAGGGGGGAAAAGGGCGCAGGGGGACATCCTCGCTCTCGGACTTACCTGGACTGAAAGGAAAAATGAGGGTCTCGTATAACCTTTGGTTTCCTATTCATTTTTCATTTTCAACTAGTCGATTTTGAGCCGTAGCGGGTCTCAGGTCATAGTTGAAAACGGTCTCCTTCGATTCTCGCAGGCGTGTGCACATATAGATATTGACCTCAGCACAAAGAGCAAAATAACTAACACCGGCAAGACCCAGTACGGGACTGAGAGTTGGTCAAAGATGAGAACATGTATCTGAACATGAGTTCGAACCTGTTGCTAACCTGACGAGTGTATGTCGAATGGTCTCTTCTCGGCAGATTTCTGTTTCGTACCGTGGGTGATTGATAGGAGCAGACACCTATACATCGGGGGTGCGCTCTCTGTACATCTCTTCCACGTGGTGCGCTTGCTGAGCATGGTAATGAAGAATAGTAAGCTTAAACATACACAAAATAGTGCAGTGACTACTCGCGCCGGCAATGAGTCAGTTTGACCAGTAACCCTCAAAGCAATCAACTTTTACTGAGCCGCAGGGACTTGGAACTCACTGCAGCAGACGACATTTGCATGAGGGAAATGCTAGTATGCAATAACAGTTGAAGGCTTGAATAGTGTTTTGTGGGCAGAAATCCGGCCTTATTCCATTTTTCTGAAAATTTTCCTGAAGTTGGCTCAGTGTTGTACAGGGAAAGCATAACCTTAATCACGCCTAGATTGCGGGGAAGTGGGGGGGGGGGGGCGGGGAGGGGGGGCGGTGGGGGGGGGGGGGGCGGGAGGGGGGGAGGGGAGGGGCGGGGAGGGGGGGGGCGTCACTCCGCCGTCCAACATTTTGTGCGGGGTAAACGCTCCCCCCTCCTACATCTCCTCTCCGCCTGTTTCCGCGCTTATGGCTCCGATACCACCTTGGCAAGGTTCTCGCTGCCTTCCTGCATGTCACTGAGCATCTGCATGCATTGCGCCAATGCGCATCTGTATAACAGACTGGTACGACCCGTTTGCACCCCGCTGGTCTGCGTCTGTGACTCCATCCACCGGTGCTGGGTGAGTTGGACGGGCCGAGATGCCCGCCGCCTGCAGCGCTGGTTTGCAGCCGCACACCGCGTACCGCACACCGCACACCGACACCCCGCTACCGACGTGCCCGGCTCTGCGCGCCGGGCCAGCCCTCTCCAGCTAGCCGCCGTGTTTACTGGGCAGTGAAAGTTTAGCTTTACCCTTCTACATCAAACAAAGAGCAAGGCGAAGTAAACAGTATGTACGAAAATACGCCCGATCCGTACCAGATCACCGGAATAGAGTGGTAGCGCGTGGGCGCGCGACCCGCACACCCTGCCAGCCATCATGGGTCCCTCGCGGGGTCAAATTGTGATGATCATTGCAGCCTATGACGTAGCGTCTCAACGAGTTACGGTTCACTTTGGGATTCACTGTATCTGGTGTTTACAGAGGTAAACAACGCTTACCCCCGTTTCCCACAAATCGCAAATGGTCTGATTTGCCTCCTTAACCGTCGCTCTGACACACGGTTTTTCATGCCGCGGAGTAACAGAGTGGGAATGCGAGCCCCACCACCCCCAGGCGTTTCTAAACTGATGAAGATAGAGCTTAGCAAAAAGCACCAATGGATTAGTCTCACGAGGTGTCCCAATTGATACTAACTTGCATGTTGTTAGGTAATACAAAAAAAAACAGTTGCCCCTATTATGGCAGATCAACTGTCGAATTTGCCGGAAAATCGCTTTTTTTTACTTTACATCATACCTACGACGGCATCCCTGTGGGGACACAAAATTTGAGCAGGTGTTTTCATTGTTAACTGCTGAGTAAAATCGCTATATAATTTTATTGTTTTGATCATATATATATATATATATATATATATATATATACATATACATATACATATGATACCTGACTTTGCCAATGTGAGGTGCCAGGCAGGCCAGTGCATCCCGCGGCATCATTAGTTGCCGCCCGCCGCCCGCAACGGCCCGTAGATCGCCGTGCAGTGTTCCTCAAAAACTACTACTGTTCCGAAATAAGAAAAGCTAGACACACGTTTCTGGTGTCGAAATACGCCTAATGGATGCCCATAAACTATCGGAAATTTGGACGTGATTGCAAAACACTTTAAAGGGGTACTCTTCGACCGTACCTCCGCGGACATGGTTATCCCCTATCACGGCGAGTGTTATGATTTGTAGCCTAAAGAAGTGAGCCGGATCTGAAACGTACAGCTTGTTGATGGTTGTGTGGCAAGCGGCGTATTTATCCGCCGCGGGCCACGTGCTATGTTTTTAGTGCAGTTGGGTTATTCGTACGACGTGTGTGTTTTTTGCGATTCCCGGGGACAGGGTTGAATAGGTTAGTTTCAAATGCGGCGCGCGGCGCATCAATCCGCCGCGGGCCACCTGCTGTTTTTTCGATGTGCGAGTACGGTTTTTGTTTACTACGTTTGGCCCGAGTGCTCATTCCGGACATGCTCCCCAGTACGATCAATAGGGGGCCTGCCCCTTAAAACAACCGACCTCGTAGAAGTAGGATACGTTCAGCCAGTGCAGAGCATTCTCAAATAGTACACGGGAACGTTCAGACAGTGGGTGGCACGGTGTGGGGAGCCTTATCGGCCGGGTGCGTCGGGGGCTGGTTACTCGACGCCTTCACCTCGGCAAAATGTAAGCCCGGCGAAGGAATCGACCCTTTGGCGATTCTGAGAACCCTGGCCCCTTTTTCCTCCTTTTAGATTATTAAAGCATATGTTTTCCGTAGGTTTCTTTGAGATTACGTGCTCGCGCACAAATTCATGATCAGCTATTCGTATGATTTTTGCGCTTACATCGTTATCGCAACAATTGGTTATATTTAATACATAACTCTGTGGCTAAGGTGTGTTGTTATATGACGTGGCGAACCCTGCCTGGCGTTTTTCTACGCGCTTCAATGGACAGTCTGGAGGAAAATAGCAGATCGACGGTGTGCGGCCTGCATTTTGTGCCATGAGAGTGCACGTGACACGGTCAGACCAACCATTTACACACTCAAATCAAAGATACCCGTAAACTTCGTACAGCGTGGGCGACGTGAATTTTCCTCGAGTATAATGAAAGGATTTTTGTCACCGCGAACTAAATGCGTCACATACGCCTTTTGCATTAGGACTCCTCGCGAGGAGCGATGGAGAAAGTTCTACGTAAGTCGTAGGCAATTGTTTAGCCGTGGATTGAAAGGCCGGTATACGGTATACGGTATACGGAAAGGCATACGGTAACAACGTCATTGTGCGAGTGCGTAACTTCAAAACCATGCAGGAACTCCATCCAAAATGAGTCAGCCACGGTGCTTGTTGCTTTTATGCAAGCCGGGCTTTGGAAATCTGGTGATTACCGTTTGGTGTCTGAGAAATCCGTCGGGTGAGCATGACAATATTGCTAAAAAAAAAAATGACAAGCCAGCACTCCGAGTTACGCCGACGGCAAAAATGAGGCTGAAGGAAACGAAGACGATGGTATAGTATTGGAAATTTTCCGCGTGACATAAATGGTGACCACTGTGGGGATGTCCCCTGAGAGTGAACCGTGAAAAATCAAGAAACCTAACGACGATATTTTATAATTGAAAACTCCCGCGCGTAACAGCTACATTCAAGAAAATTCTACCTGCTGTCACGTTTTGGGGAATTCAACCGCATTTCTTTCCTTTCAGCAATATAAACCTATGGTTGTCAAAATGATGCATTTAAAGTAGAATGATAATACCGAAAATAGAAATATTTTCAAGGATTCATATGGCTTACTTGCTTGCATAAAACTCCCATGCTATGGCTTTCTTTCATGGGGCGCCGTCTCAGTCTACTTAGTGGAAATTGCCTTCAAGCAATCAAACAACCTACAAATATAGCAAATATGTCAGCCAGATCTCAAGCCTAAGACATCCCGAATGCTTGTGCCGAATGGGGCAGGACTTAACACCCCATTTACCTAACATTTTTAACTATAATTCATCACAAAACCTGGGCACATGGAAGACGTTCCCCAAAATTATCCAAAACTTGAACGCAAAGCACTCCTGAATCAGGCTCCCTGAACTTTGCATTCATGAGGTGAGTTTCCCTCTAAATATGAATAGCCCATCTCACTATGAAATTCTGCTCTGTTGCAGCCCTAGCAAAATGTTTGGAGGTCATGTCACTTTGCAGCGTCTATTGCAACAAAAAAATAAATGAAGCTAACAACGATTCTACCCCCATCCTAAACACTGAGGATGAAATTCTACTATGAGGTGTGACTTGCAGTGAACTGGACGCATTCATCTAAAAGCAAATACTCATAATCCGGCCTTTCAGTTCGATGGCTCATTCAAAGCCGTCCACTACACACACTAACGTAGGCTCCAAGTAAACAAGGAAAAGCGCGCCACTCTTACAATAAGGAAATTATTCACAAACACTGTTATGACGTCATTAGTGTTGATATCACAACTACTATATTGCACCGTTTTTTGCTGACAACGAATATATTAAACATTTCTTATAACTTTCAGCTCCACGGTTGCATTACGTCATGTTGAATTTGCGTGTTCAGTTAGCGACCAGTCTTTTCGCTGAGGAGACAACGCAGTAAGGAAAGGAACGTATTTATAATGAACTAAGATAGCCCTTCAAGAACTTGGAAGACGGTGTAGTCACCCACCATCTCCCAAGATAATCACCCACTAATAGTAATATCTGTGCCATAACCTGTCTCACACAAGGCAGGGATGAAAAATATCTAGGCCACTACAACATTTCTTTTTCTCTTTCGATGTTGTAATGTGCACAATTTCGTCGCAATAGACTTTTCATGAAATAATATGCTAAACAGAACATTGAACGCTTGCAGCGTGTTTGCCTTTTTCATGAAGGGCAGGCGTTGATATGAGTCTCCGCGCTCGTGGGCGAGTAGATGCTTTTTGACGTCCTGATGGATGGCTACCTGGAATGGAATTCTCCTTGTTGATCTACCATGATCCTCGGTTTTTCCCACCGTGTAATTTCCAATGCTATAGAGACGGCTCACACCATGCGCAGCACACGGATAATTCGTAAACTGGTTACGTTTGGGCTAGTAGTCCCTTAGTGTGCATATTTGATTCGCCCATCTTGCGTAAATGCTCCAGCAGCTGTCCGCAGAATTGTCTCGCTCCCCCCAAATAGCAAAGCTTTGGCGCCTCTGCATGCCTCAGACGCTGGAATTTCCAGGCTGTAGCCCGCGGCGCACAGAGTTGCACCATCCGATCAGTTGGGTGGCGACAGGAGCGGCCGTCGGGCTGTGGAAGGCGTTTGTTCCGACCTACAAATGGGTGTCGGTGTGCGCGCGCAGCTCGGGGCTGTGCTCCTGCTGACGCTGACGGCGTGGCTGGCGGACGCCGTTCCCACAGCTAACAGCAACCGGCCGGACATTCTGCCGACGGACTGCGGCCGCCGCCTTGTGCGGCCAGACGAAGCGCGCCGACCGTTCATAGTCGGGCCGGGCAACACCACCGCCTATTATGGTAAATATCCGTGGCAGGCGCGGCTGGTCATGTACGATGCCAATGTGAAGGGCTATGTACATCACTGCGGAGGCATCATTGTCTCGCAGGAACACGTGGTGACGGCCGCCCACTGCGTGATTGAGGTGGCCCCACGTCGGCTGCTGGTGCGTGTCGGAGACCTCCGATTTGACGACCGCGAGCTGTTCGAGCAGGAGTTCGCCGTCGCCAGCTACCACGTGCACAGCCGGTTCGGCACGGCTGCTGGCTTGCGGCACGACGTGGCCCTGCTGCGGCTACGTCGCCGCGTCGGACCCGGCATCGAGTTCGGCCGCTACGTGCAGCCGGCCTGCCTACCGGCAGCCGGCACCAAGTACGAGACGTTTCTGCCGTGCGAGGTGTCCGGCTGGGGCCGCATTGCGGACCTTGCGCCCATCTCGGAGGTGCTGCGCGGCGTCTCGGTGCCGCTGGTGTCGGACGCCTTCTGTGGTGCGCCCGAGGTGTACCAGGACCGCTTCCTGCCCGGCGCCATGTTCTGCTCGGGCCCGACGGGTGGCGGCGCCGACAGCTGCGAGGGCGACTCGGGCGGCCCGCTGGTGTGTGGCGACGCGGACAGCGGCCGCTTCGTGGCGTATGGCGTCGTGTCGTCTGGCGACCCGCTTGGCTGCGGCCGGCGTCCCGGCCTCTACACTAAGCTGTCGGCCTACACTGGCTGGCTGTTGCGCCGCCTACAGCTGGACCAGGAGGAGGATGCGGCCCCGAGCACGACAGTGACCGCAGCTCCAGATGCCGCCGACCGGCCTCAGGGTGACCTGGGCCGGCCTTGTTCCACCCCGGACGGTGCGGCCGGCTTTTGCCTTCACTTACGGGACTGTCCCAACCTGCTGTCGTCGGGCGGCGAGGACCTGTCAGTGACGCTGAACCGGCCTCTCTGCGGCCTGGATGCGGCCACCACACCGCTGTTCTGCTGCCCTGGACAGGAGCCGCGCGGCGCCGGCTGCGGGAAGACCAGCTTTTCGCCACCGGCGCAGCTGGGCGCCTCGTTCGTCAAGAACGCCGCCAACTTTCCCTGGATGGCGGCCATCTCCGAAAGGCAAAAGGGCGGCAGAGATATAGTGGTCTGCGGGGGCGCCGTGATCTCTGACCGATGGGTGTTGACGGGGGGACCTGCGCTCGCGATGGCCGCCAGCTGAGTGTGCGCTTCGGTGACCTCGACTTGCAGGACACCTCTGACGACAATCCTAACGCTCCTCCGTTCGAGCTGGACATCAAAGTTGCGCGGCATCCCCAGTTTTCGCTGCCGAAAAGAGAGCTCAGGACATTGCCTTGCTGAAGACTGTGTCAAAAATTTCGTTCTCCAGCACTGTGAGCCCTATTTGCCTACCAGATGCATCCCTTACGTCAATTGTGCCAGCGGGTGATGACCTCATCTTTGCGGGCTGGGGCGCGACAAGATTTGCCGCAAGCACAGCGTTCTTGTCCCTGAAATGGGCCAGGGTGAGGGTGGTGGATTTCAGAGATTGTAGAAGCAATTACACCAAGATCCCACCATCATCCCGTATTTTGATGCAGGCTCGTTTTGTACGAAGTTTTTTGAACCAACATCGGTGTTCTGGTGTGCTATCAATATCGGCGATCAGGGTTCTGTGTTAATGAAAGTTATCGGGGAGGGTGACATCGCGAGGTGGTACGCAGTGGGGTTGGCTGTTGCTGGAAAGGGCTGTGGCGACGAAGAGTTTCCGGATATCAACATCGCGCTTGGACCATCACTGGACTGGATCCAATCGGTCATCACGGCGCCATCATAAATGTTGCCTTTAGTTGCCTGTACTGTTCATCAGTGCAACCGCACAGCCACACCTCCGTGTTTTCAGCAGATTTCTAGCGCGGTGCGTCGTATGAACTGAGCGCTGTTAAGCCGGTTTTTATGTGAGCAGACGCCCAATACATGTCAGCAGTCAGCAGCACTATGTCAGCCGCCAACGATATCTCGACCATAACGGACCCTCCTGGTGGGGCCCTAGCATATCCGCGACGGGCGATCAGGAGGCAGGAGCTAGACGACCATCGCAATGCCGATGAGCAGAGCACAGACACACCACTGCCAGAGTACCTGGCGGTTCAGTGTTACAAGCTGGACTCCGACGGGAAGCTGCTCTCATTGGAAGACGTTGCCGCTGGACTGGAACTTGAACCCGAAGCATGCGAGAACATTTCACAAAAAAACTTTCATAGTGGTTGGGAAAGTCCGCAGTCCTCCTTCAAAAGTCCTCCGGTCCCCTTGTTCCCATCTCTACCCTCGATTGGTTGGGCCCATGGCCCATACGTCCTGCTCCTATTGCCCCTTTGCCGAGTCTTCCTAAATATGGAGTGCCAGCAAAAGTTACAGGAACATGGCAATGTCAGTATTAGGTACCACCTGTCTCTCCCCTACTTCGGTTAATGGGTTTGTCTTGGCACTAAGAGGCGCAAATTTACGAACAGCTGAAAAGCCAGGGTCATCATACGCTCCAGCTTACAACTTGACGGACACCCGACCTTTGTTTGGGATCAACTGCACCTGCGCGCAAGTTGTCGTTGTTGCGGACTAGAGACGGGATGAAGATGTCCCTTAGCAGCAGCATTGTAATTTTGCGCTGCTGCACGTGCTGATCTGCAAAGAAGTTCACCGCTGTTTGCAGTTGTCGAAGCGCGGAGTGAGGGATTGTTTGAGGCGAACTTCAGCAGAAACTAGCTGAAAATGTATGGTGATCTTGGGTGCTCTCGTAAAACGACTATTTCAGCATGCGAGACGCGCCTCGCTGAGTGCTTCCCGTACCTGTCAAGAACTTACTTGTTTTGTTTTTTGTTTCGGCTACCTTATAAGATGAGGTGATATTTTGGTGGGCGGACGGTCTCAATGAGTTTTATGATGGCCACGCGTGCGTTTCAGACATCCGTCTCGTATTACACGCATTTCATACGTCTTACATAAAAACCACACAGGTGTAAGTCTGGAAAACACGTGATGTGTCGCGTCTGGATATCTCCAACTGATCACTTCGCGTGTGCCCAAATGATCCCCATCCCCTCGAAAAGGAGCGTCACATCCAGACTAAGATAGAAGCCATGCGTTGCAACGCATCGCGGTCATGTGGAATTACCGCCACGGGTGCATGAGTAGACGACGCTGAATGACACTGCACCAAGCGCTATCTACAATGGCAGAATTGAAGGGAGGTATCCACATTTCTGTGGGGTTTGAACTGAACAAGCGATCTGGAAGATCACTCTGTGCAGTACACAAAGTAATGTCTTAAAATACGGAATAGGTATCTCTTCCACGACAGAGTACAAATAATACCTAATCAAAAGCGCGTTGGGTATAAAAAAACCTCATTATTCGCACGATCAAAGTGAAGAGCATATATTTTCCAAACAGTTCAGGCCAGACTATCTACGTGACGCACTGACATCAACAACGGGCCAATAGGAGATCAAGATTCTTCTCTGGCCTCTGATGTCTTCCACCTTGAAAGTCCCTTTAGATGAATGCAGGATTCAGAATTCGACGGACTGCGGCCGCCGCATCGTGCGGCCGTACGAGGCGCGCCGACCGCTCATAGTCGGGCCGGGCAACACCACCGCCTATTATGGTCAATATCTGTGGCAGGCGCGGCTGGTCATGTACGATGCCAATGTGAAGGGCTATGTACATCACTGCGGAGGCATCATTGTCTCGCAGGAACACGTGGTGACGGCCGCCCACTGCGTGGTTGAGGTGGCCCCACGTCGGCTGCTGGTGCGTGTCGGAGACCTCCGATTTGACGACCGCGAGCTGTTCGAGCAGGAGTTCGCCGTCGCCAGCTACCACGTGCACAGCCGGTTCGGCACGGCTGCTGGCTTGCGGCACGACGTGGCCCTGCTGCGGCTACGTCGCCGCGTCGGAGCCGGCATCACGCTCGGCCGCTACGTGCAGCCGGCCTGCCTACCGGCAGCCGGCACCAAGTACGAGACGTTTCTGCCGTGCGAGATGTCCGGCTGGGGCCGCATTGCGGACCTTGCGCCCATCTCGGAGGTGCTGCGCGGCGTCTCGGTGCCGCTGGTGTCGGACGCCTTCTGTGGTGCGCCCGAGGTGTACCAGGACCGCTTCCTGCCCGGCGCCATGTTCTGCTCGGGCCCGACGGGTGGCGGCGCCGACAGCTGCGAGGGCGACTCGGGCGGCCCGCTGGTGTGTGGCGACGCGGACAGCGGCCGCTTCGTGGCGTATGGCGTCGTGTCGTCTGGCGACCCGCTTGGCTGCGGCCGGCGTCCCGGCCTCTACACTAAGCTGTCGGCTTACACTGCCTGGCTGTTGCGCCGCCTAGAGCTGGACCAGGAGGAGGATGCGGCCCCGAGCACGACAGTGACCGCAGATCCAGATGCCGCCGACCGGCCTCAGGGGGACCTGGGCCGGCCTTGTTCCACCCCGGACGGTGCGGCCGGCTTTTGCCTTCACTTACGGGACTGTCCCGACCTGCTGTCGTCGGGCGGCGAGGACCTGTCAGTGACGCTGTACCGGCCTCTCTGCGGCCTGGACGCGGCCACCACTCCGCTGTTCTGCTGCCCCGGACAGGAGCCGCGCGGCGCCGGCTGCGGGAAGACCAGCTTTTCGCCACCGGCGCAGCTGGGCGCCTCGTTCGTCAAGAACGCCGCCAACTTTCCCTGGATGGCGGCCATCTCCGAAAGACAAAAGGGCGGCAGAGGTATAGTGGTCTGCGGGGGCGCCGTGATCTCTGACCGATGGGTGTTGACGGGGGCGACCTGCACTCGTGATGGCCGCCAGCTGAGTGTGCGCTTCGGCGACCTCGACTTGCAGGACACCTCTGACGACAATCCTAACGCTCCTCCGTTCGAGCTGGACATCATCGAAGTTGCGCGGCATCCCCAGTTTTCGCTGCCGGAAAAGAGAGCTCAGGACATTGCCTTGCTGAAGACTGTGTCAAAAATTTCGTTCTCCAGCACTGTGAGCCCTATTTGCCTACCAGATGCATCCCTTACGTCAATTGTGCCAGCGGGTGATGACCTCATCTTTGCGGGCTGGGGCGCGACAAGATTTGCCGCAAGCACAGCGTTCTTGTCCCTGAAATGGGCCAGGGTGAGGGTGGTGGATTTCAGAGATTGTAGAAGCAATTACACCAAGATCCGACCATTCATCCCGTATTTTGATGCAGGCTCGTTTTGTACGAAGTTTTTTGAACCAACATCGGTGTTCTTGTGTGCTATCAATAGCGGCGATCTGGGTTCTGTGTTAATGAAAGTTATCAGGGAGGGTGACATCGCGAGGTGGTACGCAGTGGGGATGGCTGTTGCTGGAGCCGGTTGTGGCAGCAAAGAGTTTCCGGATATCAACATCGCCCTTGGACCATCACTGGACTGGATCCAATCGGTCATCACGGCGCCATCATAAATGTTGCCTTTAGTTGCCTGTACTGTTCATCAGTGCAACCGCACAGCCACACCTCCGTGTTTTCAGCAGATTTCTAGCGCGGTGCGTCGTATGAACTGAGCGCTGTTAAGCCGGTTTTTATGTGAGCAGACGCCCAATACATGTCAGCAGTCAGCAGCACTATGTCAGCCGCCAACGATATCTCGACCATAACGGACCCTCCTGGTGGGGCCCTAGCATATCCGCGACGGGCGATCAGGAGGCAGGAGCTAGACGACCATCGCAATGCCGATGAGCAGAGCACAGACACACCACTGCCAGAGTACCTGGCGGTTCAGTGTTACAAGCTGGACTCCGACGGGAAGCTGCTCTCATTGGAAGACGTTGCCGCTGGACTGGAACTTGAACCCGAAACATGCGAGAACATTTCACAAAAAAACTTTCATAGTGGTTGGGAAAGTCCGCAGTCCTCCTTCAAAAGTCCTCCGGTCCCCTTGTTCCCATCTCTACGCTCGATTGGTTGGGCCCATGGCCCATACGTCCTGCTCCTATTGCCCCTTTGCCGAGTCTTCCTAAATATGGAGTGCCAGCAAAAGTTACAGGAACATGGCAATGTCAGTATTAGGTACCACCTGTCTCTCCCCTACTTCGGTTAATGGGTTTGTCTTGGCACTAAGAGGCGCAAATTTACGAACAGCTGAAAAGCCAGGGTCATCATACGCTCCAGCTTACAACTTGACGGACACCCGACCTTTGTTTGGGATCAACTGCACCTGCGCGCAAGTTGTCGTTGTTGCGGACTAGAGACGGGATGAAGATGTCCATTAGCAGCAGCATTGTAATTTTGCGCTGCAAACGTGCTGATCTGCACAGAAGTTCACCGCTGTTTGCAGTTGTCGAAGTGCGGAGTGAGGGATTGTTTGAGGCGAACTTCAGCAGAAACTAGCTGAAAATGTATGGTGATCTTGGGTGCTCTCGTAAAACGACTATTTCAGCATGCGAGACGCGCCTCGCTGAGTGCTTCCCGTACCTGTCAAGAACTTACTTGTTTTGTTTTTTTTGTTTCGGCTACCTTATAAGATGAGGTGATGTTTTGGTGGGCGGACGGTCTCAAGATGAGTTTTATGATGGCCACGCGTGCGTTTCAGACATCCGTCTCGTATTACACGCATTTCATACGTCTTACATAAAAACCACACAGGTGTAAGTCTGGAAAACACGTGATGTGTCGCGTCTGGATATCTCCAACTGATCACTTCGCGTGTGCCCAAATGATCCCCATCCCCTCGAAAAGGAGCGTCACATCCAGACTAAGATAGAAGCCATGCGTTGCAACGCATCGCGGTCATGTGGAATTACCGCCACGGGTGCATGAGTAGACGACGCTGAATGACATCGCACAAAGCGCTATCTACAATGGCGGAATTGAAGAGAGGGCTCCACATTTCTGTGGGGTTTGAACTGAAGAAGCAATCTGGAAGATCACTCTGTGCAGTACACAGCCCTGCCCCTTGCTTATGAAACGCCTCTAAAAAAGAATAAAACTTGTCTAGTTTATAAGCTACACGGGCGCAAAGATGTCAAAACCAATCTGTTTTATTACTCTAAGGCTTGCTGTATGGGATAGTTGCTCGTACTCATTTCGAATTTATTAAAAGCGAGAAGACGTAATAAAACCCAGGTCACAATTTGGTTTTTAGAAACACACCGCCTAGCGTGATTTTTGTTGATCATCAAAATGCATAACTCAGAGTAGTCTTGTATGATTTTGGTCACCACGATCTTCAAAAGGTCAAACAAGGTCACTGACCTTAAATGTGCACGTGACCTTTTGCTTAGAATCCTTGGCCCGACCTTCATGTCTGATCTTAGTTCAACGTAATTTGCTCATTCAATATTTGTCTTAATAAAGCTATCAGCACGGTGCTATGCATAAAGCAGAGCATGTTGCCTGCAGTAAGCGGTGCTCTATGGGTCATCATGACACAGCGTGTTTTGCTAACTGGCTGCAGCTAAAGCTTCAAATAACTAATTGCCAATTTAACTCTTAAAACACCATATATCCGAAGACAAAACAAGGAACACATAATATCATCGCCGTGTCACATATGGCACCGTCTTTTGTGACCGCACGTTGTACAAATGTGATACTTCGAGTGTGAATTGCGTAGCTGCTTTGCAAGCAGCCAACGTGAGCAACTTTTGTCGCTATGTTCCGTCTTGGCCTCCTGGTCCTGTGCGTGGTCGTGCCCGCCATGGCTAATCCCACTACCGAGTGAGTACTTGGACACACGCACCAGTCTCTGACGGCGGCGTTCAGTGCCATTTTCACCGACGGCGACGACTGTGTCACCAAGGAGCAACTCAACACGTATACCGTCTCCCTGGATGAAAACAAAGCAGCAATAGAGTCGGATATGGAAGCATAGGCCCATGACGCCTCCCGGCGCAAGTGAGGCGGATGCAGCTTCATCGGGGGAGTGGCGAGTTCGCAGCTGGCCGGTCAGAGAACGACTCCATCAGGAATCATACGACTTTCGGGGAGGAAGAAATGTCTCCAGAAAGGGCAATACCATTTCACCAATTACAAAAACAATGGTCAGACGCTGTGTGACATGGACTTTTTTGATCAGCTCGCCAATAGGAATAGGCGGCCCGTGATATTTCCGAACAAGCTCTCAGCATACGAAATAATAATCTCTTAACATACGTCAATATAGACATGTCTGCTACCACGCACCGTTAAACGTTGTGCATGCGTTTATCCTTAGCGAAGGCGCATCATTGATGTCTCTGAATGACTCGTATGGTCCTCTGCTAGTGACGTGCTCCCAGAATTGCGGTGATTATGGGCACGTTGATGGCACATGATATTCGTCACGTGCGAAGTTGACATATCACAAGCTTACACTGCACGATCCCGCACGGAACAGCACGGGTCGGAATAGGGCTCGTGTCCCAAATCTCAAAATGAACTTGGGGCAATGAGAACCTGCAAGCACATGCAAGTTAGAATCTGTTGTCACTTTGCAGTGGGTTCGTCCGACACTCGTTAAGGGTTAGTTGAAATGGAAAACAGTTGTTACCAAATCTAAGGGTAGGTCTGCGACACCAGTATAACCAACCCTTAGAACATTGACACTGTTGGGCGAGTGTTGAAACAGTTCAATATCAGGCGTGGGTCAGCTTTTCCCGAAAACTGCCTTCAAAATGCGTTCGAAGAACGAAATAAACGTTAGTAGGGAATCAGATAAAATTCGGCTTCAAGGCAATTCTTTTTATTCAACAGCTAAAATTGCTTGAAACACATCGATCATAGCGTACCTACCAAGGTTGTCGTTAATAGTCCAGTGCACATACGACAAACACTTAAAAACACTGGTGCGAAACACGACTGCCATTCTGGAAGCGAAATTCTGTGGTTCAAAACCACTCATATCTCAAATTGCAAAGTCTCCTTTCATAGCTCACAACTCAGTCTTGGAGTTTGGAGGATATTAGGGACGCTTGTTCTTTGTGGGTCGGTTATGACATCCAATATGTCTACGAATCATGTCAAAAATGTCATTTTTTTGGAAGGACAGGCAGTAGCCTGTCCCTGAAAAACACCAATGGATGTACTTGGCGGCACTTGCTGCTTCACTCCAAAATATGATTTATAGTTCAATTTGGAAATCTTGCTAACCAGACCTAACAACCTCGCGGAAGTCAGAAAATAGCTTTTTGTGATGTTTATAGGATTAATTCCAGATCGAATTATCATAGTCATGCTTTAGCCGGAATATCTCATACACCGTTTCTTCTTGTCTGATCGGGTTTTCACTTCTGATAAATCTTTTTGTCAACAAATTTTTCACTTTTCACCTTCGCTCAAAACCACTGTAAGCTCACTGCGTTTTCTGCACAACTGAAAGCATCTAAAATTCGACGCAGTGTCTGTGCACATTACCGTTTCTTAAGCTTTCGGCAGCATTCCCAAGCATTTTGTGATACGTCACCCTACTCACCGATACTGAACTTACCTTGCCTCAAAAACGTTTCTTGATAAATGTAGTACGTTCATTGATTAAATCTACATATGTGGAACATCTTGAACGGCACATTTAAATTTATCAGTAACAGCTGTCCGGGTCCAGCCAAAACTATATGACTGAGAGTACGTTAAATGGAGTCTCACGCCCTTTTGTGCTTTTCGCGCATTGTTACATCAGACGCTTACGATTTGATCAGTAACGCTAGCTTTCTCAAAATCTTTCTGAAAAGTTCAGAATTCCGATTTGAAGTAGCCGACTATGCGGATAAAATCTCATTTGACACTATGCTTACCGCTTTTGATGTAATACGTTTCATTTGCCTTCCTTTTTCCAATGTGTATATTCTGTACTCTTTGCAATACACTAATATGCCAAAGTTTTAGGTGATAAATGCTAGAAAAGCCCTAAACAGTCTATTGGAAGAAAAAATAGGACAACATGAGGCTATTATCAGCGAATTCAACGAAACGTTACATATGGCTCGGATTTCTCACCAATTGCGTTTACCAGATTGACTCTTTCGAGGCACATGTTGGCTCTGGGAATGTGAGTATTACATGATCCATGTGACGTGCTTGTTCGAGCATCAAACAATGTGCTTCTCGAAAACAAGTTCTTGCCCACAGGGCCAATCACAAACGCTCTTTTATTCGCACCAGTAGAAGTGCGCGCAAATGTTGTGATGACGACAGTGGTTGCGACTGCAGAGGCGTGATGCTGTTACAAAGCGTTGACGGCGTAACTTGGACTAGAAAATGATCAAAAGGGATATTCCTATCCTGTCTTGCCAGTGCAGACATGCGCACCTCCACGTTAATGTTCTCTACATCGGGCCTTTCTAGTACCCTCGTTACTTCAACATAAAAAACTGTCATATACTGCAATGCCTTTTTCATCCCATCCAACCGTTGTTTGACCTACCCGCATTTGCAAACTGTCGCAGAATGTGCCAGCGCCGGCAAGATAAAACAGATAGCGAACCTGTATGATATGGTGGGGTACAAGTAGCAATGGCGCAACATAATAATTGTGCGTTCAGTTACCTATATTAACAGTTAAGAACTTATTAATTTTCCGCCTACTTGCATTGATAGGAAGTGAAGATTCCAAAGTTTGGGCAAGCAAATTGGTACAACCCTAGCATCAGATGGATACCAGGTAAGGGAGGAGGACAGTGCCATATTTCACCTATACATGTTGCGGTTTTTTAGATACCAATGTTCTGCGATTTAATTTAAATTCAAGAGAATATTGCATAACAAATGCAACAATTGCAGTTTATTTCATTTGCATGCACCAGCAACTTTGTGAACAAGCGTATGAACTTCAATTGCATTGGCATGCTTGCATATCACGCAGTTACACGCCTGCACTCCCGTACTGGACCCACACACTTGGCGTATATATCGCAAATATCAATTTTCATTTGCCTCAGTGTTTCACCACAGCACGCATGAGCACAGGTTACCCGATATTAGAAGCGAAGCATGTGACTCATTTTCCTTATCAGTCATGTTTTCTGACCGCTCTCAACGCCATGCTCCCTGTTTCGTATGTATGTCTTGTGGACATCACGATGATTTGTCCTGCCGCGTCAGATAAGCTGTCAAAAAATGATAAGCCTAGTACATGAAACCACCCGTCCCGACAGCAACATTACGCATAATTGGTGCTTGCCAAATTAACC